>NC_138858.1:39314314-39616923 GCF_965183815.1 Platalea leucorodia | reverse complement strand
CATCAGGCTAGACCAGTCAGTGTGCCTTCAGGTCTGAACTCACCCTCAGGCAGAGATGTAACACTGTGCCATCATGAAAGATCTTTTGCCAAGTCTGAACCACCTCTGGCAGAAAAGACTTCACAATAAATACTTGTCCCAACTTCAATACATCATTCTCAGACCAAGTACAAATGACCTTCATGGCCCTCCGCAGACCCCCATCCATCTCCTCCCGTGACAAGACTTGGATCATTGCAGCCATACCACGCTGGGACCAGGAAGACATGCTTTTATCAAGGTTCATAGGTGAACTTTCTTCTAGCCGATAGACTGTCACTTCCTCTCCAGCTTAAATAAAAGTAATTTTTGTTAGCAGAAGTCACATATTGCAGAAACAGCACAGAACTGCATTTTGACTTGGTATCTTAAAATAACGTACCACTTTACATACCTTTGTAAGCCACACTTTAAAAGAGAGCTTTTTTTATCATTACTGTTCATCTGTGTGAAAACTTCCCCTAGCCTAAATTTACACTGCTAACTACATACATTCCTCTTAAGATCTACTGTGATAACATAAGTGGTCCAAAGAGCTTGTATTAAGCCTCTAAGCAGAGGTGAATTTAAGACCTCCTGCACACTTCCACACAAAGATCATTGATATTCTGGTCTATATAAATCAATGTCATTTGCCATAGCTTTTTAAGTACTTAAAGATGGTTGAGCTTTAAATGTACGTATTTTTAAACGGTTATCATTTTATCTCCAGTGTATGAACTTTAAATAACCTGAGCGTCGCTCCCTCTGTTTATGCACTTATGTGGAAGGGGAATTTTTAGTAAGGCTTGTTTTAAGTTAATCAAGATCCATTGAACACGCACAGTATTTTCCTTATAATTGTGCTTAATAAAAAAACCCAGATAAACAAGGCAAACAAACACACAGAGATTGTAATAATTATCAACTACAAAATTAAAGGGCTGGAAAACGCCACCTCTTGATGCAAACAGACAGCTGAGTTGTTTCAAAAGTGGTGACTTGGCCACGATGAGCCAGGGAAATTAGAATGAAAAGGACATGACTTTCCTTGGAGAAAGGAATCGTAGGAGAACAAGCTAAAGCAAATTAACAGGAAGTTTACAGTTTTGATGTTTTAAACTAAGATTTGTCTTTTTCCTAGAAATTCCAATGTTATTTGTACTGCACAAAGTATGTTCTGCTCCTGCTAATAACATTTTTCTGTAAGCAGAACAAACCCAGTGAGCTTTAACACAGTCACACTCTGTTTCTCTATATAGTTGTAATAGCATTCCTCTCTTTCAGTGTGAGACGCCTTTCTGTTGCCATCATTTGTAAACCAACAGAAAAGTGGACTGATTCTTTAAACCTGGCTTTCCTTCTTGCAACTCATATTATTTGCAGTGTTAATTCATAAGAAATAGGTTTTCACCGGCAAGTGTGATGAGGTGACTACATCTGTAAAATGGCAAAGAATGGCGTAAGGAAAGACAAACTAGATTCAGATTAGTAGATTTCTTTACCACTCCGGAGCCTACCATCACCAGTTAGCACAAATGTAGATGCTGTCAAATGCCACAATTTGCACACATTTTGATTTAAAATAAAGCAATAGAAAAGCTACTGTCTTAGATAAGACAGACACTTGAATAAAGATACTATAACTAGACACATTTTTTAATCTTACATTAATTCTTCATTTTATTATCTTTTGACAATTTAATACCTAGAAAGGTGTCTCCCGAGAACTTCAAAGATTAGAATGTTCAATATGCTTATAGCTATATTAATTATCTGCAGCAATCTGGTCCCAAGAAATCCCATAATGCTGCAAATATCAGCAGAAAGTTGCTGTGAGACAAAATATTCTACCCATTGAAAAGAAGGCACCTAGATCTCAAGTGTCTAGAGGCAGAGCTTCTGCTGCTGTAAGCCAATACTGCACACTAATTTCAGAACTCTTCCAAACAATTTATGTATTGTCTCTACCTCTCTCCAGTTACAGCACAGTTCTTTTTTCCTTGGTACACTACAAGTCTTCTGTACATAGTACAGGAGTAGTGCCCTTTCAACCAATACCTGGTTTTCTTCTTGATAGGATATTTTATACCTATATCTACATGCACATGTTTGTGTGAAAGAGAGAGAGAAACAAAGACAGAATGAAGGTATTATGGTTAAGGGGAACCTTTTTGCTGTCTTCAGCTATCATAATGATAGGTATAAAAAAGATAGAGTTAGAGTCATCACTGAGGTTGACAGTAATCACATGAATGCTAACAGATACAAGTTACAGCAAGGGAAACCCCAGAAATACTGTAAAAATACTAGGTTCACAATGAAGTCAGTCAAACACTGGAAGAGGTTGTCCAGAAAAGCTAAGGAATCTCCATTTATAGACACATTCAAAATGCAGCTGGACAGGCCCTCAGCAACCTTATCTGAATTGGCCGCAAAGGGAGTTGGACCAGATGACCTCCAAAAGTCCCTGAATTACTGCATGACTACAATTCTATCCCAGTTCACCTCTTTTAAAAAAGAAGAACTGCTGAAATTAATCCAAGAAAATTTCTCAAACACAGTCTTTAAAAAGATAATGCACTGACTATTTATAAAGCAAAAAACATAACCAGGAAGTTGGTACTCACCAAAGAGCTGGACTGGTGTAAATGGTATGGTCTGAGCAAGTCTCATCAAGTTGTTTCTTTCAACAGCTGCAAACAACATAGAATTCACCACTATACCAAATAAACAACAAGCTGACTGAGTTTCAAGAACTTCTGGTAGTGCTTTACTGTAGTGTACAAAGCCAAGGAGGCTGCAGCATGATCCTGTATCAGATCTGATCACCATTCTACCCAGCTAGTAACTCCCCTTTGCACGCCCATGCTACCTCACAAGCATCAGCTGCCACTCTTTCTCCCACTCATTGATTCTCTTCTTCGAAGGAAACAGGCTCTCTGGGATAAGACCCTTGCACCTTGGCTAGAAGGACTGCTTCTGCTAACTCTGTCCTCCTCCTTCCACTGAGAGCTGCCACTATTTCCTCCTCTTGCTGGCTTGAGTGCAGCAACATTCACACTGTGCCAATGAGATACATTGGCCCCAGCTGCCCTCACTGCCTGTCTCTGTCAGGCTCAGAAGCACCCGGGAATTTAGCAAGCCATCACAGGAAAACCCAAGCTTGCCCTGCACGGAGCACTGTTTCTTCATCTGGGCTTCTCGCCAAACAACATCAGTAACATTATTATATCTCCCTAATTGGAAGCTTATTTCTCAGGCAAACACCTTCAAAACTTCAGTGTCAACTAAACATTTATGGATTTGTCCTCACAATGACTCAGTTATCACGAAGGGGAAGAGAGGTGTGAAGTTAACCACAAAGAGGGTAAGACTACAACAAGGAGGCAACTCAGATGCTACAGGGCTGACTGCCTAATATCCCTATTCAAGGGCTGAAGACAAAACTAGCATGCAAAGCAGAGAGTGAACCACAGCAGAGCTGTGCTTCTCTGCAGAGTAACCAAAAAGCCCTGATGGCAGACTCTTCCAGACCTTGGACACCATCTGTCCTTCTTTTTAAGATTACTTGTCTGAGCAGAAATTAATTAGACATTATTTAGCCCAGAAGGAGAGAGCAAAGGGGACCCATGACATGCCAACGTATGAATTAGGGTCCTCATTGGAGAAGCTCTGCATTTCAGGCTCCACTTCAAGGCTTGTTTACATATTCTGAATTCAACAGGCATTGGTTAACATGCCTGAATAGTTTTGGAGCATGGACTGAAAAACAAGGTCCTCCCTTGATGCCTCACTAGGAACATGCTCTAGTCACCAAATTAGTGCATAGCAGGGACAAGGATATGAACTTATAAGCTCCTCTGAGCTGCCAGACCTGTGCCATCTGTCAGACCCTGCCAGTACTCACTCTAGAGCCTCCAGAAGCAATGTGGACTTGCACCAGCTGCTGAACTTGAGTCAAAACTCAAGTTCTTTTGGGTGCGCAGAGAGTCAGAACTGTATTTGCCTGCACAACGTGATAGCAAAAATAATGCATAAGCAGTATATGCTGCAGGATTTTAGTATCAAACTTTTGGGCTTAGTTGGCTGAATTCCACCCCGGTCTTCCTGAGGAAAAAAAACCTACACTGGAAACCTCTCGAGACATTTGTCAACTCATAATGGAAACCACCCTCATTTGTTCTAAAAAGTCCTACCTAATCTCAAACAGCATGCCTGACAAGAGCCAAATTAATCACTGCAACAACGCCACGATGTCAGAGAAATTCCTCCTGTACACTGATTACAAACCAGGAAGTGTTACTCCCAGTGAAAATCGCATAGTTTTTTGAACTTCAGCAGGCTGCTAATGCTTCTGGTTTACCCTAGGCTTCCCTTTAAAGGAGGCCAAGTCCTGCAGGCAACAGAGACATCTACTGGCAAGCTCTCCACAGCTCTCCTCCAGGAAAAACTGAAATCCAAGCCTTATGGGAAAATCTGTGCATATTCAGTTCAGGAAAAGACAGGACTGCAGGCAATTAGCATCCAAATGATTTATTCCCTGCCAGATTTCCAGGAGTTCATAGGTATATAAACACAGATTAAGTAGTACAGGACCAATTAACTGAAGAAACCAATTCCACACAGTACAAAGGAGGATGTGGGAGGTGTGAGGGGAAGTGACAGCTATAAACAAATGAGTGCCCTCCCCCCATCCCACCGTACCCCCCCCCAGAATCAGAGCTCTATTCACTGTTTCCACTGATATTTTGAAAGCGATTATCTACATTCTGCTCTGGATGTGCCAGAAATACCCGGAATGGAGCAATTAGCAGCAAGAAAATAATTCATAATTTCCTCACTGGAGTGTTAGGCATGAATTAATACAGAACCTTCTTAGCAGTGGGCAACTGTGCAACTCTTCAAAGTGAAAATCACAGAGGATGACAAGAGAAGAACTAATGTTCTTTTTAATTTGTTAAATTACTCAGCTATCATTCTGGTGCCTCCTGCTTACCTGAGTAGTGATGATGCAGATCTTGAGATGTTTTCAAGCAGGCAAAGATATCTGAAATAATGTTTAAAGGATCATTAGATTAATTATTATAGCAGAGATAAATGCATGATTTTTGAATTCCTTCCATCCCAGAATTTGTCATGAAACAGATTAATCAGAATTACTGCCTCGGCATTCTAAACAGGAGAATTACTAATAGGCTTTAACTGCGTTATAATGTACAGTATATTGGCAGATTTTAGTCATCAACGTAATATAGCCAGATGATTTATTTATTCAGGGAAATGGTGGGAAACTTGTGATATTAACCTCAAGGACATGTAGCTTCTCTAAGCCAATTACACCTCTGGGATATTAAAAGCACTTTGCTGTCCATCATGCTCCACAGCCTCCCAAAGGCATGATTTTTCCAACTCCATCCTCAGTCATTAAGCATTCCATTAACTATTCTATTACACCAAAGTTATAATAATACTGTCCCATTAACCCGCAACATCTAGAATGCTGTTAAAATACAAACAGACAAACAGTTTCTGTGGTTACATATTTAACAGGCACAGCCAGATCAAATTTGGTCCAAAAATCTTTGTTTTATAAAAAGTCTTTTTAATAAAACGAAGATTAACAAGCATGTTTCCATTAATTAGATGAAATCACTTTGTTCTATTGGAAAACAATCCTTCAAAATGACAGATTTCAGAAAATATGCACACTGTTCTACTTTTACTTCTGAAAAATTAGATAATCAAAGCTGAATCTTCATCAAAATATTTGAACATTACACTTTTCTTCTTGGTGTATTTTACTTGCATATATTCCCTTTTCTAGTGAAAGAGATCTTAAATAAAAAACATAAATACATGTTGGAGGAAGGGCCAGCATTTCCACTGAGTGCCCTTGGTGACTGAAGGTCCCTTTTGCTCTCTTTCTTGCTGGACCCAACTAGTTTTGTTGTTTTTCATATGTTGTAAAACAACAAACATGAAAAGTGGAATGGGGGCTAAGTCATTCCTTTTGAGGATCAGAAAACTGGATTTTAATCAAAGCAATGGTGAGCTCTAGAGAGCAGCCCCAGAACGCACTACGCTTGCAGCAGTGTGCTTCAGCACTGCAGCGTTTTGTGCACAGCCAGACCCAGAAAGAGCAGCCCTTGAAGGGGAGATAAGTCTTAAGAGCGAATTGTTTCTGCATCACAGCTAGTCTTAAAAAGAGATAGATGCGCAGCTGCTCAGCTTCTTACAGCTAAGTGGCATGTCAGGAAAACTGGAAGATAGACTAAAAGGCAACAAATACAAGTGAAGTTAACTAGCACTCTACTTTGGTGGAACAGTCATTCCTCGCTATAACCTTGAATTTCTTCATTGGCCATTTCATAATAAATTCAGTCCTTCACTGATTGCATAATTTCAGGGAAACCACACAAACAGGAATCACACCAAACTGCAACTTGAAAAATCAAGCCTACATTAAAAATTCTATATCACAACCTATCCTCAGGTATAAACCCTGCTTTAACTCAGGAGGTCTCTCAGACTGCCAGGGATGAAAGCAGCACCATCATCTTAAAGAGTTTCTTCCTGCTGAAAAGGACAACATTACTGGGCAGACTAGAGTAAAAATAAATTCTTTTCTTTCAAGATTTTGAAGTTACCCCAAGAAAAATATGCCCTCATAAAAAAATCTTTCACTTTCAAGTACAATTTAGTAACTAACATATGATATAACAGTTGAACATTTTCCTATAACCCTCCAACTATAGTAAATTAACTTCCTTTTGGATTTTGTACTTCAGAATTGTCAGAGTAAGATTTGCAGAGAGGAATCAAAATGAGTGACAAGCAACCAAAAACTTACTGTCAGTTTCCTCTGAAGTTCTCAACCTGTTTAAAAGCAAACATTTGATATTTTACTCCCAAATTTCTGTCATTAAGCTAGCACTGGTACCTATAAAGAGATGTCTTCTATGTGAAGGCAAAACTCACAAAGGTTTGATCGGCAATCATAAAACAAAATAACCCTCAGTGCAACTTTGCTCATTGCAACAATCAGCAAATAATCTTCAGTTACTGAAGAACAGCCACAGTTTTCTGCATGTTTCTTTCCCTGCTTTATGTTGAGCTGCTCAGTTCTGCACTGCTGTTCATATCGTTTACACTGTAATAACAGTATCAGTTAAAGACCACTTCAATCACATACCCAATTGTTCATTTTTCAAACAATGCTGAGATGTATTCAGAGCTACATATGCCATTCCCATTGCTTGCACAAAAACAGACCTCTTAAACTGATGGTCCTTTGGACTAGCAAGGCTGCAGAGACTACAGCATCAGCATTAACATTAAAGCAGTCTTTGTTACAGAAGACAGCGGATATGATTCACCTCACAGACTGGAGAGATCCCACTGAAGACAACAGACTAAGTGACAGAATCAGGCCATTCATAGGCCTGTAAGTCCTGCTGGTAAGTATGCAGTTTGCCTACTGCCTATAAATGACTGGGTAAAACAAACAAACAAACAAACAAACAAAAAAAAAACCAACAAAAAACCACAACAGGATGGGTAAAAAACACAGTATCTTTTTTCCTCTTCCCATGGTGAAATCACATGGCATGTGACAGCTTTCTAGTGTCTTTTATTTATGACATCCACAGTGTTACTAAGTAAGAGAGATAAGAGATATAAAAGAATTTTATCAAAATAGGAAAGAAGAGGAAAAGCAACATAGAGACAGCACTGCATGTGGAAAAAATACCCACAATATTAAGATAATGATCAATTGAGCTGGAAAAAAAAATCAAAAAACACACGATAAAATTGAAAATACTTTTGAAATAAGTATATTTTCACTAAATATAATCAAAGCTTAATACCTATTGAAAACCTATTCAGAAAACCAAGCTAAGTATTTTGTAAATGTGCACACTCAGTACAAAAGAGATTAATCTGAGAATGCGAGAAGCTTTCAGGAGCAGCTAGCGTTTTAATTATTAAAATTCGAACGATGCAATTTGCACAGCAAAAGCAAATGCAACTTTTCATGCTCACTAGATTGGAATAATGGCTAGTTAAAGATGCTATGGTGATCTTAGTGATTGAATTAGAAAACTGGATTATTGTTGGAATAAAAAGGAGTGTTTATTCCACCTAAAACTATACACTTTGTTTAAATGGATCTCCTTTATCTCCATTAATAAGGGTTTCATTTAAAAAAACTTAAATAGACCAAATTGCCTTAACTCCTCATTTCACATAAATTTCTCATCGTATATATATCTTACATATATATACCTCATATATCTTATATACATCTATCTTATATATCTTAAGTATATTGCAGAACTGAAGTGGAAACCTGCAGAATGTATAGAACTCTTTTTCTAAAAGCACGCGAGGAATATCTTAATATACTAATAATACATACGAGAAGTTCCTGTTCAGATTACTTTTCTTGGTGGTTCCAAATATGGTATTACTCAAATCCTGTAAAGAAGAGAGATACTTTTACTAGTAAAATCTGCACATCACTTTCATATACACACTGCACAACTCAAAAAGGTAAACTCTTGAAAACACTTATTGTTATACTTATTGTCAGCATGAATAATGACACTGACTGGCACAAGAATCACAGCATTGCCATACCTACACAAAAATGGAACTAATTTGCTCACATTACAGTTTTCCATGCTGTCTCCATACCTTTGAATAAAATACTCAGGTACCCACCTATATCTCAACACACTCACAAAAGAGTACTAAAGGTCTTCTAATACAGACAGTATTAGAGAACTCTCTTTATTTTGGAAAATTCCAATTTAGGGATAGGTTTTACAGTTGTTGAAAATAAAATGCACCATAAACCTCTGTAACAGAAGAAGGTAACAGACTGAGCAGCTTTTCAGTGATATTTAGATCACATATTTTCCAGGTCTTATAGTTAAAGAAGTACTCAAATAGTCTTTTAAACTTCCAGCCGTATTAGGGAAAATTGGGCCAGCCGGGTCCTCCTAATGTGCTAGTCAGAAATGGAATTATTCTTCTGAATAGTAGTCAGGAAGATTTCAATCCTCAAAAGAAACAGAGCCTCCCAAAAAAGTTCAAAGACAACAAAGTTTAAAGATAAATTAACTAAAATTCATTTTTTAATATTATCTGAAACTTAACTCACAATATTTGTATTTCACTCATATTTTCACCTTGTAGCTTGCCTTGCAGATGAAAAAAATCTTCAACAAAACCAAAACCAAAATCAAAACCTTCCTACACACACCCTTGCTTTGCTCCCTGCTACCCATCAGGAGGGATTTCTGAAACACCGGTGTTCAATGGCTAAATGTGAGAAGCACCACTTTAGGAAAAATACATTTCTTTAAAATACATTGTACTCCAAGCGGAACAGTTGGATGCAGCAACATTGTTACATCTTAGCAATACATATAAACTCTCATAACCCAGACAGGACATAAGGAGAGGCGAGCAACCCAGTAGGTACTGGAGGCTGTGTCTTGAAAGAATAAATAATTTGAAGCTAGTGTTCTGGAAGTTACTAGTTTCAGCCTAACTCCAATCCTGCTGTAATCAGTGGAATTCTTCTGAGAACTTCAAAAATTCCACCCTCGAGTTTTACCCAAGACATCTTAATATGAGTTTTGAAGCACCAGATTATTTGGTCCCTTCACACAGTTACCCTGACTGTATCTTTATTTTGCTTGTCTGACCTCGTGTTTTACATTTCAAAGATTTATGGATTTAGATTCCAAGCTCAGGTTTTACAGAATACAAAATCAGTAAATTTATTTCTATTATTTCTCTCTCTCCTCTTTCATACAAAAACCTGCCATTCATAAAATTTAGATTCAAGCTCTCTTCCCTGGTATTTGGTATTCAAATTCTACAGCACTCAGAACAGTAGACCTGAAACTATATCTGGTTTATTTTTATTCCTTTAAAAAAAAAAAAAAAAGGCAACTCATAGCATTTATAGTGAAAAATAGGCTAGGCTTTTAAAGATCACCATTTTAGTAATCAAGAGCGCTAGAAGTAAAACAGGCAAAAAGGGTGCCATTGAAAAAGGAAAAGGAAAGGATTATTTCACAGTTCCTTTTCTTAATTTATTCTTTGTTAATTTCCTTTCATACGTCTGAGATACCCCTATGCAATGTAGTGAAAGATACATTTTCTTCCATTAGCTACACCATTTTAAAACAGAGAGAAGTTTCTATAATCCAGATTCCTGCCCTCAGTCTTCAGGAAAAAAAATAGACTGGTCTAGCTCCATCAAAGTCAATGAGCCTATGTTGATTTACACAGGCATAGGACCTTTACATTATGGAGCTGCAAATTAATTCTGATAAATAATAAGATATGGTGTCGATAAGCCAGTGGCTAAGAAATCTAAGCTCTGCAATTGTTATCAATATTTAACTCTCACTTTGCAAGAAATAACTATCTCTGTGTGACAGATTAAGGGCTATCTAGCCAACTTTCCAAAATTTACTTCACCCTGCTAACCAATTCTGCCCACAGGTTCAAGACCAAGCTGTGTGCTCACTCATTGCCTAATGAAACATCAACACATGCATCATTTCTGATCAACTTCTTCATACTCAGAACCACTCCGTGACTCAATAATTTAACATCCTACTTCAATAATCTTAATAGAGTGTTAACAGCGGTTAAATTATTCATTTACTCGCACACATACGCTGTGCCGGCAGACAACAAAGTTCCTCATCTCTCAAGAGGTATTTCATGACAAAGAACCTATAGCGGCAAGTCCAGGGACGTCAGTAAAGCTACCCTGGGCTCATCCCAGCCAAAACTATGGACTAGGATGTGTAATCTTAGGTCTTACCTCTCGACAATGCCTCAGGTAATCACAGAATGGTATGGTATGCCTACCGATGTCTTGATTTTTCATTTTCTGGTGCATGTAACTGAGATGTTCCAAACCTAGCAAAAAGAGCAGGTGTCAGCTATTTCCAGAGTGTAAATGAACAGCCCTAGTGCTACAAACTAAACACCTATGCAGTGCTACAAACTAAACACCTATATACCATATTGCCCCAGCAAACATGTAATGGGCTATAAGAGCAATAACAGAATATCATAGGGTTAAAATGGACTGTTTCCATTCTCTGTCAGCAGATTTTGGAGGGGCACAGCCCTTCTCAGACCATGCTGTGCTGAGTCACAGCATTCCCTGGTGTGTCTCCCAGCAGCTCACAGGATGAAGCCAGTGAGCCACATCACAGCAAAGCTGAAAGATAAGATGAACTATGCAAAGGATTTCTGAGAATGAAAGAGCTGGAGAATTACTAAAAGAAGAGTAAGAATGCCATTCCCTTTTCATTCCAACAGAGACGATACAGAATTCATTTATTCCCTTTGGAGGATGTGTTTCTGAGCAATGAGTAATGAATAATGCATGCAGAGGATCTGCCAGCAGATACAGTATAGCAGCACCGCCTGTGAGTGTAAATGCCCTGAGAAATTCACGAGAGAGTTTATTTTTGCAATTAGCCAGGATGCTGCTTTAGAAGACACCTCAGGAGAGAAGACAAGGATATCATCCTCCTTGCTTCCCACTTATTTCTGAGGATCAGTACTTTACCATCTCCTATGTGAGACCAGCAGCACTCCTCGAAAGATTTAACTGACCTTCCATCCAACCTATGCCCCTTTTGCCTCTGCAGTGACACAGCAAATAACCAAGTTGTGTGTGACTGCAGCCTAATTCTAATTCTGTAAAAATTATGCCATGAGGTGAAAGCAGTTGATGACGCTTTGAATTTGTGACTTTTTATTTACTGCTTCTTTTTAAAAGCTGTTCTGAATTTCACTGTCTGCAAAATATCACATACTTAGCTGACTGAAATTAGACACAGTGAGCCAGTTCTTGCTGTGTTTCTCTTGCTCATCCCAGACATTGATCTCTGCGGGCTCTGAGCTCACTTGGGTGTTCTGGGGACAATCATCCACTCTAATCACCTGGCAAGACACAGACAAAATAACATGCGATTTATAGGAAGACTAGCACCTCTGCAGTTCCTCTCACAGCCGATGATGTGGCCTTTCAGAGCGTCACTGAAATGCCAATGACTGAACTCGCTCCCAACTGAGAAACAGATTTTCTCATTTTTGTTACAAGTTGTAGAAGACACATTACTTTTGTCTAGTAAATACTACTGATGAAAGATCTAGCACTACAGCTTTTTAAAACAAAGTTCCAAGTCCCTCAGAATACCTTCAGCGGTATTAAGTCTCAAAGTTCAAGTCTAAGATCTGTTGCTGACCTGAGCATCTTATGTAAACAAGGCAATCTTCAGCTTTCACCTCATTAAACAGAGATAACTCTTTCCAGCTGACAAAGATCTGGGAAATGTCTTTATAACTTTATAAATAGATTTTTATACATGTACACATACATACAGTTATAAAAGTTGCCCCACATATATGACACAATCAATATGCTGTCTGCAATGTGCTAAATTTCTCTGACGGATTCAGAGAAAACATTGCGGGACTCTTGTAGGCAGAAGACAACATTATGAGGCCTGGCTTGCTTGTTTACAGTTGCACACTGCCTGTATGTGGCTTACCACTCCTTCAGTCTATCCTAGAGCATATGAAGCCTTCCCAAGTCCTCCTGCCAGCCAAAGTGCAAGGATTAATTCCTTTCTGTGTAAAATCAATAACACTCCTTGTATACTATCTAGCAAAGTCCATAGACTTCAACATGTTCACAACTGAAATCCCACACATTCAAACAAAAGTGAAATTAAACCAAAGCCAGACACACAAAAAAGACGCCCCAATTTGTGTGCAGCATTTTAAATGCATACATTTTCAACTAAGCCACACTGCAGAACTGCTCTTAATGAATGAAAAAGACAGCTATGGGATATGTGATTCTCTTGCATTTGCACATACCGGCACCTGAAGGGGTTTTTGATTCTTCTTTATTCTCCCAGACTTTCTGTCTCTGTTTTGTTGTTTTGCTTTTGTTGCCTCACTGTGGTGTAGCTCACTGGATGGTAAAGACTCTGTGGGAAAGAGTCAAAAAACACCATTAAGCTACAGAGCTTTTGTTTACTAAGAGAAGATCTGATAAGACTGAGAGTTGGCAGATCTCCAAAGCAAGCTGAGAAAGACTTGTGACACCCAAAGCTAATACTCCCGCAGTTCAGTGCAAAAATGTGCACCATCACAAGATATAAAACAACAAATGTTATCTATCATTTCATACTATTCATACTTAGAACTGGAATCTGCTATATTTTAGCTGTTGGTAAGCAAACTTGGTGGTAGACAAGGGAGGGTTTTAAACTGGCTATAAAAATGTATACCTCTTCATTCTCCATGCATCCATCTGACCTATGATACTGCTAATATATCTCTTAGGGACTGTGTAATTTATTTTGGCTCCTGCAACTCTTGCATTGCACCCACAGAGCAGGAGACCTCCCCAGAGTGAGCACAGTCCCTCTGTCACCCTGGCTGTGTAGCCACAGCCATAGGAATCAGGGCAGCTGACACACAGATCTGGTGCAGTTGGATACCAGGCACACTTCAGAAATTCCCTACAGCAGTCAGACCCAGCACAGAGAAAGTGAGGGAGTAACTCTCTGCTACTACCCTCAACTGCAGCTAATACCTCCTGGCTGCAAAGGAAACATTTTTAGAACACCTTCGGCTCCCCAGTAGAAGATACTGTACAGGTGTAGTGTTTTATAGTTACCACCTATGGCTTTGCAGGTTTTCCCTCTTTTCTCTTTCTTAGCAGACTGTAAGCTGTTGCTCCTGCAGAAACTCCAGTCCCTCCAGAGTGGGCTGATCCAGAAGGAGGTGCTGCGTTTTAGCTTGTTCTGAGAGATGATGCTGCTGTGACGTGACCTGTCAGAGTTGTAGGAAAAGGACTTTGATTCTCTTATCTGGACATGCCTGGGAGGACTACCGGTGCAATTGCAGTCACTGTTATAGGTGGAATGTATACACAGGGCCTTCTTTCGTTTCTTCCCTGAGCTGAAAACCCCTTTTTCATCACCTTCAGAGAATCCCCAGTTCACATAACCACCTTCAGTTTCTTCCCTGTCATCGCAGGAGGGTGCCGCACTCTCTTCAATACCCAGCGATGGCTGGAGACCAAGAGGATGATCAGCCTCTATGGCATTGGTGTTTTCTGACGGCAAATGAGTAACAAAATCTCTCTGGCTCCATTGACAATCTTCTGGCTCTTTTCCAATGAGGCTGACACTCTGCAAGTTTTGCTGCACCACAATGCTACTTTGCAGTTCATCTCTGAATACATTGTCCCTGTACTTGGCAGGAGTGCTCAAAAAGGACAAATTTAAGGTGACATCCTCAGAGAAAGACCCTCCCTGATGGTCAGGGGGCACCAACAAAAATTGTCCATACCTAGGGGTTGACTTAGTCTCAGAGGATACTCCCGAAGTGAGTGTGTCACTTTCTATTTCTATCTTTTGAGAGCTGTCTTCTACCACCTTGTTAGTCTCAGTCCTCAATATGTGGTCTTTGCACTCTGATGGCCACTGACTCCTTACCAAGCTCCGTAAGAGGGAGGGTGGCATGCTGTAGTAGTGGTACTTCTTGTCATACAAACACTCTAGGCTGCTCAAAGTCTTGGAATAGAGCACATTGCTCCAGCTATGGGGCAACTTCCTACAGGTTCGATGTTCTGTGTCAGCCAGTAAGGCTTCTTCCACCTGCAAGGTGTCTACAGCTGAAAGCACTTTCAGGATGTCCACTGTCAAGGCAGACAGGTCTTGTAAATGTCCTAGCTGGCTGTCCAGGGAGAGTAAAGACTCCTTGATGTAAAATACCTTCTCATGCACTTCTTTAAGCTGCAGAAACATCTCCTCCACTCTAGGTGGAAAAAGAAAAGATAATTAAAATACCAAACACAGATCCTTACTTCTGTTTGCCAGGTGATGAAGGAAGCCATTAACACATTTCAAAAAGTCAGTGTTTAAACAGCCCTTAATTTTTTTTTAATGGTGACTTCCATTCCCATGAATACCTATATTTGACAAAACCCATCCAAACTTACAATATATGTCATTCAGATTACTGGGCCAACAGCCAGTGACTGTTAAGGGAACAGGTTTTTTGCTCAAGGGGTATCTATTTTAAAAACTGCTATTTTCCTACTAATGTCCATTCCTTGCCATAGAACTACTAAACAATGGATAGCAGGACACAGCTTTGGAAATGCTGCATTGGCTATTGCTGCAAATGTAAAATGCTGTAAAGTATACTTGTCAGCCAGTCATCCTGCATTTCTACATTTCTTGTGCAAGCACGAGAAGGACAAGGCTCACACAAACCTACAGATACTCTTGCATTTTTCAAATACTGGAGACTGCTGGGAAGAGGGTCTTCCCAACAACCTATTTGGCCTCTGGGAACAGATTCTGTATGTCTGATGCCATCAGTTATCTTCAGGTAAAATTCAACTGCCCAAAAACCAAAGCCTTTTTTTACGTTCTTCAAATCCCCAGTGAACAGTGCAAGAACTTCTTGGCCTGGAATGGTACAATTTTAACCAAATTATTATCTTCACATCTCCTAAAGATACTCACTCTGGTTCTCTATCACTAGACAATGATAAACTAGCTGCAGGCAATATGCAAAAGTTGCTCCTTTCCTTTGTCACTGAGAAACTAAAAGATGTAGTATTTAACCAATAGCTGAATAAAATCAAAGACCAGTGTTACAAAATACTTTATTCACCTAAATTAATTTCTTGTTTTAATGTTATGCAATGCTATGAAGTGTGTTTCACCTTTGCACTCAGAAAAAAAATTCCTTTCCAGGTCTATATTTATGCACTAAATGAAATCTTCTTGCTGTAATCGATTCTGCAGCTTTTGAACAAAGCTACTTATTTTATTTCTTTTACAGGGGACATTCATTTTGCTTGTGTGTTTTCTTTTAGTATGCAGAAAATAAGATTATGAACAGGCAAAGATTAAGAGGGTATCTTTCTCTAGCCAGAACAAATTTATTAGATGAGATCAGTATTGGCATTCAGTAAGACTTTTTATAGTGCTCACTTTCTTCAACTCTTCCCATTAAACTTAATGGCAGCTTTGCCATTGATTTCAATAGAAAGCTAAATTAGACCAATACTGAGAGTTTTGAAACCCCCTTGACAGTTGTGTATTGACATTTTGCAAACCAAGACACTATATTGCAGATAATGCTGCAATGGTTATATGGTTATTTCTGTAAACAGCAGTTATACTCAATCACAAGCAATTCTCTCACAGCGTTCCTACACTGCTAAGCCTTTAAATAAAAATATGTATTTTATGCCATACTCTGGCATGTTTTCATGGTGCTACCTGGTCTGCAGAAGTGAAACTGAGCAATACCATACTCTACCCCTTTAACCACCTGCACACTGCACACATCTGGGGATACAATTCTGCCCGCAAGGCTTCCCAGCCAGGCCTGCCATGCAGTTCAAACAGATATATTACATTTCCATCACATTAGCAAGGCCTATGCACGTTATTGCTCTTCATGTTCACAGTGGCCATAACCTGTTCTGAAAGCATTAGCTTATCAAAGTCTTTTTATATGACAAATGTATACAAAGAGCACAAATCTGCAGCAAAACACACCTTTCTGTTGTCACACGGATCCTTTCACTGTCACTGGAACTCAGGCTTTCGTTCTTCTCATGAAAATATTTTTCCACACACTGTTCCTCAAAGTCATGTAGTTTTTTTAACTCCTCATCACTCAGGTACAGCTCTGAACAAAGGAGATAGGACTTGGTATGAAGCATCCATGAGAAAAAAAGCAAACTGTCAGAACAGGTTTCCTCCCCCTCCCTTGAAAAGAATTAATCAGACCTAACTCCATAAATTTCAGCTTATGCATAGAGACTCAACATGCCAAACACATGTAAACGTGGTTTTTATTTTTCCTTAGACAGGAAGCAAAACAACACTGACAAAAATTCCAGTAGACTCCCTTTTAAAGCCTCAAAAGTACATACCCAAATGGCTCCTCAGAGAGATGTATTTTCTCCCAAAGTTTTTCCTGTATTTTGTTATACATGTGTGACTCACAAGACTTAGCTAAAGATATGTAAGACTTACAAAGATTTCAAAGATGACACCAAGTTGGGTGCAAGTGTCGATCTGCTAGAGGGTAGGAAGGCCCTACAGAGGGACCTGGACAGGCTGGATCATTGGGCCGGGGCCAACTGTATGAGATTCAACAAGGCTAAGTGCCGGGTCCTGCAATTGGGTCACAACAACCCCATGCAATGCTACAGGCTTGGGGAGGAGTCGCTGGAGAGCTGCCTGGTGGAAAAGGACCTGGGGGTGTTGGTTGACAGCCACCTGAACATGAGCCAGCAGTGTGCTCAGGTGGCCAAGAGGGCCAATGGCATCCTGGCTTGTATCAGGAATAGTGTGGCTCGCAGGACCAGGGAGGTGATAGTGCCCCTGTACTCGGCACTGGTGAGGCTGCACCTCGAGTACTGGGTTCAGTTTTGGGCCCCTCACTACAAGAAGGACATGGAGGTGCTGGAGAGTGTCCAAAGAAGGGCAACGGAATTGGTGAAGCATCTGGAGAACAAGTCTTACGAGGAGCAGCTGAGGGAGCTGGGGTTGTTTAGTTTGGAGAAGAGAAGGCTGAGGGAAGATCTTTTTGGTCTCTACAACTACTTGAAAGGAGGTTGTAGCGAGGTGGGGTCAGTCTCTTCTCCCTAGTAACAAGCAATAGGATGAGAGGAAATGGCCTCAAGCTGCGTGAGGGTAAGTTTAGGTTGGATATTAGGAAAAACTTCTTCACTGAAAGGGTAGTCAGGCATTGGAACCGGCTGCCCAGGGAAGTGGTCGAGTCTGCATCCCTGGAGGTATTTAAAAGACGGGTAGACGTGGTGCTTGAGGACATGGTTTAGTGGTGGACTTGGCAGTGCTAGGTTAACGGTTGGACTCAATGCTCTTAAGGGTCTTTTCCAATCTTAACGGTTTTATGATTCTACAATTCTATGATTACTGGGTGAAAAGGAATACATTCAAAAGTTTAAAAATCCACAGCTTGGGCTGCTCATGATGCTGTTCTAGCACACCAAGACTTCTGAGAGAACTGATTTGATTGTAAGTCAGTATGAAGAAATGCATACAGTGGAAAGCTGCTTCTCTGATTCAAACTCCACATCTTCCAAGCTCCTTTTTTCTTTCCTTTTTTACATACCAGAGCCTTCACTGTATTTGCTAGGAGCTTATCTGTGCCAACAAACACAGCAATGTTTGTTACAAGCATGTAGTACTCGGCTGCAACACACAGCTCAGCAGGGAAGCCCCCCGCAGTGTTCTGGGGTCTCCCTCTCACTCCGAATAAGACTTGATCACCTCCTAGGCTCTTTTCCCCCCAACCCATCTGTGTTGCTTCCTCCAAGATTTTACTCTCTGTATCTTGGTATTTTCATTGATTTTCCACAGGGTGGCACTGCATCCTCATTGCTAAAACCAGTTAATTATAACCACACCAAAATTTAAGTAGAAGAATCTTACCAAGCAATGCACAGGCATATAGGAAAGGGACACAAAGGTACATATACAGGACAAAAGTCTCTTTCTGACAGAAGTGTAGGCAAGGCATGAGCCCTCTTCTACCCAAGGATTTTTAGATGTGCTACGCAGTGTTTCTCTTTTCCTTGCACCTAATGCACCTTACAAGTAAGACACCCTCTATGCTACGTCAGTGACATACTATGCATGCATATAAAATAAGCAGTGGTACTTCAAAGGCAGGCTGATGTATCCAGTCATGATAGAGGAGCTGAGCCTGGGAGCAGCAGTAAAGCAGCTCAGCATTGATTAATTAAGCCTGTTTTTTAACTCTGTAATCATCTGTAAGCATGCCAGATACATTCAGGGATTCATGTTCAGCAGAGAAAATCCTAAGTGAAGCGTAACCTAGTCAGGGTCTGCTCACCTCTGTTATTAGGCATCAAGGATGTACGCTGCATCAAAAAGGATGAGGCTGCATAATACTATGCGCCAATGTTTCCCAGTGTTTTTTTAGATAAGGTTACAGCCACCAGCCTCTCCTCCTTCCCATTCCCCTGCCTCACCCCAGCAACCACCAAGTGCCATTACTGAGTATTCATTCCCATCCCAGCATCTTGTGGTCCCCTCCTCGCAATGGCTAGGGCAGCTCCTAGCAGAGCTGCAGGAGCTGGCAACAGTGGGACAGGGAACTGGCATCACCTTAAAGAGGTATGAGGCTTTAGGAAGGACCCTGGGGTGGAGAAGTCCAAGTTGCAAAGGGTGAAGGAGGTGGGGCTAAGGTGCAGTGATGAGCCAGTGCACAAAGGGAAGCATGCAGTGAGGAGGTGGGAGGCCCCTATGCTCTCCCTCTGCATCTACCATCACTGGATCTCCTCTGTCCTCAGGCTCTGTGGCTACTTTCTCTGGGAAATTAAAAAGGAATTGTTGATCTTTTCAGGACAAATGTGCAGAAATGTATACTTCCAGTATTGTTTACTTTCTTTCAAAATAAGGCTATTCTATCCTACAGAAAAAGCTGCTGTCACTTTATTTCAGCTCAGTGTTGTGATGTAACTTGACTGATGCACAGTATGTAGTAGAGCAAAAGCCAAACACAAAGCAAAGCATTCCCCTAGTCATTTTTTCCCTACAAGAGTCCTCAGACAGGCAGGTTAAATTCAGTTTTCCAAATAAACAGCCTCCTACCCAGAGATTCTCTTTTTTTTTTTTTTTTTTTCCTAGGAACTGAGCTACAAAGTGATGGGAGGCTGGCAAAACATTCCTCATCAGCTATTTCTTTTGGTCCCCAGCTTAGCTCTGCTTACTTAGTCCAACGTCACCTTCCTCTTGATCCAGCTCATTTGGGGGCCGATGGTGAAAGATGCGGTTTATGAGAAGTCCAATGTGGCTCAGGAGGATGAAAGGTGGAGGCAGCCATGGCTTCTCATGGTAGGTCATAATGTAGCGGTACCGGTTGTACTTCCAGAGCTTGTTTGATATGGATTTCAAATCAAAATAAACATTACTGAGAAGAGAGATAGATCGGTAAGGAGGGTAAAACACTCCTGTGAGGAATATTTCCCATACAGCACAAGATGCTTGTCTACAGATCTAATTTGACACTGAAGAAAAGTCCCATCCCTCCAGTGAGGTAAATCAGCTCAGCAACTTTCATTTAACAAAGCAGCAGCATGTGCCTGCAGCTAGTGCACTGAGAATGAGATCTTCAAAGCTGCCTAACGGATTTGGAGATCCAATTCCCATTCACATTAATGGGAACTGGGCAAAAAATATCCCTGAAGTGGCTTTGAAATCTCAGCCAGATTATTTAAACTTTAATACATAGCCTAACTGAGAATTCAACGTTGTCTGCCTCTTTGGACTGGATTAAATATAAGAGTCAGGCTGAGGAAAGAGTGTTAACAAAACAGTTCTGCTGCTTTTCAGTGCACTCCCCCTAAACAAAATACTTGCTGCACGAGGCAGCTACATGAGCAATTCTTTTGCAGGGTACTCTTTGGAACCATGGTGTTACTGAATGTGACTGTTGTTGCACTGAATAATTTCCCATGTCTGTTATCACAGAACCAAGTACAGGAAAGCAACTTTGTGGTTTCTGGCACTGCAATTTCAGTTGCACCATTATACTACACACCCAGCATATAATCACACAAACATCAGCTTTGCTTCTGGGAGCATAATTAAATAGATTGCTCATACTCATTTTTGGTCCCACTTCTGGAACAATCAAATCACTAGGCAGAAGATTTAACATATCATCATTGCTGAAGGTTTAAATCTAGAAATAATTCAAATTACAATTTCACAGCTGTGTATTTTAAAAAAAAAAAAAAATTATGCCTTGCCACAATTTCAGGAAGGGGATTTCTAATTGGAAGTGGGAATAGAATAAGTTTTAATCGTTCAGTTTTCTTGAATATTAATAACTATATTTCTTCATTTGAAATTTTTTTAACCTACAGCTGACTTTTTCTTCCCCAGAAATACAGTACTCTAGGAAAAAATAATTAACTACTTGGGTTAGATTGCTCTTTACTAATAATTTACAGAACTTTATCCATTACAAGGGTTTCCCTGTTAAAACTCAAAAGGTTACAGTTACTATAAAGACACTGATTAATTATTATAGAATTACTATGAATTACTATAGAATTACTATAAAGACCCTTCCTACTCTGGCGGCAGACATTAAGAAGCAGATAGGTAAAAATACTACACTTAGATTTCGGTCTAGAACATATTGAATTGCACTAAACAACAGGAATTTTCAGATTATTTCCTAAAGGAAGAGCATGCTCCTACAAAGTCATTATCCTCTTCCCTGGAATACCTTCTCCACTTATCTACCAATTTAAATCTTGGGCTACCCTATGATGAACATTATATAGGCTCTTAGCATAACAAATACAACTCTTAGGAACAAAGGACAAATTACTTCAGATCTGAATTAATGTTGCTTGTTTGCCAACTGGAGTTGTCCACTTTCACAGAGTCAGACTCAGTTTAAATGGCAAAACAGTTCAGGTGTCTGCTCACCATCCCCTTCCTCCCACCCTCTTGCTTCGATCATTATTTTTTTTTATTTCTTTCTGGACCCCCATCAAAGATGGGGTAACAGCCACCATCAACATGCCCCTGCTGGGGCATTTTTGGTGAAAGGCTTTTGCGGAAGTGTTGGCAGAACACCTATTAGTTGCTCTTGCTTTTGCAGCAATATACCATGGTACCTACTTAAAGAAAGCAATAAGCAAGTTGACCATGATGATGTACTGCACAAAGAGGTAGACAGCTTGGAGGAACGGTGTGAGGAAGGAGCCAGGAGGACAGTCTTCATTGGTTTCACAGACTGAAAGTGAAGGACATACAGAACATGGTTAGCATGGAAATCAGAGCAGAGCACTTCAATGGCATGTGCTCCTCGTTTGCCCCAGCAAGAAACAGAATAGTCTTCATTACTTTCACGGAGATGATACATAACTAATTTTCCAACTAGAAGGTCTGCCTCCATGTAAGGGAGATCTGAGAGCCCTTCATGATACTACTGCCCCATAGTTTCCACTGCAATTCAGAAGCTGTAGACACCTTTTCATGCATATCAGTTCTTATGTCAGTCACCCTGACTTTTTGTTACAGGGAAAAATGATGCAGCTGAAATGTATTTGGGAGGTGGCACACACTCAAGTAAACTGAAATCCAAATCTTTGATCCTTAAAGCAAAGCTTTCACTGACTCCACTGTAGAAAGGATACAGCACAAAGGCTGCTTTATCATTACTGGAGTGTTATGCCTTTAGAGCTTCAGTAAGATCATATTAATTCATGTGCAAAAGGATATATGGCTATGAATATTTGTGACATGAAGCAACAAATCATAGAAATTAAGGGATCCCTCTTAATGTTTTTACATTGTCAAAATAAATACTTTTCAGTCTTTGTGATTTTTAATCAAATTTTACACCTTTGAGGAAATATGAAAGCACATTTATAAGTCAGCAGCCCTAAATTCACGACATAGTCTGCAGCATAGTCATTAGAGAAATCGTAGCTTTATTTGGGAAGTATCAAATTTCTAAAGGTTCAGCATTAATAAGTGATTAAATGGATTAAACTGTGAAACTTCACAGTGTGCTTTCATTAAAGAAAATACATAGCCATCATGTGACTGTTTCAGTAATAATAATGGATGCAACATCTTAAATTATTTTAATGAATCAGGTCTATGCTAAGAACTACATATCTTAAATATCTGTATCTATTTGCATACCTACTTTTCTACTTTAGGGACTGTTTTACTTGTACCCATCACTTAGTAGCATGAGAGTGCCTTCCATCTGTAATCCTGAAATACCTCCTGGAGGGCCTGGTTCTTCTCTCTTACTGAGACAAGGTCAAAGTAATAATCAAGATATAACATTTTTCCTATTTACATTGATTGGTTCTATTTTTCCTATGTTCAACTGGTTTATCTGTTTAAGAATGATGCCAGTTAACTCCTACTATGGTGAAAAATAATTTTTCTTTCTTATTTTTCCTTTTTGTTTTCCCTTTATTTTTTCTTCCTTTAATGCAACTTTGTAGTCTTTTCTCCAAGAGATCAGCAGCTTTGGATTCACCTAATTGGAAATTCATTTCACTGCCAGATCCCCTGACCATGAACTAGCTTAGTATCAGTTCCTATGTGCTTTGCTCTGAACTTTGCAATACACTTCATTTGAAAAGCTAAACTTGAAGGTTTTAAAGCTTAATTTTTATTTTTAACAAATAAACTAATATTCTCACCTTTATTCATGCAGTATTACTCATTAAAGACACATATATACTTGAATCAAAATTGTTTGAGAAAGAATAGACTCAATATGTGGTCAAAATTCTAGTAGCCCGAAATGGACATGTTTCTGCACATATTAAATTTAAGCTGTTGACCTGTACTGTGAAAATTACCTACCATCTATTTCTCCAGCATAGACCTCACCAAACATCATCCAGTAAGGCTGAAATACAATATCTCGTGCCAGAGACCAAGAAGGAGGCTCCTCTGGTGAAAGGATTGCCTTTCGCGACACTCCAAAACTCAACAGGACTATGGCCATCATGATCACAATATAGAACATGTTTGCTGTCTGGAAGACATGTATGCATGAAAGAATTAGCTGTGTTAATTATATGTAAAGGAGACATACATTTTAGGGAAGAGTATCAATCACTCCTTTTACAAATCAGAATATAAAAACAGGGCTAATAATCTAATATGCTGGAGGAAATAAAAATATTTTATTTCTATGACCTGGATTACCCAAGTATTTCATAGGGGTTAAAGTCATTCTGGACCAAAAAGGTCACAAGTCCTACTTGCCTCTCAGGTCCCTCTTATGATTTTAAGCAAGATCTGAAAAATGCAGAGACCTTATGATGCTGCTTTTCTTCAGTGCTATTTCTTCCAAACTGAGAGCAAGAAATAGCAGTGAAAATGATTTTGCCTTCTAACATTGAATCAGAATTACTATGCAAAACAGAATATAAAAGTATTAATAAGATAGTTCCCAATAACGGAGGGAAATTACAGTGGGAATCTGCAGATGTCCCTCAAGACTAGGCAGCAGTTCAGCAGCAGTTCTTATACCAAAAGAGAAAAAAAATTAACTTTGATCTCAGAGAAATTTTCCCTGCTAAAATGGGATACAATTATTTGAATCAAAATGTAAAATAATAATGAGACAGTTTCCAAGAGCTAGGGGAATTATCTATAGTAGTGAGCCTGTCTGCAAGAGACAGTGATTTTTCTTTCTCCTATTATCAAGCTGGATCAGAAACCCAACTCAAATGCAACTCTTCTCTAAGGAATGAAGAAAAAATGGCTTTTGTGAATAAATTCAAATAATGAATAAATTAGAGAGAACTGAAATCTGGTTATGGTCAACTCACAAACAGAAAAAGATACAGTATTTTCACATAATACATTCACTATGAATTATCAGGTGACCTCTCCTTTGACCATCATTCTTTTCTGTCTCTTCTGATCTTTACATGTTCCTCAACAGATGCCTTAACTACAAAAATATTGCTCCAAAGCATAATACTTACCATTTTCCCAATCATTGTCAGGTATGGGCCAGCATGCTGATTCACAGCAAAAAGATCAAGGAGCCGAACATACCAAAATATTATATCCAAGCAGTAAAGTAGCCTCCCCGCAGTTTGAACAGGGGGGTCGGACCAGCGCAAACCAAAACCAATCATAAATAGGATGATAGCTACAGAATCAGTAAAATTCCAGTATTCATAAATCCACACCTTCACTTTTTGGCGGAATTTTCCAGGTTCTGAGATAAATACCTGAGTAGAATGCGGAAAAAAAAATTCCAGCGAAACTCCATTAAAATCACAGATACATTTTTTAACCTTTTCTGTCTGAACGGTTTCATGATATTTGGGAATGTATCAGTTTTTTTCCTTTTTTTTTTTTTTTTGCAGGCCCGTGTACTACATATTGCCATTCACCATTAACTGAGGTTTGTACTTAATCTATAGCATCTTATTGCTCAAGTATGCCACACCAAATAGGATAGCTCTTGCTAAGGAAAAACGGATTCTGAGCCTGAACCCATTCACTAAAGAGCACGTTCCTCAGCAGGAAAGAGCAGCCAATATAGAACTGTTATGCATACATATAATCATAAATTAACAAGCATTTTCTAGAGGAATGGTCAC
Organism: Platalea leucorodia; assembly: GCF_965183815.1. Lineage (NCBI taxonomy): Eukaryota > Metazoa > Chordata > Aves > Pelecaniformes > Threskiornithidae > Platalea > Platalea leucorodia. The sequence goes on along the minus strand of NC_138858.1, from coordinate 39,591,641 downwards.
AACCTGCAACAGCCCTTTCAAAAGCCCCGAAGTCATGGAAAATACCAACCTAACCTTGCTGATGGGAAAATAACTAATGCCTTTTATTTCAGACTTAAAATATAAAGAAAGATCCTTGTATTTCACCAAGGACATACTAAAAAAAGGAGTGCTGGCAACTAGCAAGGTAAAGAATGAAATGTTCACTCCTTGAACTGTGAGGTGCCCCAAAGGGATTTTAAGCTTCACTGAGCAAATGTGTGAAATGGAATCTTTGGGAGGCCATAAATAAAACCTTTGCACATTGTGCAAGTGAGGCCAATTATGCAGTGCTATGTAAGATCACACTGATAAGTACCAAGCAAAGGAGCGATTTTAAAATGTTACGCCCTGATCCTGTAAGAATTTACGCATATGAATACACTAATGTAAACAAGTGATCCTACTCAATTCAGTTGGACTAACTCACATAAGGAACGTGTTACAGGATCAGGGCCTAAGGCTTTAACAATTAGTTGATAAAATCTAGAGAAATAGAGGTTAGCAGTTATATATAACAAGGCCCTCAGCAGTTAATTAGCTGCACGTGTAAGACACAGTGTCCTACAAAGTCTTTGCCAGCAGAACAGAACTATACATGGACAAAGAAAATCAAGTAGAAGACATGAATTTCACAGTCTCCAATGAATGTTAATGCTAGAAAGACGGGCTGATGTTTCTACTGTCCCACCATCAACACCATGCAACAGCATAACAGTGATTTCCAAAATGCTTGAGATTTCACATTAAATTTTTTCTCAACTAGACAATCCTTGTGTAGATTTTTTCAATTTTATCTCATGCAGCCACAGAACTTGCATGTTTATGCAAGCTTCAATATATTCCCAGCATTTATGCTGCCCCTTGAAATCCTTCACCTCTCTCGGTCTGATGTTGTAGTCTTCTGGGTGATCTGTTGTAACAGCGTCCTTCACTCAGAACTGTGACTACTTTTTTTCAGTTTTATTCCTCTAAAAATACAGCACTTCAAAGGCCATATAAAAGACAATTCACACTACTATTGTTTACTATGTGTTGATTCTACAGTGAATATGTCCAATCAGGTACCATAATTTGAGAAATACATGGCTGCATTTGTCTCCAAGCCTCAGGTTTGGAGTGCAAGTTGTGTTCAGAAGCTTGGATCTAATCAACTGCAAATAATTGCGATTAATTTTGATTGGAGTATCATTTTTCGATGCTCAGTAAATCCAGCATTACAAGTTGATGGTGTTTTTTTCCCAGTTTCATTTACTGAGTGTCAGTTAGACTTGAGGGAGAGCCATAGATTATTCTGTGCATAACACCTATTGATTGATAACAATGTCCACATTCAAAGTAAATATCTAAAGACAAATTCCATATTCATTATAAGAAATCTAATGGTCCACTCAAAAAAATTAAGAAACAGGTGCCTACATTGGGGTTCGAAATCTCAATGCAGCACAACCACTCTCAAGTGACCTGTACTTTACCACTGGCTTTACACAGAAAAATAGAGATTTAAGGACAAACTTTAAGATGCACTTTCAAAGCCCAAGTACTGGTCTTCAAATAAGACTTCTCAGAAATAAATGCCCTGTGTAATTCTTTCCTCTGCTAAATTCTCTACAAAAAGAATGCAGGATTTGGCATTCTTCTGTTTATGGTATTCTCTGGTTTATAATATATCCTCTATAGATGGGAAGTGTGAACAGAAAAGCTTACCTCCCTGACTTTTTCAATAGCAGTGCTGAAAATATAAACGATAACGAGCCACTCTTGCACACTCGGTCTTGGTTCCATCTTCACCAACACAGTGTAAGTGAAGAGCATGAGAAACGCCATGTACGCCATCTACAAAACACACAGTACATAATCCGTATGCACAAAAAACTCCAAAAAAATTCTGCAAACATATCAACAAGTGATTAGCCTGACTATATGTATTCAAACTATTGGGGCACTGTCAGATTTTTGAGGCCAAAATCCTTTCTTCAGTTCTCCAAGGTATTTTTTATGGGAATATCCTTAAACATCATTTGGAAATTGGTGCTTTAGCGCTGAAAAAATGGGAGCAGAAGATGAACTATTGCAGGGCATGCTCACCTAGGCCCCAAACCCATATATGAGACAGACTATTTTATCTGCACACCATTACTTGAATGTAAAGGCAGTGCTATGCTTTTATCCTAATCTTCTGTAGGAGCAAGTAACCATTCTCAAAGCTACGTGAATCACTGCTGGTTAATCAGTGCCTTCCATAACAAAGGAAGAACAATATCAGGTGGAAAGCACATATTTTAAAGGTACAAGAACATGCTATAAACATATCTGAGATAATAGATTAACAACCTATAAAACAGTTAACGACACCCTGTTAAAGGCATAACAATTTATGTACATGGTGGACCGACCCAACAGGCAGCCTCATCTTAAACATCCTAAGCTCTACTGACACAAGGTTAGTTACTCGAATTGATTTAATAAATGCATATTTCTCTATAGAAATGATCTCCTACAATTAATATTCACTCCTTCAGAAACAGTTCCTGAAGAAAGGGACACAAATATCTGTGAGATATTTAAAGTACTTAAGGCCAGCTTCGCATCTATCTCTACACGTGCAATTAACCACTGTAAAAAGCTGTGCTTGGGTTTTTCTTTAGTTCCTTATAACTGTTTTTTTGTTCTTTTTTTTTCTAATGCAGCTGCATGATTTTAGAAGAAAAACTTTTCATTTAATTGTGAGAGAAATATTCAAATGTCTTCCCATCCACCCCCACCACTTAACGGCTGCAAAGCCATCCTAGGCAAAGTAAAAGCAGCATCAAGTGGTATCTGAAGGATCAAAGGAGGGCTTTGGTAATCCAAGTTCTAGCATGATGACCAACCGTGTGAAACCAGAACTTGACAATTGGTGCGTTGTAGAACTCATAGATTTTTCTAGTGCCAGGCAGGTTTCCTTGTCCACTGTCCACTTGGCTTTCATCAGACTTCTGAGCAATCTTCTCCACATCATAATCCTTCTTTAAAAGGAAACAGCATTTTATAAGTATGAAACCATGGTCTATGATTGCAAAGGTTCTGTCATGTTAGAGGGAAGACAGGCACAGATGTTTAAGCTCTGTTCTGAATATACAAACCATTACTGTACCTTGATTTCGTCTGGTTACAACCATCTCATTTGCAATAACTAACATGCACACTTTTCCACTATAAATACTCATTTAGAGTTTGCTCTTATGACTGCAACTACTGGACTGGGTGTCAGCAGACCTGAATCCACTCTGTTTCTGCCACAAACTTCTTTAAGTCTTTAAGCAAAGTCATTTAATCTCTTTGTGTCCCACTTTCCCCATCTGTGAAATACAGATAAATAACAACTCCCAATATGACATAACTATCTTAGCTAGAACTCCACTGACACCTGTGGCACATTCTGGAGTAAGGGAATGAACATCACATTTCTGCTCATGTATACAGTTGCACAGAAAATGTCAAGACAGTGAAATTCTAAATACAGAACCTAATTGCTATTTTTGATGTATTTGATGCCTGATTAGAAGATGAGGATGAAATAAGTATTCTCTTACGAAGATCTGCCTACAAAAAATACAGGTAACTTCTTCATTATCTTCAGAAAAATTAAAAAAAAAAATCAAACATTTTTAAAAATTTAAAAAAAAATAAAAAAAAAAAATAAAAAAAGCAAACACACTTGATTCTGTATCCAGAGTTTGACACTTGTCCGAGTACCCCTCTTAAAGTACAAATATCTGATTGTTGCTGAAGCCTAAGAAAAGCTGCAGACACACAGCAGCAGGTAATTGACAAAACCAGAAGGTGCTGAAAGGAGTTTTCAGAGATGAAGGAGAGAGGCCTGGGGTGACTATAAATAGCTAATGGCTGGGCAAGACTGAGGGAACCAAACTACCTTGTTCAGTTTTGCTTCATTGCTGGCCAATTGCCTTGGCTAATGTCAATGCTAAAACTTACTGCTACTAGACATCTGCAGCATAGCACTTTTTGTGACATATTTATCCCTACTACACAACATTTCCTTGGGGTATCTGGGGAAAACTGATTTTTTTTTCATCACATTAGACTCAGGAAAGTGCTAAATCAGAGAACTTGATACACAGAATCATCCCAATGTGTTAACATCAGATCCTCCAATGTGAAGGAGGGAATTTGTCCCATGAAAGAGTGCAACTTCCAGCTGCAGCAGGTCACTGGAATTTATGACTGTGTGTGAAAGATGTTCTATAAGGTACATGTACACTATTGAAATTTTCTGTACATTTTTCTATAATATTTCATATCAGAGTATTTAAGAAAAAGTAGTACCTTGGCCTTTTGTTTCAAACAACACTCTATATTAGATAAATTCAGAAGTTAAGCTTATTGCTAGCACAGGAAAGAAGCAGCCCTGTCTCAGGCAGGTCAGAAAAGTGCTTACACTCATTGCTGTGTTGCCTTCTAACAAACTGCAGGGGTGGTCTTGCTGCAAATATTACTATTGGCCTGTCCTCTGTATCATAGCTGTTACCTAACCCCATAAAAAGCATTTGTGAACTGACTATATTAGACAGACACTGCAGGAAATAATGGCTTTGAGCATTTTTCTGCATCAGAGAGAGAAAACCCAAGTGTGGCATTGACAGGCCTACCATGCTGCTGCAAAAGCCCTCAACAACAATCCACTCTCTTTTACTTTACACAAATTGAAAGTTAACTGAGAAGGTCCCAAGCAACCTACAGTGCTTATCTGCTGCAAGATAAGCAGAGCAGAGCAAAAAAGATTGCCTGACAGCTCTCACTTGCCAATCCTGTTGTCATTGGTTAGCAACTCACCAACATTTACCCTTTTGGATGGAAATTCTCTGTCTGCTGTCTAACTCAGACTAAAACCTTTTCGAAATTTTCAGTTTAAGGAATGCTTTGTGGAGACTGAGAAAAAGAAAGGACCGTCAATTCTGCTTAGCAGAAGTCTGGAGGAATTCAGATCTTAAAAGGCAAAGACTTCACTTATGCTGGAGACTCTCCACAGACAGACCTAAGAAGGATTTTTGCGCAACCACAGGTCCCTGCAGAGTGTTTCAGGACTCAGTTCAGGTGACTAAACCAAAAGCACAGTGCTTCTCTTGTGCTTTAAATGGCATCTCTCCTAGGCTCAAGTGATGCAGAAGTAGAGATACCCTGTTTTTCAACAAGGAGGGCAGGACCTAGACCTCTGGAAGGGCTATGATTGTAATTCAGGAAACAGAATCTCAAGGAGAGACTAAGAGAGAAGGATGGCCATGGAGAAGGGGAGAGGCTGCAGCTGAGATGCGGGGCAGAGGCTGCTGGCCAGGCTTAGCAGGAGGAAGGAGTGAGTTGGAGAGGATGGGACATGGACTGTCTCAGTTCTGCTGTTTCCCTGCTTTGGACAGCTTGACTGGGCAACCTGAATTGAGTTTCATGGATGTGATCTTGTGTATGATATGAAACCATTCTTATATTATTTAATATATAAGATCACATAGGTATTTACCTGTAGCTTGAATAGACTTTGTGCCCTAAAATACCTGTGTAACTGACAGATAATTATAATCTCATTATACTTCTGTGAGGTTAGGTAGGATTTTCTCATTATGACCAGTACAGAAGTGACACCCAGGACAGATGAAGTGACTTCAGTCTGTATCCAAACCAGGGATCAAACCCCTACTTCTTGAGAACCGGGCCCTGACATTTACAGCTGATCACCTTCTCCTCACTCCTCAGGATTATACCGTGGTAAACAGACAGACCCTGACACACAAATGACGGACCACTGCAGACTAACCAGAGACAAGGCATCTTTAGAGCTGACTGTGCTCTGATCCCCATGATACCATGTGAACTGGTGGAAGTCTTGAGACTGAGGCACATGAGACATTTCTGCCTTGCTTTTAAACTCCAGCATCAAGATGGTGGGAGGCAGAAGAATACTCATAATGACCTAAAAGAGAGACACAAGATTCAGAAAATTAATTCAGCAGTGATAGCATAGACCTGAGGCCATAGTCAGCCATGCACGGTGCCACCACAAACCCAGTGCAATTCCACTGGCCTGGGAGGGAGCCACTAGTGCAGAGTATCTCTGTATCACGCTCCTACAGCCTCTGAAGAAGTGTGTTGGTCTTGACTGTTTTGTGAGTTTGAAGAGTGTCATGGTATCTGGGGATACTTCAGCTACTGCTCCCTATGTCCAGAGGACATTCCTCCCATCAGCAGCTCTGTCAGAGAACCAGCAATGCAGGGCAGAGAGCGCAGGTGGGGAGAGACTGAAGGGTGCTGAGAGAACGGGAGCAGCAAAAAAACCCTCACAAAATGCATTCTCCTAATGTCATCCCACAGCTGCTTTTGGAAAGAAGTAAAACAGAAGCAAGGACTGTCTTCCCTCCCACTTTCTTTTTTCTCCCAGATGTGCACATTCCAATTCATGCTTAAGCACATGTGTCTGAAAATGCATTAGACACGTTCATAACCACAAAGGCATGTATAAAGCATCTAAACAGCATCTAAATGCTCAAAAAAAACCAGAGTGACGTTACCTTAAACCAGGAGTTCTTCCGCATCTTCAGGCGTCCCATCCACATATCAGTCAGCAGCATCTGTGTGCAAGTATGGGATACAAAAGGCCGCAGCCCCACAGAAACTGCTAATTTTAAGCAAGTTGAGTTGCTCCAGTTTTTCAGTTCATAGGTCAGCAGCTTCATGGCCATCTGCTCATTTTGTTTGAATGCTTTCTCCAGCACATCTAAAGCAAGCTGCCCAAATTCCCTAGAGCAGAAAGGAATTAACAGTTCATATAACAAGCATCAGCCAAAACTCAGAATTACTGCTGCAAAGAGGTTGGTTGGAAAACTCCATTAACTACAGTTCAGCTAACAATCTCAGTAAGTATGCCTTCTTACATTTTCCCTGTTGCTTTATCTAGTCAAAAATAATTTGGGGAGTAAATCTAACTATTTAGTTCTAATCACAAGGTTCAGGGTCATCCTGTTTTCTATTTTTTTTGTTTGTTTTGTTCTTAATCTCACTCAGCAATCAAAATGGACCCTATGAAGTTCTTTTTATTTCCTTCAACAACAGATTCACCACCACTGTGGGCAAGCATTGCAGGCAGTTGCAAAAGCTGCTACATTTACACTGGCTCTTAAACATCTCTGTAGGGGAGACTGCTCAAGGAAGGTATACCTTCCTTTAAATTAAGCTTTGGAGCTGCATGCAAAACAAGACAGCACATCTTACTGTACTCTGAATCTGAGGCATGAAGTCTACAAAGCATACAGTATGTCATTAAGAAGAAAAACTACCAGAAAACATTAACATGAAACTACAAACTTGCAGAAAATTCTTAGTCTACTTCATTTGTTATTCACTTGGTTATTTCAGCATACATTTTTCTTTAGGTCTTACACAGAGCAGGATTTAAGCACTGATTTTAGTTTGCACACTACCACATGTTACAGATCTGAAAAGTCCAACACTTATGTGCCATATGGCTTTTTACCAAGCTGAACTGGAAGGGAAGCTGTAAGGGAAATTTCAGTCTTCCACTTGACCATTTAGCAGACAGTGAGCCACACATTAGTCACCTATATTTTAATTTGCAAATACGCAACTAGGTAACACGCTAATAGCTTTCCTTTAACCCTCAACCAGACTGCACACCAATACATAACTCTGTTATATAATACGAACAGTGGGCAGCTGAAAGTATTTATTTTACACTCCGTAGTCCGTGGCACCACTAACCTTAAAAACTCTTAATGGATTAGGAGAATATCTAACCATTCTAAGCACTGCAGAACTTTATTAACTGAAGTGAAGAGAGAACTCATACTTTGAGTACTTCTTGAGTTCTTCTGAAGTGTCATCCACCATGTTGCTCTGTTTAGCTTCATGTGCCATTGCCCTGTAGAGTTTACAAGCCACAACGGCTTTGACCATGGCTTCCTCTCCGTGCTGCCAGAAGAACATTGCCATCTTCTGCCTCTTCATTAATACTGCCCAAACCAGGAGGTCATTATAGGGATAGATAAATCCAGACGACTCATAGTTCTCTGCAAAGTTTATATCCTCTTTTGATTTCTTCTTACACTTATGGAAAGCAGTGGATCTTTCCTATAAATTTGTTTTTCAAAAAAAAGAAAATCTCAATGAATGATGAGGTTCAGATTCATGTAAATAAAACTGCACACAAATCTGAATTGCAAGTAGCAAACTATATGATCATTATATACATTTAAGTCATAAACCACAGCTAGGATCACATTCAGATTACCAATGGCAACATTAGTGGAGGAAAAACACTCCTTGATCTGTACCCATGCCATTTATAGCCTCCCCTTCCATACTGTTGGGCAGTCTCCAAACGCCATGCTACCAAGATCCTATTTTCACTCTTCTCTTATACTTGTGTCATGACAGGAGAAAAAGCAAACGGTAGACTGAAAAATACACCATGGACTTGTGATACTTAAAGATGATTTTCACTGTCTGCCATACTTATAATGTAAACTTGCTATACATTCATGTCTGGATATTTCTCCATTAAAGGCAAAGAAAAAGTCTTACTGGTATAAGTGAGGTTGTCTCAGTTCTATAATGAGTTCATTTTGGCTCAGACTAATTCCAATAAAGCCATTTAAATTCATTGTACTTTATGTTTTGTCTGTCAGATATATGTATGTGGCAATCTTTGGTCTTCTATCATTCCTTCTTTGAAAGAAAATACTCTGTCATTATTTTCCAGATATCAGAACTGTATCTTTTCTTAGCAGGCTTACTGTAGCTACTTTAATCATGAGAATAATTATCATAAGAAAACATTGGGGAAATCAGAGAATTCCTACTCCTGCTTTCAAATAAGGAGAGTTTTCACCCATGCCTGATGTTCAGAAATGTGGTGATACTACATTTCAGTGAACGAAAGCCCTTAGCAACAAATGGATGGAAGTTAAACAGTGTCACAGGAGGAGTCTGAGCTTGATTTCAACATTAACATTGCAAGACCTGTACTTCATGAACAGTGAGCGGTAAAACATTGCTTCCACTGGAATTTAAGTCGAATTATGATAACTAACAGCATGACCAACATATGTCTAAAATCTCTCAATAAAATGATCAGCAGCCTAATATGTCCTAAGCAAAGTCTGGAACAAGCAATTATCTTACCTTGTATTTGTAAGGCTGTGCTGTTCTGAAGAACTGAGAATGCAAAGTATTTTCAGCAGATCCCATTCTGCTACCTATCTGATTACTCTGATGAAGGGAATGAGATGGGCTCGGAGAAAAGCTGGAGAGCACTCTCTAGATCCAAAGGCATACCATAAAACACAAGGAGAGAAATGCAAATTAGAGATTAAGTTTGCCTGTACTTATCTCTGATTGCAATGGTGCCTGTAGAAACCGATGCTATTCAAAGACTAGTGAGTCAGCAATCACTATAACTACCACTGGAGGTTATGCCATCAAGGAAAAAATACCCTGTTTCACACCTAATTTAAAAAATATATATTTTTCTGAATCTCTAAATTCAAAATACTGATTTCCCCAATAGCATCCACCAACTACAACAATAACAGGGCTTGCACCAGATTGGAATCACCCAAACTGAAAGCTCTTCCAGGTGCCTACCCTTATAAAAAGTGCCATAAGCCCTTTAAAAGACAGAAGTTTTCTGAACTTTTTGCTGACCATTTCCTCCAAAGGATGGCATGTCTAGCATCCCCGGGCATTTTGTTCAGTGTTGACCGAGAGGGAAGAATGCTACCAACTGAATCACTAATGCTCTTCCCTGCAGTTCCTAGTTATATGATCTTGTGGTTTCACCCATCCCTGTTAAGGTCATATTTCATGAGTGTAGAGTGTTACAACTGCTCAAATATCTCTTTTTAAGCATTGTATTAAGCCAGTGACACACAGGAAGCTGTCTCTGTGTTCCTATTCACTCCAAGTAATAGTTTTCATTATTTCTTCTCATTTTCTCTGATCACCCTGAGGTTCTTCTATTAGTCATGAAAGCAGTACATGGGCATGAGAGGTTTTTGTTGTTTGTTTTTTAACATATGGAACTACTTTAATCAAAGTCCAGTTCTACTCCAAAAACAGGGGAGAATTCTTATGTGGCAAATCTGCTCCTTCTGTGATGTTAGAAATGATATTCGGCTGATTTATTGAGAAGTTTAGGCTATTTTCAAGTTACTGGTTTTGTAAAGTCAATGGGGAAAATGAAAGTACTAGTATGTTTGCACACTATTGTTCTGAGGCAGTTTATTTGTTTGTAGAGGTGGTGCTACTGATAGGCAGACATGGCACAATGTTATGCTGTACAGTGAAACACCTTAAGCACCTAGAAGGTGCAGAACCTGGCACATCCAGTATGAGAATTCCCCTGTGATGACCAGTACGTCATGGAAAAAGCTCTGCCAGGCAAACACAGCTCACTAGCCGAGGCCGGAAGATGCACCACTAGCACTGAGCTGCTTCTAAAATGTAAGACATTTGCTCAAAACTTGGGTCAGGGATCTCCATGTTGCTCTTCACTACACCACGCTGACATGCTCTTAGTCTAGTTCAATGCCTGTTGAATTCAGTATTTCTGTGATGAGGTTCAAGTTGCAAGAACAGAAACATGCAACTGCTTTGCAAAAGGGTGGCTGGTACAGCCTTGCCGATCTTTATTGATGGATGACAAAGAACACAACCTGCCTACCGGACACAAAGGTAAACTTACTGAACTAATAGTTATTTTAACAATCACCAGTGGTCTTCGGGGGCAAGGAGTAGTTTGGGGAGGGATTTGCCTGTTTTATTTGCAACGGCTCCACAGCTGGCAAAGAGATTCATAAAACAGACAAGTATGGCATACATTTAACTGATGCTCTTCGGGCAAACCACAATGACAACCTGAGCTATTTTCAGCTGTCACATTTTGGCTTTTCTTGCTGACCAGTAGTAGCCATTTCACAGAAGTTACCTTGTGTTTTCTGTAGAGATCATTGTAGAGAATTCGGAAATGCTTCCTTGTGTAGCTGCTCCGATAAGCTCCACCAAGGAGGTACTCTATCACCAGCCCAATATCAATCAGTGATATCTTGTAATCCAAGGAAAGGGTATTCTGAAACACCAGATGTCACAAGCATTTCATGACGCTATTATATGCAACATTCAACCAAGTCAGAGCCCTACTACTATGAGGGGAGCCTGGAAGAAGTTGCAACTGAGAGCTCCTGCATCTGTCAGGAAAGTGTACACATTCATTAGGTATATGAAGCTCCCCTAGGAGGGAGAACACAGGCACATCCACATTTTCAGCCTGAAAAGTGTGATGTCTACAGTCCACTGCACTCACACTATTGACTAAGCTTTTCTTCAATAGGCTTTAGTGCAAGACTCAGTACGGCCAGCTAAGGCCACCCAGCCCTGGGGAACCGAAGGCACCAACACGCTGAGCACTCTGGGGCAAAAGCTCATCTTACAGGACACAGCTTGCCAGCTCTGTTATTGACAGTTCAGCAAGTATTTCTGACTACCTATACTTGTAGATACTTCTCTGCACTAAAAAGCATATTTTATGCTATCAGGGCAAACTGCAATGTATCTCCATTCAAATGTAGCAGCACCAAAGCTGGCCACACTTATGGAGAAAACATTCTGAAATCCATGGTCTTATCACTCTGGTGACTGTCCTAGCTACTGTGTTACTATATTTAATAAGACTGCAACTGCACAATCCATTCACAGAGTACTTATGCATACTTACAGAAGCTCAAGTGAAAAAGGCTTTTCAGCATTTAGACCTGTTTACAGGTCCCAAGTGAGTTTAGTTTACCCAACAGCGTAGAAAGTTTTGAAATTGTGCACCCATTTTCTATGTAATTTCCACTATTCCCTTTCAAGAGCCAAAAGCTTCCCTTTAGATCACACCCTAAGTTTTCCCAGAGTGTTCTGAGATGTAACCAGGCCATGGGTTTTGGGAGAGGGGTCATATCAAGGAGCAGATCACTTCAGTATCAGTGAGAAAGACAGATTTCTCAGCCTGGAAAAGTTCAGTGTATTTTCAACACTGAGATCTGCCAGGTCTATCACATAAATTAGACCTCAGATATGTCCATCAGTATGGGAAAACACAGAAAATAGCTTGCTACAGAGACCAAAATGCCCTACACCTATCTATAGAACCATTAATGGGATTGACATGAAAGTAACCCACAATAAGAAAATCATACCAGAAATCCCACTACTTGAGACCACAGAACTCTGCAAACAGTCAGACTTACCATTTTATTTTATCTTAGCATTCATACCCTGGAAAGAATTAGCCAATTAATCTAGTTTTGGATCTAGGCATCTCCTGCAGTGTAGACTAGATGCAGAAAGAACAGCTCATCCCTTCCTGGCTAAGCAGTGCTGTGAGGTGCAACAGGTAATAGAAACATGAAAAAAACTAACTGTGTAGCTAAATAACAAGGCTGCCATTAAACTACTAATGGAGTGTCCGCATTTGAGCTGGAATGGAGTTAATTTTCTTCCTAGTAGCTGGTATAGTGCTGTGGTTTGGATTTAGGATGAGGATAATGTTGACAACACAGTGATGTTTTAGTTGCTGCTAACTAGTGCTTACACTAGTCAAGGACTTCTCAGCTTCCCCTGCCCTGCCAGCAAAAAGCTGAGAGGGAGCACAGCCAGGACAGCTGACCCAGACTGGCCAAAGGGCTATTCCATACCGTATGATGTCATGCTCAGTATAGAAACTGGGGGAGTTGGCTGGGGGGCAGCAATTGCTGCTCGAGGATGGGCTGGGCATCAGTCCATGGGTGGTGAGCAATTGTATCGTGTATCACTTGCTTTGTATATTATTACTGTATTATTATTATATTATTACTATTATCATTATTATTACTACTACTACTATTACTACTATTCTATTTTATTTTACTTCAATTATTAAACTGTTCTCAACCCGCGGTTTTTCTGACTTTCACCCTTCCAACCCTCCCCGCCATCCCACCGAGCGGGGGAGTGAGCAAGCAGCTGTGTGGGGCTTAGTTGCCGACTGGGGTTAAACCACAACATGGAGCTGGTGCTCTATGCAGTAGTCATCCACTGCCACCTTCTGTTGGGCTAGGCAATGCAGCACATTAAAATAACATTACATCTTGTCACAGTATCTTCTTGTTACTGCTCAACAAGGAAAGACTTTCTTAGCTTTGGGGAAAAAAAGAAAACCTTAAAGCAACGAGCATAATTACTGCACTAATTCACTACGTCTTTTGTACAATCACTTCATAATGTCACTTTAGTAACTTGAGAAAGAGTCTGATCTACACAAACTTTCAAAGCCTTGGCTTTGAAATTAAGGTACAGGGCCCTTGGGAGCATTCAGTAGTAGTATGCTAGTTAATTGCTTAGGGAGATCAGTGGGATCAAGATAAAACCATTTAGCAGATATAGGAGTATAGTAATGAACCCATCACTTCTATTCCTAAAATTCCCCAGCCTTTCCTATGTCTATTACCTGTTTCACATCTCGAACTAGGTGATGCAAAAGTAGATTTGATGGTCCTTGTTTCTGTGGTGTGAAAAGACAAGACAGTAAACAAACATGCCACTCTACATTAGAAAATCAACACAATAAAAGAAAGCAGCTAAAAAATCTTCAGGATAAACTACTGTGATTGAAACTCTCCCCATGCAAACTCTCCCCATAAACCTCTTCAAAAACATTTCAGCACCAATCTGCCACACCTCTACTATCTTAAATCTTGACATATTGTAGAAAGAAGTTGGTATCACTTTGGTTAAACAACATATAATTTTCAGCAAGATAAGCATGTATCACATACCAGATTAAAATCAGAGCATATTTCTCATGAGCTTCAGGTGAGTATTCAGTCTGGTTCATGTCAATGAATCAAAAATAAAAAGCACTAATCCAAAAATCCAACTTTACAATCAAAAATTATCAAAAGCCATTATTTTTAAATTTTTTAAAAAATACTTCAGAATAATGTGGCCTAATTATCAAATCTCTTAAGCCAAACAGTATTTTTTCTAGGCATTTTTATCTAAAGTTCTACACTGGGATTTCAAATACTCACTGTATTGTAGAGTTCTTCTAAACGAGATATGGTAAGAAAACGGTGCATGTTCACTCCATGCTCTATTAATAGCTTCACAAAATCCACACGGTCCATCACTAAAGCATCCAGCATTGCCTGTTCCAAGGCACCAACCTCCAGAAGGACAAAGATGAAGGAAAAGCTTAGAAAATTATTATCTTCTTCTGGAAATAAATAAAACATTCCTGAACAGCTAGGGATCTCTTTATCACAACAGTTTGTCTTTATGTATATTTAAAGTGCACAGAACAAAATAAAAATATGCTGGAGGAAGAATCTGTGTAAAAAACCCAATAGAGAGGGGAAGTAAAACTGAGTGTCCATAAACCCATCGTCTGTAGAGACTCCTACAAATCTAGCTTTACAACCAGACTCTCATAATACATTCCTTACTCTTTAATTCACTTCAGAAGCTAATGTATGATAATGCAGGGGGCGGAGGGAAGCCTTTCTTTTTTGACATATGACAAAAGCCATTTTAAGCTACTGTATTTCAAGATCTCTCTATAGAACTTGAGGTTCTTTAAAGCAGACTTCTTTTCAAATATGAGAGAGAATCTGCATTAGGATAAACTCCCTCAAAGACACCACGAAGCAGAGCTCTACCTACAACAGTGTCCAAACGGTGAAAGCACTCTACTCATGGCACTTCCACAGAGCTCAGCAGGATTTCTACATGCAAAATAGCAAAGGAGTTGGACATAAGAGGTTCATATAAATCCATATAAAGAATTTCTGCAGAACATGTATGCACAGAAAATACAGTGGGGTGAGCAGCATGAGGATGCTGGCACACAAATGGTGCAGGTGCTAGTGCTAACTTGGCACATGAAGTTAGTCCTTTCCATGTACATGTCTATGTTTGGCAGAAGTGATATTAAAACATAACCAATAACTGTCACAGAATTGTCACATGTGAAAAGAAAACTTGTGCACTGTTCCTGAATTATCGGTGTTTCTTCCAGAAATATCTCAAAGTGACCATTCTTGTATTAAATTTCCTTGAGCAGTCATTCCTTGTGCTGGCAGTGTGTCAAAAGAGGTTTAGACAGCCGTCTGGTAACTAGTAGAATGACCTTCTTTGTTGTAAAGGCCATTTGAGACTGAGCTGACATTTAAGTAGAAACATAGTTACAGCTGGTTACAATCTTTACCTTCTGAACTTTTAGGACCAGAGTTCTAAAAAGAAATGGCCAGAATCTGTGCATAATTGTGCATGTTTCCTTAAAACACTTAAATAGACAGAAAAATACTAAGACTGCATGGACAATCACCTAAAAACTTCTGCTTAAATATCTAATTCAAAATTTGAACACAGAACCCAATAGCCATGCACAAACTGTAGACCCTGACAATTACAGGTCTGGCAGACCCTGACAGTCAGAGGCGTACTCCTCTTTAATTAAGAAAGCAATTAAGTCAAAAGCAAACTTTAAAACTGTGCTTGTGCATTTTCTTTTTTTTTTCTTTTTTTTTTCCTTCTTTACAATGCACGAAGAAAATAGTTATTTAAGATTTTTTTCCTGCTTATTCAAAAGAAAAACTTTCAGGAATATATGTCATTCTATTTTTTGCTTGAAGAAGCAGCAAGAGATGTAAGGCTTGTTTATTATGAGCTCTTTACATCTTACTTGAAGGGGTGAACATACTCATTATTTGACAATGATTCAAAATGGTGGTGAACAATTGCACTGAAATAGATGTGAACAGGTACATAGATCTTTTTCAAACATATAAGAAGCAGAGGAGCGGGAGTAGGGGGACTGCCAGTGAATTTGTAAGGCCATAGGATGATCAAGGTATAAAAGAAACATGCAAGGAGATAAGGCTATTGCAGAAATGGTAAATTAATTCATTGCCTCACTGCTCACTACAGAACATGTTAGGAAAGGTCCTACATCAAAGCTGGTCTTTATGGCAGACAAATCTGAGGAACTGTGTCAAACTGAAGTGTCAGTAGAAAATATTATTGAAGTCATCCGTAAAGTGGCAGCAAGTTGTCAGGACCAGGTGGTATTCACCTAAGAGTTCCCAGGGAACTGAAATATAGCTGAAATCAGCCCCTCTCACAGCAGAATGGAAAACGGTAGAAAATATGCCAATTGTTAAAAAAGACAAAGGAGTGTACAAGTTGTCAAAGTATGGCATATCAATACAATTAGAACTTCGTAAGGACAAATATAACGAAACTACAATAAGAAATAGCAATAATAGCAACATGGGTAAATACAGTAGAGTAAGAAGAAGCAAGGCAGTTATTTTGTAGAACAAAATCATAACTCTACCAGAATTTTGGCAGGGACAATGAGGATAAGGCTGTCCTGATTGATACAGTACATCTGTATCCCCATAAAAGCTTTTGATGATGGCTTTCTTGAAAGACTTCTCAGCAAATTAAGCTGTCACAAGCCAAAAGGTCCTCCAATTGTTTAAGAACTGATAAAGTGGTAGGGAAAAAGATTATTAATAGTGATGAGAGACCAAGAAAATCCCACATACTGAATACTGACTTGACAATACTTGCTGATGATACAAAAATACTCACCATAATAAAAGCAATTGGGAAAAGGTGCAGAAAAATCCCATAATATGGGCTAACCAGCAAAAAAGCAGGTGGAATTCAATATTGGTAAAAGTGAAATAATGTGCATTTCGGTAACAACCCTACCTGCATGTCAGTCTTGAAATTAACTCAGAAAAAATGTTAGTGGACGTATCTTTCGAAAGCATGAATATAAGCCAAATATAAGTTGAAAACAAGTAAAAAAGGCATACAGACTATTAGGATTTATACTTAGATGAATACACAAAAATGTATAAAATATTAATATTTCACTAAATATCTCAATGAACAACCTCCATATCCTGAATACTGGGTAAAGTGCTGGTCTGCCTATCCCAAAAGATAACTTTAAGACCTGAAAAAAGTACACAGAAGAGTAGAAAAGACTGTCAGAAATATGGAAAAACTGAGCAGATAATCACCTTGGGAAAGCCAGGAGTGAAGACTGGGGACTATGCAACAGTACTTGAAAATATTCTGTGTCAAAGCAGTGGGGACTAGGAAAATGTTATTCATTACTTCCCATACACATAGAATCATAGAATCATTTTGGAAAAGAGGTTTAAGATCATCGAGTGCAATCATAAACATAACACTGCCAAGTCCACCACTAAACCATGTCCCTAAGTGCCACATCTACACATCTTTTAAATACCTCCAGGATGGGGACTCAACCACTTCCCTGGGCAGCCTGTTCCAGTGCTTGATAATGCTTTCAGTGAAGAAATTTTTCCTAATATCCAATCTAAACCTGCCCTGGCGCAACTTGAGGCCATTTCCTCACATCCTACCACTTGCTACTTGGGAAAAGAGATTGGCACCCACCTCGCTACAACCTCCTTTCAGGTAGTTGCAGAGAGCGATAAGGTCTCCCCTCAGCCTCCTTTTTACAAAGGAACAGAAGGCATCATACAAAAATGTCAGAAAGCAAACAGCCACTGAAATTTAACATTCTGTTTAAGATCTCTTTATTTAGTACAGCCTTTGACTCCGTTTCCCACAGCATTCTCCTGGTGAAACTGGCTGCTCATGGCTTGGACGGACATACCCTTTGCTGGGTAAAAAACTGGCTGGATGGCCGGGCCTAAAGAGTTGTGGTGAATGGAGTTAAATCCAGTTGGTGACCAGCCACAAGTGCTGTTCCCCAGCCAGTTCTGTTTAATCTTTATCAATGATCTGGGTGAGGGGATCGAGTGCACCCTCATTAAGTTTGCAGATGAGATCAAGTTGGGCAGGAGTGTTGATCTGCTGGAGGGCAGGAAGGCCCTACAGAGGGATCTGGACAGGCTGGATCAATGGGCCGAGGCCAGCTGTATGAGGTTCAACAAAGCTAAGTGCTGTGTCCTGCACTTGGGTCTCAACAACCCCATGCAATGCTACACGCTTAGGGAAGAGTGGCTGGAAATACCTGGCAGAAAAGGACCTGGAGGTATTGGTCAACAGCCGGCTGAATATGACCTGGCGGTGTGCCCCAGTAGCCAAGAAGGCCAATGGTATCCTGGCTTGTATCAGAAATAGTGTGGCCAGCAGGACTACAGAAGTGATCGTCCCCCTGTACTGGTAACTGGTGAGATCACACCATGAATACTGCATTCAGTTTTGGGCCCCTCACTACAAGAAGGACATCGAAGTGCTGGAGTGTGACCAAAGAGGGGCAATGAAGCTGGTGAAGGGTCTAGAATACAAGTTCTGTGAGGAGTGGCTGAGGGAACTGGGGTTGTTTAGCCTGGAGAAGAGGAGGCTGAGGGGAGACCTTATCGCTCTCTGCAATTACCTGAAAGGAGGTTGTAGCGAGGTGGGTGCCAATCTCTTTTCCCAAGTAGCAAGTGGTAGGATGTGAGGAAATGGCCTCAAGTTGCGCCAGGGCAGGTTTAGATTGGATATTAGGAAAAATTTCTTCACTGAAAGCATTATCAAGCACTGGAACAGGCTGCCCAGGGAAGTGGTTGAGTCCCCATCCTGGAGGTATTTAAAAGATGTGTAGATGTGGCACTTAGGGACATGGTTTAGTGGTGGACTTGGCAGTGTTATGTTTATGGTTGCACTCGATGATCTTAAAGCTCTTTTCCACCTACATGATTCTACGATTCTACTCTATAGTTCTACGATTCTATTACTGTATCATTTATACTAATTCACCAGTTAAAGCAAGTTTCACCTGCTACACTTCTCATGTAAACACAAAGGAATGATGCAGACTCACAGGCCTTGCCAACATATATCTTCAATGATAAAAATGGCAAAAGCATAATGCTTCTCTCTTACTCCCATAGTATAGAATTTCAAGCAGTTAGATGGTTTTCCCCTTTCTTTAATATCTTACACAGATGTGCTTCAGTAAAGCTTATCAACAGTTCACAGCAGAGCTGTTGAAGGCAAAAAATTAAATAAACAAATAAAAAATATACGAGTTATAAAACAATGAAAGAAGACATTGGGAAAAATACATTTTATTCATAGACTTAAAACACAACAGGATATTGTTAAAAAAAATCAAAAGGGCAAAAATATGCACACGTCATCGTGTATACACAAATCTTTTCCATATTCCATAAAAACAAAAGTCTGTTGGACAGAAACACTCTTAAAGTTATGCAGTCAAACACTCAAAAGTTATCTAGATAATTCATCGCTATGAATAATGGTACAATTATTCATTGCTCAATCATATGCTATGTTTCCCCAGAGGGCTTAGTCTTATTCAGTTCACAGAGTGAATGATGCTCTCCTAGCAGGGAGCTATTCAACATTTTGTTCTAACTTTATTGTTCCAGGCTTGGCACATCCCTTATTATTCACACACCATTCAAATTCTGAAAATGAAACTGGCAATTTCCTTCTTTGCCTTTCAGTGGGCACTCAACATCATTTATTTTTACCAGGTTTTGTGCAAGAACACAACATGATCATCTCCACTTCACAGACAGTGAACTGAGCCCAAAGAGGTTAACAACAAAAAAAATTCCTTTAATTCATGGATGCCCAATTGTAGACATCTCAGGCATAGTCCTCCATGTATTCAGCCTTATACACCACAGGAAAGTACGGACTGGTGATCAACAAATTCAGCTCCCTTGTTGTGCCAAACAACCAGCTACGGTCACTCAGAAAAAATATACTCACTGTCGATTTTCCAAAATTTACATTGTAAAGAAGAAAAGGCACTCGGGACTGGAAAAATAACCTTGCAATTCTTGGAA
Organism: Platalea leucorodia; assembly: GCF_965183815.1. NCBI lineage: Eukaryota > Metazoa > Chordata > Aves > Pelecaniformes > Threskiornithidae > Platalea > Platalea leucorodia. The sequence continues at coordinate 39,571,722 of NC_138858.1, read as the reverse complement.
GGGAAAACTTAAAAAGTACTTCTGGGAGCATCAGATATAATTTCTTGAAGAAAATATTTAATCTTATAACAAATGGGAATAGCACATGTTGAGGCACATAGAGTTTTATACTTATCATCTATAAAAATCATATTATGTACGTAAAAACTCACTTAGGGAGAGTTATACTTAAATACTGGATTACATCTGAAAACTTGAAAAACACAATTTATAGGACTGATTCAATTGCTACTGTATGTTCTTTCACAGGCATATAGTTAATGTAAGTCTAAATCATGGCTTGCCTTGATTACAGCTATTCCTAAGAAACAATATCTGAAATAATGCCACGATGCCATGTTACCATAGTTAACTCTACCTTTTTTTTACCTGGTAACACCACAAAGGACTGTGATTTCTGTATTTCTGTCTAGAGCTAGGAAAATAGAGGCAACATTCCTTTGGAGTTTACTCCTTTGGAGAAAAAGAGTACTCTGGGCTACAATGAAATATCCTTGACCACCAATGATTGTCAACACAGCTTGACGAATACATATCCAGAAAGACCACTGAAACTATTTGGAAAAGCTAGCAGCAAAAATTACAGGAATTTTAGATATCAGCTCTTCTCTGGGGAAATAAATGTGTTTGATTTGTCATCTGATGCACTCTGCAGTTGAATACTTCAAAATTTTAAGAGTAATGCCTCACCAAAATCAAAGATGATTACTCCAGAAGACTGACTCCAAGCATCAAACTATTCCTTAGTTAAAGCCTGACAAATGCAAATCATGGAAAATTAGTCATCATAATAAAGTGTAAAGCCACTGTGAAAATTAAAAGACAATAGTACCTTCCAGTGTTGTCCATAAACCAATATGTGTTTCTTGGCAATATCTAGCCGGTTCCAGGCCAACGCCAGATCTAACTGATCTGAAGCAGACATATTTGTACCTAGGAAAAAAGCAAAGGACCTAGCAGTTTTCACACATTGATGTTATGCCTTTGCTTTGAAAAGATAAGCCAATGGGACTGTATGCCAGATGAAAACAGGTCATATTTTTAGACAGGTACCTTTCAAGAGTGCAGTCAGAATTGCCAAATCAATGTCCTGCTGATCTTCTGACTCCGCATCAAATATGGTTATCTGTTAGAATTGCATAAGTATACTATTTGAGGTGAGGCAGAGAAGTCTGTAGTTATTTCTTCTTGGTAAGGGCTGTGGTAGATTAAATCATACACATTTCAATACAAACAATGGCAAAGGCCCAGACATGATTTCCCTTTGTTTCAGACAGAAAATGTACCATTTTGCTTTTTAATGCAATGGCATCCCAGGCAAACTGGCACAACCTATTGCATAATAACATGCGTCTATTTTCTTTTGATTAGCCTTTGAAGCTGAGAAACATAAAAATGCAACACGGTTGATATCTACTCAGTTTTCAACTAGAACACAGACACTCAAATAAAGTAAAACAAAAAATAATAAAAACCTATTGAGTAGTTTCCATTTTAGTGATCATTGTTACAATTGTCATTACTCCCACAACACAGACTTGGTACTCCATCATATTTGAAAAGTCATGGCAGACTGGTGAAGTTCCCAGTGACTGGAAAAGGGGAAACACAGCCCCCATTTTTAAAAAGGCTAAAAAGGAAGTCCCGGGGAACTACTGGTGGGTCAGTCTCACTTCTGTGCCCAGCAAGATCATGGAGCAGATCCTCCTGGAAACTATGCTAAGGTACATGGAAAACAGAGAGGTGATTGGTAACAGACAACATGGCTTCACTAAGGGAAAATCATGCCTGAAAAATTTGGTGGCCTTCTATGACAGGGTTACAGCATGGATAGGTAATGGAAGAGAGACTGATGTCATCTACCTGGACTCGTGCAAAGCATTTCATACTGTCCCACACAACATCCTTGTCTCTAAAATGGAGAGACATGGATTTGATGGACGGACCACTTGGGGGATAAGGAATTGGCTGGACAGTCACACTCGAAGAGTTGTGGTCAATGGCTCAATGTCCAGGTGGAGACCAGCAATGAGTGGTGTCTCTCAGGGCTCCATATTGAAACCAGGATTATTTAACATCTTTGTCAGGGACATGGACAGTGGGATTGAGTGCACTCTCAGCAAGTTTGCGGATGACACCAAGACGAGTGGCATGGTTGGTACTCCAGAGGGAAAGGATGCCATCTGGAGGGACCTTGACAGGCTAGAGAGGTGGGCCTGTGGGAACTGCATGAAAACCAGCAAGGCCAAGTGTAAGGTCCTACCCCTGGGTCAGGGCAATCACAAACAGGGATACAGGCTGGGCAATAAGCGGATTGAGAGCAGCCCTGCAGAGAAGGACTTGGGGATACTGGTGGACAAGAAATGGGACACAAGCCAGCAATGTGCGCTCGCAGCCCAGAAAGCAAATTGCATCCTGGGCTGCATCAAAAGAAGCATGGCCAGCAGGTCAACGCAGGTTATTCTCCCCCTCTACTCTGCTCTTGTGAGACTCCACCTGGAGTACTGCATCTAGCTCTGGGACCCCCAACATAAGAAAGACATGGACCTGCTTGAGCGGGTCCAGAGGAGGGCCACGAAGATGATCAGTGGGCTGGAGCATCTCCCCTGTGAGGACAGGCTGAGAGAGCTGGGGTTGTTCATCATGGAGAAGAGAAGGCTTTGGGGAGATCTTATAGCAACCTTCCAGTACTTAAAGAAGGCCTACAGAAAAGATGAGAAGGGACTCTTTATCAGGGAGTGTAGTGATGGCACAAGGGGTAATGGTTTAAACAGAAAGAGAGTAGATTTAGATTAGACATAAGGAAGAAATTCTTTACTGTGAGGGTGGCGAGGCACCGGAACAGGTTGCCCAGAGAAGCTGTGGATGCCCCCTTCCTGGAAGCGTTCAAGGCCAGACCGGATAAGGCTTTGAGCAACCTGATCTAGTGGAAGGTATTCCGGCCCATGGCAGGGGAGTTGGAACTACATGATCTTTAACGTCTCTTCGAACCCAAACCATTTTATGATTCTGTGATTCTACTCTCAGATGAGCACCTGAGCCACTAAACACAGCAGCACATTTTTGAAGTACATTTCAATACTCAGAGACACATTCTAGCACAGTTCTGTGAGTATCATAGAATCACAGAATGTCCTGAGTTGGAAGGGACACACAAGGATCATCAAGTCCAACTCCTGTTCCTGCATAGGACAACCCCAAAATTCACACCATATGTCTGAGGGCATTGTCCAAATGCTTCTTGAATATTGTCAGGCTTGGTGCCATGACTGCCTCACAAGGGAAGCCTGTTCCAGTGCTCCACCACCCTCTGGCTGAAGAACCTTTTCCTAATGTCCAACCTAAATCTTCCTTGGCATATCTTCCTGCCGTTCCCTCGGGTTCTATCATTGATCGCCAGGGAGAAGAGATCAGCACCTGCCCCTCTTCTTCGCCTTGTGAAGAAGCTATAGACTGCGATGAGGTCTCCCCTCAGTCTCCTCTTCTCCAGGCTGAACAGACCAAGTGACTTCAGCTGCTCCTCATACGGCTTCCCCTCCAAACCCTTCACCATCTTCATGGCTGTCCTCTGGACACTCTCTAGTAGCTTCGTATCCTTTTTTATACTGTGGCGCCCAAAACTGCACACAGTACTCAAGATGAGGCCGCACCAGTGCAGAGTAGAGCGGGAAAATCACCTCTCTCGACCAGCTAGCAATGCAGTGCTTAATGCACTGCAGGACGCGGTTGGCCCTCTTGGCTGCCAGCACACACTGTTGGCTCATGTTCAACTTGCCATCGACCAGAACCCCCAGATCCTTCTTCACAGGGCTGCTGTCCAGCCTATTTTTCCCCAGCCTGTATGTACATCCAGGGTTGCCATGTCCCAGGTGCAAAATCTGGCACTTGCCCTTGTTAAACTTCATATGGTTGGCGATTGCCCAGCTCTCTAATTTGTCTAGATCTCTCTGCTGGACCTCTCTGCCCTCAAGAGTATCAACAGCTCCTCCCAGAGTAGAAGAATGGTTGGAAATATATCTAAATTACAAGTAAGACACTACTAGAAAAGAAAAAAAATAGGAATTACTCGATCTTTCCTGTGAAAACAAAGATGTCTGGCGTTTTACTAAAATCAGAAAGGCTGTTATTTCATAAGCAACAACTGAGACTTGAGAAGTTAACTAAACAGGCTCTGTGGAGCTTCCCAATATATAAATCAGCACAGACACCTTTGTGTTATCTTTATATTAGAGATAACACCATTATTTCTTCAACTGCTGTACCCACGCCAACCCAACACGGAAAGAGCAAAAAGGATAAAAGCAAATGAAGACATCCTAAAGTCAGAGAGTGAACCCCACTCACGGACTCTCTGTGCTCCATGCATTCCGTCAAAATGTGAAATAGATGACTGGACTGTTTCTGTCCCAAGCTAAATGTGTTTTGAATCATCACTAAGACCTCCTCCTTCACTTGAGGGCGCAGCTCCCTGAAGAACAGACATACAAGCAAGAGTAAGTATATTTTTAGCTTCTTCTTACCAGCCCAAATGACACCTCAGCAAAAGACAAAACTTGGGCTAAGCAGAGACATATGAGAAACCTCTTTTATTTCTACTTCTCTGTTGACTTATTCCTGCATTCTTTTGACAGAACAAAGCAAAGGCATCCCATAACGTAAATTATTATTCACACAGGCATTAGTTCTGACCATACATATATACTACTGGAAACAGGACAAATAAAAAAGTTAACAATTTTCAGAAGATTGTCTTTGAATACAGAGCTAAAAATCACTAAAAGTTTAGAAAGCTTTTTCTTTCTTTCAATAATCATATAGGGATAAAATTAAATTCCTCATTATTTGTTCATTAGGCTTCATACCCCTCCCATCTTTTTTTCCCTCACTTATCTTTCTGTTAACCTTTCCGTCCATATTTTCCTTTTCTTTTGAAATGGCAGGGCTTTTTTTTTTTAAAGATCAAAATATGGAAGGAAAAGCAAGTGAAGAAAAAAAATCTCAGTACAACACACTAGGGAGAAATACCAGCCCCCTAAAAGAATATTTAGAAAAGATAATAAATGAACAATTAGGATATAAAGTTTATTAAATTGTTCTTTTTTTTTAAATTGGAACGAACCCAGGCCACCTTTTTAAAATTTGATTTTTTATTTAAAAAGCCCTTTTGACTTTGAAAAACTTTCACAAAAATAGCAATTGGCTATACAAATATATATATATATATTTATTTCCATTTTGGATGTAAAATTTTCATCAAAGTAGGTTTAATAGAGTATGCAGCTGAGGCTGCACTGGAGGTGACATAAAGAGTTACAGCTAGACGAGGATGAGAATTCTGGGTTACCACTGGGTAAACCAAAGCCAAAGCCAAGGAACCTTAGTCCTCCTCCTACCCTAGCCTAAGGCTCCTACAGTAACTAACCCCAGCCCTAGTCTCAAAAGCTTTGTGCAACCCAAATCCAAGCCCACTTACAGAATACTGATGGCAGGAGAAAGGACTGAGTCAAAACCCAAGCAGGCACTCTGGGGTCACCCAGCAGCATCCCTCGCCAAAGGTGAGAAACATTGCAATAACTCAACATAGCTAGATGCAGTTTCTTTTTCCACTTCAAAAAAGCCTTAGTAAATTTGGCAGAATAATTCTTTCAGCTCTGGTTTGAGGCAAAGAAGGAAGAAACTGCTCCCACTTCACAGAAGTAAGAGTCAGCGAAAGACCATGGCGGGGTCATTACTAGAAGCATTAGAAATTCTCTCAGTGGCTTTGAGACAGGCATTTTCAGGTCCCTCCCAACACGACAGACCAAGCAGGAGGAGCATTATGCCACTACTCACCCTGTATCACCCGTGTGTTTGTGGGTAAAAGCCAGGATATCTGCAGCTCTGCCAGTGCCCTCATAGACCACCACAGGGACAGCTGGGCTGGCCCTCACGTACTCCCACACCATTAGGATCACATTGGGGCCTCCTTCCACCACCAACCCAACTACAGGTACACCTTGGCCCATTCCTGTTTCAAAACACATCTAACCAGTTACAAACAGGTCTCAGTCACACAAAAAAATCAGAACATCTGGTAAATAAATACTCATGAAGGAGTCTCATACATGGTTCAACTGAGAGGAAATCATGCCTTCACCATCTCTAATTTGACTTACACTTTTTAAGACTTTCACAGAACTTCTGCAACCAGATCAAAAAGACCATGAAAACCTCCTGATAAAATTGTATGCGGCCCTAGCATTGGAAAGAAGGAATATTCGTCAGAATATCTCTCTGCCCTTTATGATAGCTCTCACACACAAGGATGTTGATGGCGTTTGAAATGTTGTCAATATCCATTTGTTTACCTACACACATAGAAAAGTAATCAGGCACTTCTTTACAGACTTTCTCAAGTTTTACATCAGCAGGGTGTTTTTTTTTAACAATCAGAAATAAATTTCAAATAAGATCCAACAGAAATGGAAAACCAACAGAAAGTCTGATTTGCAAAAACTCATAGTAAGAAAAGGTGTAAAAGGCTGAGTAAGAAGCTCTAAATATGATTATATTAAAAACTGGTTAAGTTTCTAAGTTTGTAAATACTATAATGTGAGCAGATAAAGGAAAGGACAATTCAACATCATAACTCTGCTAATGTCTTTTTAACATACCTCAAGATTTAAATCACTAGGTAAGAGTGAACTTCCACAAATAATTTATACAATCTACTGCATAAAAATAAATACTTGTCTATGTAATAAATATTTCATTCATTATTTCTATACCATAACTCAGTTACTGTAAAGGCAAACAATGGAAGTTATGAAATCTGACAAGCAAACATTGGCTGAAGGTATTCCTTTTGCAACTAGCCTTTGTTTCTGTACCTGAGGAGGTCACAGGCTTGCAATACAGAAGAGTGATGAGGATAAAAGTAATGAAGAGGGGAAGAAGGATTCAAATTCCACTGAATGTGACAATTTTTCCACCTAGCAAAATGCTGGGAAACTATCTAGTGCTAATACGGAGACCACACAAAACCGCAAAGTGAGCAAATCCTCAATACTTACTGAATAATCTGAGTAATTTAGACGTCTCTACAACTGAGAAACCAAAATGTGAGTTAGCCCACATGCACAATGTTTTATAAAAATGCTGTGTTTTTCATTTTCCTGATATTCAGAGTTCAAGACACGTGCAATTAATAACTTTCAACCGCAGTGAAATCCATGGCAAATGAAAATGTACAAGATGTAACAGGAAATGTCAAGTACCTCCACAACTTTTAGGACAGGTTTTTCTGTCATAAAGCTGATCACAGCACTACTCACTTGTGTGTATTTTTTGAAGTGATATGTACTTCTCCAAATTCCTCCTGAGCATCATTTCATTCCCATACTTGCCTACTGTCCCATCATCTGCCATTAGAAAATGAGAATGCATGCTGTTGAGGGTACTTAGCTTGCTGAGTGGATTACCAAGAGTCTGGTACAGGCAAACTACCTAAGAAAACCAAAATAAAAAGATCTTCAAAGAAACCAACCAAATATCACCATTTATGTTGCCTCGCTTGTATGTATTTCTTCATCATATTGTGATCTGAAAGCCTCCATCATGCTTTTTGCTGCTCTACTCAAACATGGGTTCTCATTTCATTCTTAACAGCAACAAAACCACAATTAATACCACAGAAAGCATTTCTGAGTCGGCTTGCAGTCCTTAGACAGAGTCACTGCCTGCCTTTCTTTGCAACAGTTGAAACACAGTGGCATATGTTTCCTGGGTGTATTCCCATTAAAAACATGTATGTGAGCTGTCATTTATCAAGAATGATTTCACCTTACTTGTCAAGTGTTTTTAGACAGTTATGTAGATTGTGCCCTCACATTGGCACTCCCATAAAGTTCCAGTTTATGAATAAAAATCATGCATATTAATAGCCTATTTGTGTATATGATTAACCTGATTCACATGAATACAGAAATACATGTATTCATGTACAGAATGATACATGTACATAATACAGATTAATCCTGAATCACATGAATACAGAAATACATCATTTGCAACCACAAGAGAAATGCCTAATTAATCACAAAATTTCAAAAAGCAATGGCAATTTCCTGTAAGAAGAGAAATATTTTAAAACTATTCATTTACTTACAAAAAAAAAAAATACAGTGCCTCAAAATGCCACAGAATTCTACTCCTAAACAAAATCTAAGCCTCTATTACTGAGAAAAAATATCAAACGAGTGAAATGAAGCAAGCAGCAAATAAAGTATGCAAGAAAGCTATAACATCCCCTGAACATGAAGGTTTTTACTATCAAAATGTGTCCAACTCACATCTTTTCCAATGAGATCCCTCTGGTTCTCAATGATACCCCATGGAGGAATCCCAACAGCACAGATCTTTCTCAGATGCGGTGAGGCACAGCCTTTCAGTGCATCCCCCACATGCCTGGACACTCCTAGACAGATAATTAAATAATCATTTTTCTTCTACACTCGGAGACATGCTACAGGACACCAATGAAATGGTTTCCCATCATTTAATTTATTCTATGGCTAAGTTTTAACCAGAAACAAACCATCCCACCCCACTTGTATATTTGACGTGCACTGCAGGCATTGTAAAGCTCAGACACAATGCATCAATCCTTCAAACTGAGGACATATTTGTAATTAATAATACTCATATATGTTGCAAATGGCGTTTTATTACCTCCATAGAAACTTTATTATTTACATAAATGCACAGAAGAGTTCTCCTGTAAGGTTACCAGACTGAATAAAAGCTAAAGAAGTAAAACTGTTTCAGTTCCATGGCTTACTGACCCCCTCAGTTTTTAAGAGTAGTCTACAGGGAGTTTCAGACACTAATGGGCTAATTAATGGATTATCATAATTCAAAACTTTCTTAATTATAAAACACAAGTTAAATTTATATTTGAAAACTGTTTCAGAAACACCAATCACAGTCCTGAGAACCTAAACATTTTAATGGAGCAAATAAAATTGACTGCAAATAAGTTCTGGTTATCTACTATCAGTGTTTCTTATTGCATGCAGAATACTCTGCTCTTTAATAAAAAAAAATTATTAAAAATATTCAGAATGCCTGTCAACAGCAGAGGAATGTGATGTCACTCTTTTGAATTATGCATTGTACCTTAAAAAAAAGCTTCATTTTGTGCTAAAATATCACAAATTATCAAACAATTTCATTATATTTGCTCTAAATGTATATGCTCATATGCAGAGAAAGAACACCAGAGGAAGGCTGAAACAAAGAAAAATAATTACACTACCGCTGTTGATGCCTTCTGTAATTATCCATGCTCCTGTAGTCTCAGCAGCCTTCACCAATCCTTTGCTGAAAACCTGCTTGACCTTTGAGGGAAGCTTGAAATTTTGAATGCCTCCATGAACAGAGATCACTAGCTTTGGCAATTCCATCTGCCATTCTTTAACCATCAGGTGCAACAGCTGATCCAAATTGCTATCATAAGAGAGTCTAATATACTGGAAGAAATAATGGGTAAAATAAACTTCCTTTACATACTCCAAAAGAAGAAACTGCAACACCTTACAAAGTTCTCAGCATTAATGTCTTAAAGATTTTGTGCAGGATTAGAACTTTCACAGTACCGCTAACATGATAGCACAAAAATACATCAGTGAGCAATACAGAGAGCAAAACAGGCTATAATTAACTGCGATGAAGTTCAATGTAAAAAAATCAAACACACACTCTAACCTGACTGACTTTTACATTCTCCCGCTCTCTTAAGACAAAAAATCTGATATTCACCCAAAATCACTTTTTGTCTTTCTTATGCTGAAAATATAAAAAGAAGTCAGACATATAAACACAGCTTCTATTACCTTGGCATGGTAAGTGTGATCTCCATCTTGAAAATTGATTGTACCAAATGCATCCGTTGGACTCGTCTTTGTGTGTTTTTGCACAGACCATTCTCCATCATTTCTCTGTAGGGCAGCCTGATACACAGGCCAGCTACAGTCTACTCCTGGGTGATCTCCAATCAGCCGTCCACAGCAACATCTCACATTAAAAAGAAAGAAACTATTTTATATCAAACACACCTGCATGCAACTCTAGGATCTTCATCAGAATAGCCCAAATAGTTTTTTTACAAAGAAGGATATTGTAGCTTGCTGACATAGAATATAACAAAAATTAACACAGCTGAAAAAAAAAATCTCAACAATGGCAAAATGACATTTAATTAAATCATAAATATGTTTTGTGGGATACAGAATTTGTTCTCTATCTGAGGAACGCTAATAACAGTTGGGGGGTTGGACTAGATGATCTTCAAAGGTCCCTTCCAACCCAAACCATGCTGTGACTCTGTAACAGTTTGAGAGTCCCGTATAGCAATTCTGACCCAAGCAATGCAGGTCAGATTCACTGGTCTCATATGTGAGATTTCAGAGGAGTATCTTAGGAGACCAAGGTTTGCTATGGTTATTACCACAGGTTATTCTAGGTACTGAAGAAAGATCTAGGAGTTACTGTCATTAATCAGGAGGAGAGGAGCAACCCTCAGTCTAGAGAGAACTTCAGGGTGACCTTTATGCCAACCCTTGGACGCCAACAAAGTGAATATACAAAATAAATGGATTGAAGTGTAATGTTAAGAGAAATTTAGCAGAAGCTCAGTTAGCATTAAAAGTTTGCAACTGGATGAATAACTCAGATTCCAAATTCAATCAGTATTACTGTCATACAGGCTTCGACAGGCTCCAGTCTCTTCTACAGGATTAACTTCAATGTAATTTATAGTGACATCTGACAGTCCAGTTTTCCTTTAGACATTTCAGAAGTTAATATACCCTGGGAAATGGAGATAAATTCTTCACTTTTAGTCTTCTAAGATACCAAACATCTTCCAACCCAAACTCAATGGCTGCCTTGGGACTCAGATGTATTACTTGTGGATCTAGGGGCAGGTTAGATGTAAACAACATCTGCAAAACCCTGAGGAGGTACATTCAGAAAGAGAGAGAGTTTTCTGTGGAGATGAGTGAGAACTAACTGGTGAAAGAGAAATAGATTAAAAATAACAAACAAACAAACAAACAAACAAACAAACAAAAACAACCCCCAAAACAACCCTAAGCAAATTAAGGAAGTGAACTGTTTTAGAAAGGCACTTTTTGATACCCAGAAACCATGAAATTATGTTTGCACTCCAGTTTTTCAACACAGGCAAATTAACATTTGATTGATTCAATGCTCTGCAAAAGCAGACTGGTGAAGGAAGCCTCCCACACTCTTGGGGAATTAATAACTCAATTAAACAATTTTATTCAGTGGAGGATTAAAGAGTTGTACAAGCCTAGCACTGCAGAAAGGACTTGAGCTCTATTGTCACATGTATGACGACAGTTAGCTAGAAGTCAGAAGGCAACAGGGACTACCGAAAATGCCCAAATTTTTCTCAAGTTAATTCAATATAGATTAGCTAACCTAGACACCTACACCTTTTCCCTAGCTGAGACAGACAGTAGGATATCACAGAAATCCAGGGACTTGCCAGAAGGAAGTCAGAGTGTGCTCACAACTGGATCCTGGAAAAATGAAGAGGAAATGATCTAGCTGGGGGGGAAGCCTCACAGAGGGGTTTTTATCACTAAGTTACTCTATCCAGAAGTATTGCCCATTCTGGCTCACTGCGTCCTTCCACAACCATTTCCACTGTGGTGGTGGCAGAAAAAAAAAACCCAGAGATTAGGAGAGGGGGCACAGGAGCTGCTGAAACAAACTATTGTTGAGCCCAAAAGTAAAACCCGTTGTAATTTTGCCTCCTTATAAGCAAACCAAGACAAGCGGGTCAAGGCTCATGAACTGAACAAAAAGTATCCATGCAGGAACTTGGAGAATAAGCCAGTCACACCAAGTCACTTACAGATATACAATTAAATTACTATTTCAGAAGAGCGTGAGCGATCGACACAGATGGAAGATCATTGCTGACATCATGTTGTCAAATGACACGTGGACTCAGAATCCACACTCAGAGTCACTACAGAGACACACCTAAACTAAGTGTTTCAGAGCAATGTAGCTGCAAAGCAGACAGCACAAGGGAAACATATTTGGATAAAATCTGCCCACAAAGAGCACGAGACCAATGACTATACTTGTTCAAAACTCTCCCTGCATACGTCAAAGTAAGGACCAGAAGAGATAGTTTTGATTTTATTACTGGTCTTCAGAAGACAAATTTCTTTACAGCTGAGCTATTAGCTTCCTTGGTCCAGTTTTTTCTGCTTGCTTTTTGGGGGGACTCCAAGGCAAGAGACAGCAAATGTCAGGAAAAAATTGATCTTTAGATGAAAGATGAGAAAAACATAGATATCCTGTTGTTCTTTGGTCCCAAAAATACCTTGTGGTCACTGTACTGCTCCTAGAGTGGTCTCACAATTAACAAGACCTTTCATCCAGGAGTCATTCTGAAAGACAAGAGAGCCAATAGCTGTCCCAACTAAATACATTACCTTACATTACTCAATTAGATACCACATTACTCCATCTGATTCAGCAAATACCAGTGCTTGGAAGGACAGCACTGAAAAGCAATCAATCAATCAGACTCATCATCAATGGATTACATTTTCTAAAAATCTCAATTAATTTCAGCCCATCATCAAAATATGAGCACAGAATGACTATCTATCTCATACGTTACTGTTCCATACAGGGTCACATCAGCAGCCCCTGCTAGAGCAGCAAGAGCCAGAGCAACCTGCCTTTTCAAAGCTGAGATCCTACAGAACGGAACTAACCATCTGACAAGACAAATCAGTGCAGTAACCTTGAAACTGAGAGGCCAAGTGAACACTGAACTATTTTAGTAATTAACATAATTTGCACTACATACTTAATGTTTACATGTAAATGCACGCAGAAGTAAACCGCACTCAGAACAGCTCAGTTATGCTGAGCAGGCAGTGGAGGAACTGCACATAGACCTAACACACAGGTGTGCAGGGTACCTGCAACTGCTTTTACCTCAGAGATTACCACAGCAAGAGGTATGAACTCAAAAGGACTGATATTTCCCAAATTGCTCATGCTCTGCTGCAAGCTGGCACACTCGCTCTCTCTAGACGTCTCACAGGAAGGGACACGGTGTTAAGGACTCCTGAGGCACCTGGGAGGTCAAAAGCCAAGACTAAGAGGCTCTCAGGAAGGCTGAGGAAACCAAAGCAGAAAATTACATACAGATGTTTGTTTTTTTTCTGTAAAGTTTTGTGCTGTGTGCATAGTGACAGGGTTCAAGGAGGAGAGGAGCTACCAGTCAGAGATGATGGTGGAGTCAGGATCGCTTGGGAGCACCTGACGCGCACATGTCCCTGGGACCTGTCAGGCTGCACCCCAAGGTGCTGAGGAAGGTGGCTGATGCCCTTGTGCAGCTGCTGTCCATCAGCTCTCAAAGGTCATAGAGATCATGGAGGTCCCCAACAACTGGAGAAAGGCAAATGTCACTCCTGCCTTCATAAAAGGGCAAAAGCCACTCTGAGGAATTGCAGGCCAGCCGACCTGCCATCAGTCCCAGGTAAAATCAAGGAGTGAGACCTCCTGGATCCCATGTCTGGGCACAGCAGGGAGAAGACAGTGACAGGGAGCAGTTGGCAAGGATCTACCAAGGGTAAATCATGCCTGACCCACCTGACTGCCTTCTGCGACAAAATCCTGGGGACAAGAGGAACGCAGTGGATGCCATCTACCTCCACTCTAGCCAGGCTTTCAGTACCGTCTCCTCCAATATTCTTGTACCTGGGCTGTGAAATTACAGTCTAGGAGGGAGGACACATTGGCAAGTGAGGACCTGGTTGGGTGGTGGGCTTACAGGGTGGCGGTTATGGGTCAGACACTGCCTGGAGGCTGGTATCAAGTGGGATCCCCCAGGGTCTGTGCGAGGCCTGTCCTGTTCAGCATCTCCATCAGTGACCCGGAGGAGGGGATGGAGGGCACGTGCAGCCCTGGTGAGGGGGCAGCTGTGGGGCATGGCCCTAGGTGCTGGTGGGCAGCGAGATGAGCCAGGGCCACCCATGTGCCCGGGCAGCAATAAGGGCCAGTGGTGCCTGTGGTGGTGCAAGCAGGACATGGCCCAAAGGCCAGGGAAGGGCAGGGACTGCTTGGTGCTTGTCAGACCCTGTCTGGGTACTGCCTCCAGTTTGGGTCCCCAACACAGAAGAGACTGCAGCAAACTGAAGGGACTTCCGGGAAGAGTGCCCATCCCGGTGACGGATGGTGGGGCTGGAGCCCTTGCCCTCCAAGACAAGGCTGCAGTACCAGGAATGGTTCAGCTGGGAGGAGGGATGGTTTTGGGGGCATCCAACAGCACCCTCAGTACTGACAGAAGGGGATAGAGGAGATGCAGCCAGGCTCATCACAGTGATGCGTGGTAGGAAGGTGAGAGGCAGTGACACGAGCTGAAACATGGGAGACTCAGGCTGGAGATAAGGAGAAGCCTGTTCCCCAGAAGGACAGCCCAGTGGTGGAGCCAGGACCTGGGGAAGGTGGACTCTCTCCAGCCTTGGGGGTTTCACACTCCAACTGGGTGAAGCCCTGAGCAGCCCAGTCTGACCCCCCAGCTGAGCCTGCTCTGGGCAGGGGCTGGGACTGGAGACCTCCCCAGGTCCTTGCCAGCCTGAGTTATCCTGTGATCCTATGAATGTATTATATCCATTGATTCAAAGCGTCTTTGCAATGACTTTACCTTCTTTGACTCAAAGGCTCACTAAGTTACTAGTGAAGGACGGAGCAATGTCAGCAACACAAAAACAGACTCTTGGAAAAGTCACACTTTGAGCAACAAGAAGAAACCTGGAGGGTTGACACTGAGGTAAAAGTAACTGCAGTAGCCAGATTACAAAATCTGGTGCCCTAGCAGGCAGCACTTTAGAGACTGTGTCCAAAAATATGCCCCAAAAGTCAGACATAGAGACAATTTATGAGAACATCTCAGATGTGTAAAGATGCAGAAGTTCGACACCACATTCCTGAATAGTCATGCAGTGAGATTCATCTAGGTGCTGTCTGGGATGTGCTTGTGAGTACTGCACTGAAGAGCAGATAGAGGCCATTTCAACACACCAGGGAAGTATGGACAAAGGTGCCAGTAAGTTACTCAAATTTGATTAGCAAATACTAAATGGAGTTATTCTACTTAGTATTAGCAAATAGTTGCATAACCTACTCATAAACTGTTTGCAAACCTTAGAAGTTCTCTGCAAGTAAGAAATCATTAACAGATTTCATTTGCCTACAATATTAGATCAAATTATAGTAGGCATCAAGTACATTCACATCACTTTTGGACTCCTGTGGAAAATTACAGAGCTCAGGAGACCCAAAACGTGTTTCATTGCTGATCTAATAAATACAATATAACCAGTTATAACACTTGTGTGAAAATTATTTCTCCATGCTAGAACAGAATTCTCCTAGAACAAAGCTCTGTGTACACCTTAAGATATACAAGAACATTCATTAACATTTGGGAAAATGTACTCGCAAGATAACAGCTGACTGAAATGAACATCAGACACACACACATTCTGCATATATAGACAGACCAACAAATAGGATTCACAGGAATTTAAACAGCATGAAAATGCTCAACAAAAAGTGAAAGAAACAACTACAAGATAAAAAAACCCACAAAGGTTTTTTATGTCTTAAATGTCTTAATGTCTTAAAAAACAAACCCACCCTGTGGGGTGCACATTTCCAGTTTCTCTTCCTCCCTCTCCCACTGTAGTATTCACATTCATGCAGCTAAATTGTGTTTGATTAGGAGGCTGATCTGGTGGAAAGCTAATCTTGGCTTGGTTTTCCACCCCAACGGGTTAATTTTCATGCCAATGAGCTTCCCAGACCAAATAACAATGTGGTCACTCTGCAGGGGGAAGGGAGACAACTGCAGAACTGCTGTAGTCTCTATGTAGATGGGATTAAACCACCACATTTTGAAGCACAAGTTAACTTCAGCTTAGATATCCACTTGGCTATCTGCAGGTTAGCAGGAAGCATTAAAATCCTCCTTGCATTTCTACTTCGAGAACACCTGCAAAAATCTTTGAATCTCTATTCTTCTGCCCTAAAGCAAAATAAACATGCGACCATTCCCTCAGAGGGAGTTGTCCCTTTCCGAACAAATGCCACACAGATCATTTGCCTTACTTACAAGGCCAACATCATTCTGTATATCGGCCCTTTACAGTGGTCTGATTTCAAGGAGTAACTTACTTGCTTTTTGGAAAATGTGACTCTTGTTTCACATAAATCTCAGAAGCAAAATAAAATGTGAAATGAAACATAATGAAAAAGCAAATAATCATGCTCATGCAGATGACAGGATTAGTTAGCATCAGCTTGCTAGTCACTAGTTATCGGAAACTCATTTTCTGTTGCTTCAGCCTTCAGAGGCCTTTAACACAAAACAAATGTCAAGGAAAGTTAAAATTTTTGTTCCCAAGAAATGATAATTTATTATCATAAACATACAGTATCAAAACTTGTTTAGGAACACCAGCTGGACAACAAATGTTGGATTGAAAACAACTAATTAGTAGAAGCCACAAAATACTAGCTGTCTGAAAAACCCACACATGAGTTAAAAGCACCAAAATAATGTAATTTTTGTTGCTCGCCTTCCCAAAAGCAGGGACTGAGAATGCTCACTGTAGAGAAGATGATAAAATCTTCAGAAAACCTATCATCAGGGATGTTTCTGTTACCCTGTTTCTTCTCCCTTTATTTTGTTCTTCCTCTTTCTGTAATTCTTACTGTTCTCCATTAGTTTCGTTTCACTCTTCTTCATATCACCCAGGATACAGCTGGAATTGTCTCCCATTTAAAGGCATATTTCTGCCTTTCATTTCTCAGGAAAAGATTAAGACAAACTCATCCACACAAAGTATTTGGATAAAATTTTCTATTGCAAATAATTTAAAGGTTATCATACAATTTATTTTACCCAGATCCATGCTAAACATTCTCCAGCACACTCCCAGAAATGCTACTCTGACAATAAAAGAGGAAGGTTATTTTTGTTGTCATTACTTCCTTGACTAGGAATGCCCATCACTAACTTTAGGTCATTATACAAATCATAGATACATATTTATGCACTCTTACCTGATCAAATTCTGGCACACCTGGCATCCTGCAGGACACCTGTGATAATAGATGGATAATTAATACATGCTTGTATAAAAGAAACCATCTGTAATGGTATTCATAAAATATCAATTCACCTGTGAAAAAATGCTTATCCACAGCATTAAAGGCTGTGTTCTTCTGCACTCACCCCTGGAAGATGTACTGGGTAACTTCAGTGATTTGTTTGGTGTTTTACATCTCAGACTGCACGTCAAATCTGCGTTTCACAGATGAGTTCTCTATCTTATCTGCTCTACACTATCCATGTGATCAGAACAATATGAGCAAAATTACAAGTTTACATCCCCAGAATGTGATCTCACTGAGTTTATCTACGCAACGCCATCCACTAGATACACAATCTGGGATGCCAAATTATGTTTGCTTTCTCAGGTCCTAAAACACAGGTTGATCTTTTCCTTGCTCTTTTCATACTCTACACCAGCCTGAGCAGAAACCTCTATCTCACAAGACTGTGATCAGCAGCAGGCATTATTCTGAGGAAGGGAGAAAATGGTGGTACTGGATTAAGAATTCCTGTGCAGCAGTAAGTCCATGAAACTCAATCTTTCAACTGGATGCCATACCACAATTTTGGTTATTGGACTGAGAGCAACACACCTAAGAAGCCTAGGAAGGTCAATTGTTGCCAATTTCTAGTTCAAACAAACAGCCTCATTTAAAATGTACTGGTGACGGTATTTATGAAAACCCTTAAACACCAGCAATGACCAACTGGGGCATTGCAAAACTGCAAAGAACTTCATCCAAGCTACACACAACGCCCATAAAAAATTACTCTGATTCTTTGTAAATGTAACAGAAAGAAAGTGAAATTCATTGTTTTACCTGTGAGGATCTTTTGAACTGGGAATGATGTGTGCACATTCTCTTTTACTGAAGACCTCTTCAATCCAAGATTTGGGGGACTGAAAAGACATTTCAAATGTAATTGTATTCCTGAACTTAAGAACATAATGCCAGAAATTGCACTGTAATGCCTACATGGCTCTATGCACATAACACATAACTCAGAATGATTCCCATCACGATATGAGCTGAAACCAAACACTGTAAGTTGAAGCTACAGCTCTGAACAGTCCTAGCCCTTCACCCCCAAGCTTTACACAGCTCCACAGAAAGATCAATATTAAAATTTATTCCCACCCCTCACTAATAAACATGAAAATTATTTAGAGGATCTGTCCAACACATGTACAATGGAGGATGTGGCAAGGATGACTCAGAACTGCTTAAAGGACTGCACTTCCCTTCTGGCAGAAGACTAGCAAATGGCAATTTTACTAAAGCTGTAGTGTCAAAAAAGGCAAGATTTTCTTTTTACCTGAAAGAGATGGTTGATTCCTTCTTTTATTATTCTTAACAGAATTAAGAATAGATTCATCTTGGTTATATGTTTGCTGAACTAAGACTACAGTGAAATGCAAAAGCAGGAACCAAAGACTAGACCTAGCACTTAGACTGTATGTCAGGTGGGTGTTTTCCACTGGCCTCCTGGGACACTGTGGAAACTGTTTCAGTGAAGCCTAAGTAAACCGAACAGTCACTGTGGTACACAGATTTTTTTAAAAGAATCTTGCTGGGAGTCTTTGAACCTCTTTCTCTTTAGGTCTATCATGACCAAATTCCCTGAAAGGAATGATAGTTTGTGGATGCTGAACTTTGAAATCTCTGGGACTGAATTTAGTAAACACTGGAAGCAAAGGATTTTTTCTTGTCATCAAAGTGAACTCCCTCCACAATGAAATGGGCAATGGACAGATATTTTATCGTAAAACGTAAATACAATTAGACCAACTATTATTGTCTCATTGTTTCTCATGTTCATCTCACTCTCTGTCTATCTGTTGTCTGCCTTATGCATAGACAGCAAGCTCTCTAGGACAGGGCACAGTAGGGTCCTGGTTTATGATTAGGCATACAAGACAAACAGTAATCAAATAATAAACATTGACTCCTTATTCACTCGTCATGTTTAAAAACAATGGTTCCTCTGCAAAATGTCTACCCTGTAAAAATACTTATCGTAAGTACTTGTCTCCATACTTGGTTGTAAAATGCATCTTTGATACAATGAGTTAGAAAAGAATTAAATTCATGAGAATGCCAGTAATTCAACTTACTAAGAGTACTGCTGGGAGCACTTTATGGATGGAGTTCAGCAATAATTCTTATAAAAGAAAATAGCTCTCTTTTATCTCCTGAATGCAATTATGATCTTTAATAAAGCAGGCCTGTTTGAGGTTTTTTTACTTCAGCTTTACAACCTTAAATACGCCTTCATAATCTTCCTGCCAGTCACGCAGTTATGGGGGGCCATGAGCTACCTGAGTGAACTATCGGCTTGTCTGCAGGTGGGGACCCAGCTTCCACCAAGACTAATGGGAGTCCTGCCTTTGGCTTCAAAGTACTCTAAAACAGGCCCCCACTGACAAAGATGAAAGGGATCATTAAAAAGCAGTTTGCTGCTATTGGTGTGCATGTGTATTCTTCTGGGAGCAACTAATTGAATTGTGTCTGGTTGAGCTTCAAATGAAGGAGTAACAGCGTGGAAGATCCTCAGGGCTGGACAGAGCACAGGCACGCAAGAAAATTAATTATCTTAGAAAGAGACCTACCGAAGACAAGGTGCAAAAATTAAATCCAGAGAAAAACCTTGGAAACAGTGAAGCAAATTTCATTACCTGAGGGCAGGTACACACTGCTCTCGAAAACCTTTTGGTAGTACTCACATTAGCAATCAGTATTGTTTCATGCTTCCTAAACCACTTTATTCTAGTTGTTTGAGCTAGCAAGCAAAACAGTGAAATGTTTCTAATATTACAACACTCTGGGACTCTGATTTTTCTGAAACCCATTACTATTTCTGGTAATTGGTTTTCAATCAGAACTAGGGAACAGAAAATCTTTTTATGTTATGGGATGCCTTGAATAAGAGTGAACTTTACTGAACTTTTCATGAACAGGAAAGGGTGTGACAGAATGACCAAGAGGCTGACAAGCCTCAATGCATTTGCTGAGGCAACATGCTCAGCCTTATGAGAGAAGAACAACATCCATCTGCCATCACTTTAATTTAGTAAGAGCACTAGTCGTTCAAAGTAATTTTGAGCAAGCTGTTGGCATTGCACAGTCTCAGGTAACTTCCCTTGAGCTACCTGACCTCCAGCATGACATATTCTGGTAATCAAAACGTTATGTGGGTATCTTTCCAGGTGTGAAGGCCGGCATTGGAGATACACTGGAGAGGCCAGTGTAACAGGGCAGCATTGCACCAGCCTAGGCACCAACAGCAAAACATGCTGCCAGCTGAGCAAGGCACTGGCACTCCGCTAATTCATATGTGAATACATTTGAAAAGGGGTGTCAAAGAAGATTTTATCTCCAAAGCTCAGTGTGCCTCATCACAAAGTTACACAATACAAGATAAAACACAAATCAATAATTTTAAAGGCGGGAGAGGTCATCTGGTACCCAACAGCTGTTTGGTGTAGTTATTTCAAACCAAAATATAACTTACAATCCTCAGGAATGGCAATACACTGTGTGAGTTGAAGTTACATCTAATGTGGGAGATGAAAAGGCTTCTTCTCTACTCTCAGCTTTTTGAACATCTAAGCTGTCTCCTAAAGAACATACCTTGTTTTAAAAAATTCTCTTTTTTTAGATTTTGGAGGGCAGCTGGGGGTTAAGATAAAAATATGAATGTGTAAAATTCTGGATATTTGGTGTATCCTTTTTCAATTTGGTCCAAAAGCATCTGTGTTTTTCTGCAACTGAGGCAGCAAGGACAGCAACCAACACAAGCCACAGCTGATCAGGCCACTCCAGTCACAATGGGTCGGGCTCAAGGTACAACAAAGCCAATGGAATAAAAAGCCTGTAGCTTCAGGTCACATGCCATGAATCTAATCTTGCTACTATAGAGGTCATTGACAAAATTTCCATTTATTTCAGATGAACAAGATCACTATGAAATTTATTTGACCTTTGAATCTCAAAGCACCAAGGATGCACCTCACCCAGTGGCACAGAGACTCCCCTAGCACAACACTCATCTCAGTTAACTCCACTGCAGGATTCTCAGTAAACAGGACTGAAAACAACATTTCATAGTGCAATTGACAGAATACTGGGAGTTTTCACCATGCCCTGCAGAGAAACATAATATGTTCCCATACAGATACTTCAACATTAATCTTTGCTTATTTACATAAACAGTTTGCCAGTGTTGCTTATGCTGTGCTCTTTCACCTCCTTGCTTCCCGTAATTTTTACATTTAAAAAAGCAGTACTTAGACAGCATATCATCTGTATATGATCCTGATGAAGCCTGTAACTTTAACATTTATTGTCACCTCAAATGATAAACATGTGAATATAGCAAAAAACATCACTTGCGAAGTCCTCCATTTTTTTTCTTTAATGAAGTTCCTGAACAGATGGTACTACTTAGAAATATATATATTGAAATTCCAGTCAACCATAGGAAAAAATAAAAGACAAGACCGCACCACTGTATTTCATCTTGTGAAGCACAAATTTCAAAACTGAAACACTGTGACATGCAACACATTTACCATTATTCTTAATTTTATATAAGGTGAAATCTTCACTTAGTGTGTACAATTTACACCATAACAATAACGTTCATTTCTTAATCTAAGGCTTTACTTAGGTTTCTGAGCTAATTGTATAATCAGGAAAAGGGTTTTAAACCTTCGTGCTTTTTACAGTGATCCATGACTTGAGGGCTGGGCAAGTAAAATGAAAAGAGGGGACTTCTGAACAGCTGTTTGTTTGCTCTTGGTTCCTAGCTTTGTAAAAGACCTCTGTAATATTTATATCTCCTTTCATAAAACTCTGGCTAACATTTCAAAACTGTCGTCATTTAATTAAACTTCAACAACAAATTAAAATTTCTCCTGTCACTACAGTGACGTACATATACCTCAACCAGCATCAACCCGTATCCTTTCTACCACCAAACCCTAAAGGAGACAAAAACACACCTATACATTCCATCTGACTGGCAAATTTCTGTTCTGATACACAGAAGACCTGAAGCCAAGTTTATATTGCAATTTTCCTTCTGATTTTCCTTCCAGAAAGTCCTGAGACCTTTGTTTGGGAGTTTTGCCTTCTCATTTCTCGCCAGTCTGAGGATTAGGATTGCTGCTTATACTTCCCTGCCACAGAAGAGGCTTTGGAGATTTCTAGACTGATTTAGTCAATGGAGTGGCAAGAGTTTGGCTCTGAAATTTAAGCCACATGAGTAGTTTTTAGAAAATTGCTTTTAATCACTTCTCCAATATCTTTAATGTCTGAGATCCTTGCATAATATGGTATTAAAGGGACACTGTCGGTCAAACTTGGTTAAACATTAGTAATGTCCAAAAATTAAGCTTTCCAGATGTAAAGGAAGAGATCAGAGCATAAAATTTAGAGAAATACCTGCTCCGCTCATTTCTTTTGAATCCTTGCTGATGGGGAGTGAGAGCAGACAAAACGTAAAAACGCAGCCTAGCACTGAGGTAATCTGTCCTCCAAAATCCAGGGGTGCCATCAGCGAGGCGAGTGACCATGCCATCGTCCCGCCAGGGTCACCAAGCAGCTACACAGTGCTTGGCTCACCTGCCTCAGGTCACAGAGCAACACAGCCCCGCATCGCCTGCTGCTGGTGCCCGCATTGCTTTCATCACCCACCCATCCAGCGGAAACGGGTGAATGCTTCCACTTCTGCTGCTGCTTTCTTCTGCCCCAGCCCACCCCACTCCCTTGTAAAGGACTTGCCAGAGTCAAAGCCATTAGATGCACTGCACCAATTAAACACTGATAAGTAGAGGCTAATGTGCATTTGTCCTGCTCTGGAATTAGCTTCACTAAACCAAGATCTGCAAGAAACATTCAGCCCCTTCAAGACCAGACAATAAGCACTGTTCATTGGTTGAGTACCAAACTCAGGAAAACTAGGTTACGCTGTCAATACTAAACAACAAATTTTCAGTAACATTAGCTGTACTTATGTCCCCTTTGGTGTCAAAGGCACACATTTTCTAATGAAACAGCATGCTGCTCCAGAGACTGTTCAATTCCCTGCAAAAGGAAATCAAAAGGCACACATCTCTGTGTCAGAATAATGTGTTCCATTATTGAAATACAACCATTTATTGGACAAAACAGCAGCAACTGCCTTTAATGACACATCGCAGATCCAGACAGGGGCAGATAATAAGAAATCATATAATGACTAGCCAGTTTAAATAACAGGCTAGTTCATTTAGGCAAAGTACAGTCGTGCTGGAAACTAGCCAGAACAATCAAGTTACAAGTTGCTTACTGAAACTGCAACAAATTTGTCCTGATAACAGAGAGCAATCATTTCTATCTTGTGTCTTAGCCAAAACACTACTTCAAGAGCTAAAAAGTGCTGCCAAGCACCTTACCTGACTCAGGTCTGTACACACTGTGTGTGTAGGGAATCCGCTACACACAACCACTTTCCTATGTAACTTCTCAAGACTTTGGGTTTTCCTAAAGATCTTAACTATTACAGCCAAGATTTTTTCATTGCTGAGCAGGTTTGGCAGAATCTCAGAAAAAAAATAAAAAGTATAGTTACACATCATATAACTCTTCTTCCGGTTAAGAAAGTGTTACCCTCAAAATGATTAGATGAAAACGAATACTCATTACATAGCAAGAGATAATCCTGGGGGTAATAGATTTGCCTCAGGACTCCAGTATACTTATACAGTACCTGTAAAGAACCTTTACTGCTGATGGTAAGAATTAGAAATACCCAAAAGATCCAAAACTAACTTTCAGTGCCTGGGAAGGAGGAAGACATAATTTTCAGGTGAAAGCATACCTGTAAGAAGTCAGTGTAGGGCAGTGCGTGACCAACCCTTATTCAAATACACAGTGAGGGGAGGGAAAAAAGAACTTACCCTTATTACAGCCACTGAAAAAATCCAGCCTCTATGTTCAGCACAGTGTCCTAAAATATCTTAAACCCTTTTAAAAATTAACTACACATAGAGTAAGTCACTTGCAAGAACATCAGATACCTGAAATGCAGCCAGAGTTCTTGTAAGCTAACACTCAAGACTATTTCACAAGAGCTCAGCTTGTAAGCACATTGGTATCTCTTGAACTCTTACCCCTGGAAACTCTTCCTGTTCTCTAAAAGCGAAGGTGGACTTGCAGGTATCATCATTTTATGCATAATAATTCTTAAGTGAAAAACAGACTTCAGCAGTATTTCTGCATCCCATGGCAACTGGTAAACTACTGCCAGCGCTTAAGAGATTTCCAACTTAACAGGCTGTCTTGGATAAGGTTTTCAGGGCAGGAACTTTCTGGTTCAGCATCCACTACATGCATGCTGATGGTATGAAGTAATATAACAACTGATTGTAACAAAGAACACCACTTTGGATCCATGAAGGGTAGAAGTGCATTGTAAAGCACCAGGGTCATGTGCAATAAAATATTAACCCAGTGTGAGGTTTTCAACAAACTCTCAGGTCTTCTAGAACTTCCTTGTGTTCAGCCTATGCTGTCAGAGGACAACTGCCTGGCTTTGTAACACTGACATGCCGTGGTTCCCCTCACCTCCATCACTACAGTACATCAGTACATCTGTAACTAACTAGCATCTTTACTTTTCCAATATTTCTTATCTACTCCTTTGCCCAAGTGTTCAGGACTCTACACATCTGTGGAAATACTGCATTGTAAGTAACAGAATTTGCAAGAAAATTTTCATCACTACATTTCAAAAAGACTTACAAAAATATTGTGCAAATAATTTAATTTGAATGCTTCCACTGTTGTTCACCATGCCCAATTATAAGACAACTATCAGTTAATCCCAAACTGCCTTTGCAGGCAGACTGCAGATTCAACAGTACTGAAAAGTTACTCTATTTTCCCCTTTTAAAGATAACACCTCATTTCACATCACAGCAGAATTTCTGTGATTATTTCCTAGTAATTAATTCAAACACATCCACTGTAAACATATTCTCAGATCTGCACGGATACGCTACCTACACTAACAGAAGAGAAGTCACCTGTGCTAGCAGGGGGAAATGAAGACCCAAGTCAGAGAGGGATAACAGAGCTTGTTAAAAATCTTCAGTCATACTGAAGAGAGATTTTAGATTATTTTCCTTAGCACAAATGGAGCATGTCAGCTTCTCAGAAATCTATAAATTCAGTCTTCAACCAACAGCATGCTATGGCATTTTCTTTCATGTTTATTCAACTGCACTTAAAAGCTAAGTATGTATGCCTAAGTGCTTTTCTGGATTGGGGCCTTACATCAAAGGCTCATAAAAATGTTTCCACTATTTTGATCCCAAACTTAGACAATAAAAGAAAAATGCTTTGACTGTAATGGGCTTTCTAACATGTTTCTTCTGAGCTCAGAGTAGACCACACAACACAATTGGAAGAATATTTCTGAACACAAATAGCACTGGGGTCATGACAACAACACGCAGGAAATACTAAGCACAAAATTCTCTCCTTGTCAAAGAAGCTCCAGCTTGACACCCAGAGCACAGAGCTAGCCAACTGACAGAAAGCTTAGCCCAGTCTGAAAGACAAGGCCTTTAACTGATTTATTACTTTTTATTTTTTAAGTTTATTAACTAATCAGTTACGCCTTTCTGCTACCCCTGAACATGTAATGTTTTGGAAAAACACAACAAACAGCACTGCCCTAAGAGCATGCCCAGCTCAGGGTGCAGGTGCTCATGGAGGGACCCCTGGTTTGCAGCTGGAGCGTCCAAGCAGACTCTCCCATCCCCCTGCACAGCCCACGGCACTGGACTAGAGGGGGAAGACCACAGAGCCTCTCACCTTAACAGTTCTGCCAACAGCCCAGGCTTTTGCAAATGAGCTAAACACAAGAAATCTCAAATCACGATTTATTTTCCTCAGCCTTATCCTTGGAACAGGCCCCAAAGCATTGCTAAAAATCATATATTGGCATTAGATAGCTGCAAATTACTTAAAAACAGGTTTCCTGGTCCATTCGCAGACTGAAAATGGCAAAAAGTCTCTATGACATGAAACATAATTCGGCCTTCCACCTAAAATAGGCCACTCCAAAACCCACTGGTCTAGAAGCACAGTGATCATTGAGAAAGTTTGGATCTGACTGTTTCATAACTGTGTCCCATACAGGCAATGAAAAAATCTGTGCTCAAAGCTGATGGCAGCTACCTTGCTCAAAGCTGGCATTTGTCTTACATCACCAGCATTAGAATACAATATAATACTGTGTATAATCTCCTCTTATAAAGCCAATTCAACGATAAGCATAAAATGCGGATTATTTTAAAAGCTAGTCATAAAGATATAGAAAGACATCTTCTAAAGATTTTAATTGATCGAAAACAGTTCAAATTGCAGAATAAATTATAAAAGACACACAAAACTTTTGGCAAGTAAGAGCAGGCACCAGTAATAGAGCAAGAAATGGCAAATTAATCCAAACTATATTTGCAAATTATTATAAATCCTTAAATATAAGAATGGACTTATTTTACTATGTCTCTTTCGGAGACAAAGGTTGCAGGGTTTCCTTAATGAACACTCCTGCCTGTCTCACTGACAATATTTTGGAAGTCAGTAATACCGTTCATATCCCAAAGAAAACCAAGCATTTCGTCTTCTTTTATTAACTAATGCAATATAATCAGAAAATCCCACAAATTCAAGGCAAGTTACATATCCCCTTTGAAATGATCTTGTTGCAAGTCATTTTAAAGAAGTGAAAATCCAGGCAGCTGTAAGAAAATGATGCTTCAGGAATATTACTCAGATGGTCAATACAACGCTTCAAGTCTTGCTCAGATTTCCACTTTGGGATCAGTGGAAGCCAGTGCTGCTTCTTTGTTCAGCACTTCATGTTAGCAAAGAGCTAATCAACTTGCTATTTTTGAAACTGGGTCTCACATACCTGGCACGGAGCAGAGGTCAACCACCCACTGCTGTTACAAATGCATTCCTCCATCAAGGGATTCAAAATTATACAGCACAAAGCTCTTCCCAGTTTAAACCAGGAGGAGAAAGAGAAGAAAATTACTTGCTGGTAAATTTCAGAGCTTTCTTTTGTTTGTTTTATATTTTCGCAACAGGGGGATTAATATTGACTAGAGAGGTGACTCTCTGAAGACAGGATGTATCTAAAGTGGAAAATGAATGCAGTTTGCAAAATTCAGCTGGAGGAAGCATGAAGGGCCCCAGTAAGTCATAGCTTAGTAGCAATCTGTATTAAACTGTAATAAAACTGTAATAAAAATGTGAGTGACCCACACAGCTCACCTCTGGAGCCACATGACTGTTCACTGTCACTCCTATCAGCATTGCTCTTTTTGCTCCATTGCTTGTCTCAAACGGTAATAAAATCTTCATGGGCTTAACAGCCACATACAGCAGCCCTTGCACACACTGCGAGACAGGCAGACTGTCATAGGACTGAAATCCCATTTTCCAAAGAGAGAGGGAGCACAGCTCGGATGATTTCTGAGGAGGCTTAAGGCATAGTCCCACTTCTGCGTTTCCCACCCGACCGTGGCTCACCACTCTCCTTAGGTCTGCTCCCCCACCACCTTGCAAAAAAAAAAAAGCTTTCCTTTGTGGTACTGTCTTGCTTTTAAATGTAAGTCACACCGTTAATCCACCAAATGCCGCATACCCACAGAGAGCTGCCTTGACCCAGCTGAAGGAAGGGCCAGTCACAGCCTGGGAGCAGCCACCGGGGACTGTGGGGACAAAAATGTCCTCCTGCCCCTTTGCCACCGAGGCCATCTGAACACACCCCCGGGCTCACCACTGGGTCTTTCTGCACCTTTGGCCCTACGCGCCAAGACATATTCTGCGACGCCAGCCTCATCACCTGGTTTGTTGCACTGGAGGTTGCAACAGCAGCCAAAGGGACCCACAAAGGCTTGGGTTTCCCCGGGGCCGGGCAGCGAGGAGCAGCTGTGGTTGCTGTTTATGCTGGGCTGGACGAGACGACCCGGCAGCCATTGCCATTGCGCTCCTGGCACTGAGCTGGGCTGCGACTCCTGGCCCCCACCACGCCAGGCTGCGCTCGCAGGTGCACTCCCCTGCAACCTAAAAGGTCTCTGCTCCATCCTGCTGCCAACTCCTCTCCCCGGGGTGGCAGCCCCAAAGCCCGCCCAGCCTCCTGGGAGCACTCCCTGCTTACCAAGCTGCCTGGCTGCATTCGTGGTCGGACGGTCTCGTGAGCTGCACCGGCACCAGGGGTGAGGGAAGGGCTGGAGCCGGGGCAAGGAGTGCACTGCAAGGAGCAGGGACAGGGTGAGCTTGCAGAGAGGGGTGAGGTTGCACAGCACTGCCACCCAGCCTTTCCAAAATGCTGGTAAGCCGGAGGGCAGAGGGACGGATGTATTTCATAAGCACTTGGGATGTACTAGTAGAAGCTCCTCTACCCCTCTTTGGGGGTTAAATTGTGCCAATAAAATGTAAACAAATGCAATAGTTTATAGCAGTAGGGCTGTGATCAAACCTGGGATCGTCCCACCCCAGCTAGGCTGGTAAAAAATTTATATCCGCAATCCAACCTCAGCAATGCAGCCTAACCCAACTAACACTACGGTCACAACAGGCTACCAACCCTTTACAGATGTGACCGCGTCCCTCATCACCTCTGCATAATCCCTAGCACTACACGGCAGCTAGGTAACCACTTTTATAATGAAAACATTTTATTTTTTGACACCGCAGGGCTGGCACCAAAGCACAGCCATGGCTGTTTACCAAGTTCCAGACCATTACCCCTGAAACCACTGAAGGCTGGGAGGCGAGTGTCTGCCCCATCACAGTTCCTGTGCAGAGCTTTATCATTACTGACAGTGCTGAAGAGGGCTGACCTCAGTTCTCATCACTGAGACTTAATAACCAGCAAAAAACAGAACTATTCATTTCATTAGCAACTCAAGGACATCTGATTTGGTAACAGTGAGAACAAGATGTCACACCACCAGTGGGTTTTAAAAACTCCTTTTTCTGACTTGCATTTATCAATGTGCAGCACGACAGCACCCAGCTTCAGTCCCAGTGAAAAGAACAGCAAGAAACCCCAGAAACTTTTTAGATGTCTCCTTCTCTTCCTGTACAATGGACAGAGGGAACCGGACAACTCAGAACAATGTGTACCAGCAACTGTACTACGGCAGAGGCACAAAGCAACGCCAGCCTCAAGGAAAGGACGAAGACAAGTGCTTAATAAAGCCTGCCTTTCTTGAGGCTTAAGCAGTTTACTTAGAGCTATGGCCCCTGAAAGGGGTCTCTTTTCTTTCAGGACTGTCAGGAGAAGGTACAACCAGCTCTCAAAAACTGAGGTAAAATGTTGATGAGAACATAAGGCAAAAGAACTCGTAAATCAAAGCATACAGAGTGAATTACAATGGTTCACCTAATATGCATGTTACACAGAAATATGTTTATGTATTACAAGAATCAGGGAAGCTTTACACGACGATTGATAGAGACAGTCTGAAAACAACACAGAGGGAAGATCAAAACTTGCTAAATCAAAGCCACTTCAGCTTCCCGTTATGCTGTGAACTGCCTGAAGTCTCAAACTCATTAGTGCAACTCTCAAAAAACTGGATTACCCAGCTTGGACCTACCACCTCCCCAGATAGCATCCAAAAGCCTAGATTGGCTTGTTGGCGGTCACATGTGGGGGACCCACCTCTTCAGCTGACATGGTGCTACTGAGTGAAAAACAAAGTTAAGATTAACCGAGCCATGAAAAGGCAGGATGAGGGAGTGACTTATTTAGGGAAAGAAGTAGGAAGAGTATTGCACATAGTTCACATGAATTTTCCTCCTGGGAAGGTTTCGTTCAGCTTTGGCAGATGTAACCAAATTAGATCCATGCTGATAAACACTGGAGATGGGATACAGCAGTCCAGCATGGTCTCTGCCATCCTATTTGTAACACCAGTCATGTTCAGAGTGATGCTAATAGCAACGTGAAGGGATTGACAACCTCTTCTTACTGCTGCAGCCTTCCCCTGACATGCTATCCTGTACCACAACCCCACTTTAAAGGCAATACTATAAATTGAGGATGATTCTGGCCCCATGACAATTAAAACCTGTTTTCTATTATCTCTGGGCACCTGCCACTGTGGTTATGCAGAGGCGAACAAGAACTCCTTGGGATGACAGAGAAGTGACGTGCTGCGGCTGCTCAGCCCCTGAGGTTCTCCACAAACAAAGCGGCCAGGAGGTAGACAAAGTTTGACTGGTCCCAGAGGGACCTATGCTCTTATGTGCCAATAACATTTTTTAAAACTGGGACCTAGGCACATAAATGTTTTTGAAAACACTACCTGCAGCCCAGAGTGGAGTACTGTGTGCACTGCACAACTGGGTGCATGCATGGACAGACAGACGTTTACTGAGACCTCATTTTTCTTTACAAGCTGTAGAAATTTTAAACTCTCCTACCTTCTGCCCTTTTAAAACTACTACATGACTTTTTGCCTTCTACTTTGGTGGTCACAAATGGGGGGGAAAAAAAGGTAACAATTATCTTCCCCCTGTTCCTACAACATTAAAAAAAAAAAAAAAAGTGAAGGTGGAGCTCAGAGAGAAATGTCTTTCTCTGGTACAGTTCTGTACGATTCCTATGGTTTCTTCCTGATACTGGTTACTTCCAGGGGAAACATACTTCAGTGCATTTACTATTGGGTAATTTCTGTGCCTGGACCTTGTAACAGCCAAGAAAGCTTCAGCATTTGTCCCTTATCAAGCCACAAAACAATTAAGGAAACTTTGGTTCAAATATAACCTAACCTATTTGCTGCTTATCATGTTTTTTAATAATACTATATAAGCCTATTACTACTTTAAGTAAGGTTATTATGGTATAATATAAACTTACCAAAGAAAAGTCTGTAAACTGATTTCACAACTTCAGAGCATATTTTTAATTAAAAAAAAAAAAAAAAACAAACAATGATGATGCTTCCTTGAACTCATTCTAGCCTCATACCAGTATGAGCTTATTCTTACAGGTAACACTGCAATTCCCCTGGAAGGTCCAAAATATACTAAATGTCTAAAAACTGGCCACTCCATTTTGGTACCAAGAAAAGCAGTTTGTGGTTTAACTTCAGGTATTCACAAGTTAAAACACTAACTCATTTTTTCTTAGTGTACGACCAGATACTCTGTATTTTGAAAATTATATTAATCGACAGAAACACTCACAAAGAATATTGCACTGTAAACATGTTTCTTATATCAGCAAGTATATCAGAAATGGATACATTAGATATGTTGCTACAGCATGATGTGTGAAACACCATCCAGTCTCACAATTTTATCTGTAGTAGCAGAGCTCTGTTCTTAAAACCCCAACTGAATCACACATTTCATCGTTAAATTTAAAAAAAAATGCTTCAGTCAGCATCATAGTAAAAGGAAGTGAAAATTTACTGGAGCCAGAGGCACTTTTCTGACATACTACATATAACCGTTGTCAACCTCATGGCACTCAAATGGCACTACCACAAAATCACCCTCTGTGTCCTGCTCGTAGCGTGGGCAATCCTTTTTGCTGGAAGCCTTTCATGGCTAGTAGAATACAAGCCGATGTGTGTGTATAAAATCACTTAAGTCCACATCTGCAGAAGCACAGTGGGGTAACGGGCACGGACACCAGAACGTGACATCCTTGGCCAAACAGCCCCCTGTAGCCTGAGGTTTTCTCTTTGCAGTCAGTCCCAACAGACCTGTTCCCTCCCCAAGTCGCCTGCACTTTCAGATGAAGTCTGATGCCATTTACAGCTGTGCTCAAATGCCACTCGTGACACGGCGAGTGCAACGCGTACCACCGGAGAGCGGAGAGCCTGTCTAGCCGCCGCGCTCCGCTGAGCTGGCCGCCCCATCGCCCGCTCCGCAAGGAGATGCCTCCCCCTCCCAGGCCGAGGGGACTTCGGCCGGGACGAGGGCGAGGAGGATCAGCCCTCACGACTCCCGCTCCCCCGGCAGCCGCCCCCTGCGGGGATCTGGCAGCCCGAACCCGGGCGGAGAGCAGCGAGACCCCCGCCGGCGCCGCCGCCCGCCTCCCGTCCCCGCCCGCGCCGCCCTCACCTGCCGGGCCGCGGGTTCGCGGCCGCCCCGGCGCGCTCGGCGCGGGGGTGCCCGCGGCCGCCGCTCCTCCGCCGCCGGGCAGCGTTCGCGGGGCGGGTGCCGCCAGCCGCCCCCCCGCCAGTCCCGGCCGCCGCGGCAGACGGCGCCCAGCTGCGAGAAGAGCTGGTCCCGCCGCGCCGCCATGCCCGCCGGCGCCGGCGATCCTTGTCCCGCGGCGGCGGGGCGGCGGGCGGCGCCTCGGCGGGGCGCGGCAGCTCCCGGGCGCCGTCCTTTACCCCCGGCTTCTCGGTTATTTATTCGCGTTCTTGTTTGTTCCCCCCCCCATGGGAAGGTGCGCGCTGCGCCGAGGCAGCGGGCCAGGTTTTCCTACCTGGGACCGCCGAGTGCCGGCTCTGCCTTGGCTGCCGCTGCGCCGGGGAGCCCCGGAGGCCGGGCTGAGCGCCCGCTCCGCGGCCCCCCGCCGACGCGCTCCCCCCGCGCCCAGCGGCGCTTCGCTTCGACCCCGCCGAGTTCGTCATCACGTCGAGAAAACGGATCACAAGTATCCCAAACTCGGCATACGGTTTTTGGCTCGAGTTTGTCTGCATCTCAGCTCCCGCCCCTAAAGCCGGAGGTTTTTCCCTGGTCATTTTTTAGGGTATTGTGGGAATAAATTCATGATACAAGTTAAGGCTATAGCACTCATGATAAACCTAATGGGAAGGTCCAAGAGGAAACCAACAGTTCTCTCTTGAATTACGAAGACTTGAATCCTATGTAATCAACACATTATTGAAAAGCAAACAGTGAAAATGAAACAGTAACTGGATTACAGCTCATGATGATGAATAGCTCAACCTGTGTACAAGAAAACCAGTATGTGACCAGTGTATTAATGAAATCTTCATGAAATTTGGATATAAACCCAAACTGTTGAATACTCAGGTTCTTGATCTGCCTGTTCTTCTCCACGTACCTTTTGTATCACTTCTTCCACACCTCGACACCCCTTCAGCAGTTACCACTGTCTCCTGCAGGGCTGGAGCCCTTGAACACGCTGTGGACCACAGCCATCGGACCAAAACAAGCACCTGCAGCAATTGTAGCCAGTTGTACCTAGCGTGGACTAACACAGCAGGTATACACCATTCTCCCTTTATTCTGAGATTCATTTTGTTTCCAGTCTTCTGTATTTCTTCCAACTCATCTCTCAAACCTCCCTTTCCTTTCAATCTCCATTTTCTTTTGTCCAAAACTTACCCTCTTCCTATAATTAATCCCAGCCTCTAGTTCTTTGGTTTCTCTGCCCTGCCTTCTCATCCGCTTTTTGCCTAATGTTTCTTTTGTCGTTTTCAGTTGTGCCACTGTATTGACTGCGAGCACCACTGTCTGCCTGCCTCTGGATTTTATCTGTATTTCCCATCCACTTACTCTTTCTGGATGTTTCTACCATTTGCTGGTCTCTCCATTTCTAATTTTCCTGCCCAAGTCTCACCTTCCCCCATGGTGCCCAGCTCTCCCTCCTCCTCCTCCCCTACAGGAGAGCCCTGCCTTTGGACCACACTGTCTCAGCGCAGGGGCCTGGGAGCAGAGCCACCGAGAGCACCAGGGAGAAGATAGCCCCACTGTCCGGTCAAGCACCCAGGCTCAGCAGCACCCTGAAAAACAGAGCAGAAAAGCCTGCTCAGCCCTGGGGCATGCCTCAGGGCCTTTTGAAACATTAGCTGTTAAACTTGGCAGTGGTTTCACATAAACTATTATTCCAAAACAAGGAGGGTAAGAAAACTGCTTCCAACCCCCTGCCAAACATAAGTTTCTGCTTCTCACACTGCTTTTGTCTTTAAGACTTCTTACACTGCACATCTTACACAGTAGGCCTTAAAAAAGCATTACAGGTTCCAGTAACAGAATGCACTGCTAGAAATTTTAGCAGGTGATGAACAGCATGTTCATTCTTTTCCTAGCTACACTTTTTAAGATATTATTCTCAATTAAATTTTCTCAAACAAGTCATCCTGAGTCAGCATAGAAGCTTTCAGCTCAATTAGCTAGTTTCACCAATGTTTATAAATAAAATAAGAAATGTTCTTTTAACAGGACATATCAATCACTGTTACCAGGCCCACTCTTCATATGAATCTGAACCCTGTAAGAAAGCTATAACACATGTATACCAGCATGTGCACATGCTCTGGACTTTGACTGGGACATAG
This sequence comes from Platalea leucorodia, assembly GCF_965183815.1. Taxonomy (NCBI): domain Eukaryota; kingdom Metazoa; phylum Chordata; class Aves; order Pelecaniformes; family Threskiornithidae; genus Platalea; species Platalea leucorodia. The sequence continues at coordinate 39,537,163 of NC_138858.1, read as the reverse complement.
CCAGGTGTACATATTCCTCTGACTGCAAGCATTTTCTTAATTCCAAATTTCTGCTATTTCTAAGTTGTGCATCTTCTTTCAGACATGAGAAATTCTCAGTCTTCCCTGGAATCAAGACTCTCCATTTGTAATCTAATACAAAGACCTAAAAATTTGTTCTGTAAAGCCATACAAACCAATTCTCATGTGCAAATTCTCACACCCAATTCCCCAGCACTTCACTGATCTGAAAATGTGGGGTTTTTTTTATAACAGACATTTTAGCAGTTCAAAGTCCACATAACTATCATGTACTCTTTTTTATCTTGTTATCTCTAGAAATCAGAACTGCCGAGATGTTTTCTCCTGCAGTCCTACTACAGAATATCAATCCTATTTCTACACACTTACCTTAAGATCAGCACTACCTTGCTTGTCCATCCTTCTTTTTTCGTAAGTCCTGTACTCCCAGCGTCTACGCTGTCACTTCAACAGCAGTGCAGCCAGCTCAGTTCTTGGATGCCCGTTAGGAACAATGCTTCACACCTCCTGCTTTTCATGTCCTAAGTGAAATCAGACACGTTGAAGTATGACTGCATTAATTCATGCATAACCTTCCACAGTTTTCAAAGTCCAAAAATCTGCTGCCAAAAAACGATTTTAAAGGAGGATAATACACTGAACAGAAACTTTTACCAAAACAGGAATGACTTTGTTTCTGTTGTTTCCATCGGGTGCCTGTAAAGGCATAAGCACCCAGATACCCGCTCTGTTCACTATGTTCTGTTAGATCATACCTCTTATCCAGGAAGTATATTAAAATGTTTTTTCCATCGAACATGTTTAATCAGGCAGGATCTACTAAAGGAGTGTCCCAATTTTTGAATGAAAAAGCCAATGTTAATCTACATCTTATGCACTAATCTTCATGAGAGGGAACTCCCAGTTTCATTGTTTCATCATCTCCAAACACACTGAAGACACTGAGTTTCATAAGACTATCTACAAACTTTTACCTTTGCCTTAGTGCCCTAGCAGATCTTCAAGAACTGATGAAGCAGCAAAGAGCAAGGAACGAAACTGGTAATGAAACTGATAAAGACTGCTTTTAGATTCCTCCTCCCTCCCATATTACCAACAAATCAGCCTGCCACTAAACTTATTTACCTTTATCTTCCAAAATAAATAAATAAATAAGTCTCTTAAGTGAGTCCAACACCCAAGGCTGGGAGCAGATACATTAAACACAGGCTCATCAGATGATGACTGTTTCAGCTGCTGCTTTAGCATGCTGTGGAAAAGCACTGTGGAAGATTATTTTTCTTTCTAGTGCAAAACTTAAATCTTGTTTTACCATGCAGATTCTGGACTACAACAGAACAGAATCTTCTGCCTTGGCCTTCAACTTACAGTGTGTAGAGGCAAACTCCCGGAGTGAGCTTAAGTCATGCATTATTTCACAGTATGCGAACATGCAATGATTATTCCGGCTGACTGTAGTAAATCTTCCCTCCTGCTGCCCACTGCACACTGATCTGCCAACAAATACTTTTCCAAGAAGGAGAACATGACTTCCCTCATCACAAATAACCTGATTTTTTGAGTAAAGTTAAGGATGACAGAACCCAGGCAGGCATACACATGTCCATCAGCTGCTGGTTCACATGACAGATGTGCTTCAACAGGAGGCAAGAATGAGGACAGCCTTGAATATTGAATTATACACAGCCAGGATGCCATGTGTTCTTATGGTGTTTTTTTAAATCAGACTATTCAGTGGTTCCAACAAGCAGTTACCGATATCTGAACATGGCTCAAGATCCTTCAAGATAGTTCAGACATTGTATTTGCATGAAGAACTATTCAAAGTCAACAGGCCTGGCTGCAGAATTTATTCTATGAGAAAAATTGGCTTTTAAAACGTTTTTATTAGTGTCTGTAAGTTGCCAGGAATGTAGTGGGGTAGGTTTTGTCAGCTTGATGGTTACAGTCACAAATAACCAACCATCAATTCTCCCGAAGTGCATTCTGTAAATACCTTTGAAGTCAGTCCAGACCCAAAGAACAAAATGTGACGGTACAGCTCAGTCTCATTACAATCATGAACAGTTTCTCTGCTTCTAGTGATAGTCCCATGGAAACCACCATACTGCTTCGTAAGGCAGGACGTCACTGTCCAGAATTGAGAAATAACATTTCAGATGGTGCCATTGGTCTGTGTTACTCAATTTTCTTAATAGAGGTAGGAAAATGAGTGAAGAAGGCCTTAGAGGACTCTGTATGTTCAGTAGCTTTAAGATGTAGTAGTCTCCATCTCTTGAAAGAAACCCTTAACAGTGATGGAGAAGCACAATGTACTTTTGCAGGGTAACAATCTTGGAGACAAGCATGAGGAAGATACAGGATCGAAGGATAACCACTTCAGTTGCTGTTCTTACCTCAGTATTAGACGACTCCTCAGATGATATGTGTAGCTAAACAATAACACCTTAAAGATTCTCTAAGTTTCCAAAGAGCCTTTCTTGAGCATTAACACAATCCCTGCTTCTAAGAATAAGAAGTCTTAAGGGTTTTGTAGAATAAACTCAGGGAACACTGCCTCTCTTCAGTTTGCTCTGTCATTCCTTGTATCCCTCAGACTGGTTAACAGATTTTTCAAACGCGTCATCTTTCAGACTACTCCTAGAAGATATAAACTTGTCAGCTCCCTGGCCTGGGTCAAATGACAGGCATATGGATTCTCCAGTGAGACCTTCTCCAGATGTGACTCCAGAGGTTTCAAATCCTCATTTTAAAACCATTTTCAGAATGTTCTTTTCTTTCCCACCTTTTTTCATACCAGATGAAATGCATCTTTCTCATAGTGACTATACAGAAGGTAGAACTGGAAGGATGGAGGTTTGTGTTACTGTTCACACTCAAAGACATGCCAAAGCAAATGCTTCAAGCTTTAGAGGAGACATAAAAAACTTCCTGCTTGAGACTGAAAAAAAAGAACCTTATCCATGTGACCTCTTTATTTTGAGCTAACCTGGAACTATTTACAGAAAAATTCATGGTTAAACAGCGATGAAAGTAAGGCTGTCCTATAGTGACCCATGGCTGGAGGCAAGAGGAAAACCTGAAGACCCTTAACTAGGGTGTCAGTCAAGTATACTGAGTATGCATGCTCTCAGAGTGGAATACGCAGAAGACCTGAAGACTTAAAGCAACGCCAGATTATCCAGTGTAAGAGGATGGATTGATTCACGGAGATTAGTATTGTCCCAGGCCAGTCTTCCAAAGGCTGGGTGCACCTGAAGGCACATCCATGTTCATGTGACACTGTGCCTGCAAGATGTAATTGCTGACTGCTCTGCAGGCGAGTCCAAAACACTTGGCTGTTGGCTTTCACAGGCCATCCTAGCAATTGCAGGGTTTGGGCAAGGGCTCCCCATCAGGCACAGCCTGATGGCAAGGCTGCAGCACAAGAGGCAAGTGACCATATGGATTCACTCTATGAGCTGGATCTGGTCTGCAGGGCATCGCTTTGACCACTCCCCACTGAAATCAGCAGGCAGTCAACAGCAAGCAGAAGTCCCACGTAAAAATATTGAGATGCTAGCGTTAGCTAGGCAGGGCTCTGTTATGATTATTATTGCTTTTGGGCTGTTTTGAGGAGCTATCACATACTACATGATAGAAATATGCCATATCGTGAACCTTCAAAGCGATTAACTTGGACGCTGGTTGCTGGCTGCCTAAGTTTCACCTTTAGGTACCTAGGTTTCTAAGAAGAAAGCAAACTAAATTTAAACTCACTTCTATTCAGCAAATTAAGAAATTTATTTTGGATTTCTCCTCTGGGCCAATCATCTCTTTCTGAAACAACATTCTTCAGCTATGACCCAGCATCTTAGCCTTTACCTAATTTTTATACCAATGTCTTTGCTAATTGCTCTATTGTGCTGTTAAATGGTAGTTTTTATCATCACAGAAATCAGTATTGGCAACTGAAATCATTCTCTTAAATACTTACCTCATATGAAAACACCTTAAGTATTTTTTCTTTCTGAGGAAAAACTGAGCAGCCTAGGAGAGGAAATAAGTTGTGTTGCATCCTTGGCTCAAAGTGGTGTGACTGATTATTTTTTTTAAATATATTATGTGATCAGATAGACCTTTGTTTTTTTAAGAAACACACTAAAAATACCGTTGTTTCCTTGACTACTTGAGACTTAAGATAAAAAACCTAACTACTTGAGACTTAAGATAAAAAACCTCTTCTTGTAAACGCTAACAGAGTTCTCACTACTGTGAGCTGCCCTGAAAGCACAGATCTTCTACAGCATGAGTATGCGGCATTTAGAGAACTGTAAGTCAGAACAGTACACCTCAAAAAACCAAATTCCACTACTCTAACCTGCAGTAAAACAGTACTACTGAAATAAAGAGACCTTCAAAATCCTATCTATCTTTAAAAGGCAAAGTGTTTCTAATTTTCCTTACTGAATTTTAAGTCAATGATAGACACCGGTAATTGCCATACAACATGGTGTAAGGAATTGTGAGTGTTTTGATTGCTGAACTCATTACTGAAATGATTAGTCTTTATCATTAGCAATTCTGGCCTCACAATAATTCAAGGCCACTCAAACAAAGATAGAACAGAAATCCCGAAAGGATTTGAGATTGGAGTAGTTAGCACTAACAAATCCAGCGTATTCACAGAGAAGCTGCACAATATGAACAGGGGAGAACGGAATGCATTGAAATGAGCGTACCAGAACATGTCTCACAGCTCAAAATAATAAGAAAGATAATGGGAAGCCTATTCTACCTTTTATGCTATTTGCTGGCATAAAAACAAGTAGGCAAGTAGGCACTCTCAGTACCTATTTGACTCAAAGGGACTCCAATGACCAAGCTGTATCCTTAAAGCATTTCGGGCATATGTGCACTCTATGTATGGACTCTTAAGAAAAAAAAGTATATATTGGGCATCAAAATCATCATAATTTCTCCCTGAAGCCTTGCCCTGTCATAGAAATTAAGGCATTTTGATATTTACACTCCAGGTTTGATACTATTATTCACATCCAGAGTATAAACATTTTTTGCTTTTTAGCCATACCTTTCCCTCTCATATCATACTATATTTCACTTACATACTTTAGAATTATTGTTATGGTTTCAATTTATGTTATGGTTTCAATTTATACAATGAAAAGCTGTCTTTGGTGTCTCTGTATTTGCACATTACACATTTGGAAATACAGAGTTTTGTCTGAAGTAGATTTTCCTCTTTTCAATCATGGGTTTCTCCAATTCCTAAAAGGTAAAAGCAGAAAAACTAACTATTAAGGGATACACAGATGCAACATTTTGTGATTTATTTCACCAAAAAACATTGCGGTTTACAACTGACAATCATGAAACCATTGGATTTTGGTAGCTTACGTTATGCCAAAGTAGTTCTTACATAATGATTGCTTTTTATGCCATCAGAAGCAAAATTAGTTTTTTAAAATGCCAGGAAGTAAAAGAAACTGAAAGCAAATTTCATATTCTGCAAGTTGAAGTATCAAAAGGAAATATCCACTATACAGCATCAGGCTTCAGAGAAAAGACATTTGACACTTAGGGTAGATCCAACGGAATTAATTATTGTGTGTTCCAATTTAATTAGAAGATCACTGTGCACTGCTCAAATGAAGGACATTACAAAATTCACCTGTGCAAGAGAACAGTGAATAGATGTGGCTCATTTCCGTTCATAGCTCTGCATGAAAAAACTTCCCTCTGGCTTACACTTCATTGAAGATAGTACAATACTATTTTTGTTTACTTTTCTCAGTCTCATACTTGGTAAGCCACTTTTTTCATCATATTCCAATCCAAACATGAACCCCGGGTATTCATATAAGAAAACTGGGAAAAAATGTAATGTTTAGCCAGTCCATATCCCTTCTTTCAAAAAATTCACTACTATAAAAGAAGACAAAACAAAGCCAGGAAAACTACCATCCACCACAATAATTCTTAAAAGCCAAATAAAATTACAAACAAAAATTGACTTTGCCTCCATCCTCCTGTCACAATTTTTTCCCCTGGGAACAGTAACATATTAGTAGAAAGAAAACTATTTTTTCCTTCAGTAGTGGAAAAGTTATGATCTGTATGGCTTTAACAGAAGAAAGAACAATGATCTTTAATTCCTTAGAAGTGACGAAGAAGTCACGAACGCTGCTTTTTTGACCAAGTGTTTAAAACATACTTATTAATAACTGATGAGTTCGCTTACAAATGAAATATCAGTAATTAAAATATACTGTTTGCTGCAACAACATCAAATTGTCTAATACAAAAAGTTTGAAATAGGAATTTTAAATAAGCAACCTTTCAATAAGACTGCTTGAAACACCCTATTTGAAATTTCCTCATGCATTTCAAATATATTGTTACCTATATACCAACATTTAAACACTACCTCAGGAGCTAGTTTCTTATGAATTAGTACTTACCTTTTCCTTCCCCATATTTAACGAGTACATTGCAAGTAGCCTTCAGCCACCAACCGAGGTTTCCATCCAACACACAATCAGATAAAGCTTGCTTTCCAGTTGTAACTAATGAAAACGGTGCAAGAAGCAGTGACAACAAATTCCCGTGTTAAATTGATAGCTTTTTTTTTGGGGGGGGGGGGGGGAGTGGCTGGGTGGAGACAGAAGCAAGAGATGAACAAAAAATTCTTGACAAAACGTTTTTACTCCAATTATGCTGAAGACCTCGTGTCACCTTATAATCAGGAACTTGTGACTTGGTCTGCCTTTATTTATGTATCTCAGTAAGGAAATGATTAACATTCATGATGTCACTGCTTGAATTTTCAGTAGCAGGTCAGAATAAAAGCATACCCAAAACATTTTCCAGATTCACTGTAGTTTACTGTGTATGTGTATTGCCACCTAGAGAGTCAAGGTTATAACTGTAGGCATGGAAATAATTAAGCCAGCCCAAGCATACCAGCTATTTTGAAACGCTTCTTTGAACATAAGCTTTGCTATACCAAACCATGAGCCTGTGCAGTCTAACATCTCTTATTGCGGCTGTCATGGAATGCTTTCACAAAAACACACAGATTCCCCACAACGAATCTGCTAGAAGCCAAATGAGCTGCCAAATGCTGGATAATAATTCTCTTCGGTGCCACCTGGAAACATACATATGCAATCTCTTTATTTCCTACACCAAGGACCCTGTGCATTTTCCAACTACCCATATACCTAAGTGTGTACCTTTTTAATGTCTATTAAATTCTTGGCCTTGCCAACAGGAAAAAACATCAAGCAGTAACTGTCAAAGCAGTGAGAAACATAATAAATTTACTGTTGGTCACCATATTCAAATTATTGTAAATGCTGCTGTGCTGAAGATGGAGCCAGTGCTGAAAATACTACTTCATGTCATTGCTCTGCCGGCCAACCATGCCTGCGCTCATCTGCTACCCTCCTCCTTCATCATCACCTGTCTTCCATTCCCCACTTTTTTTTTTTTTTTTCTTTCTTTCTACAACAGACTACTTACCCAAGACATGGTCATCAATGCAGCCTGTTTTTCACAGTAGTTCTTCACTTTCCTGATTTGGACTGAGCTCTAAGCTTCTCCTGGAGGCTTACCTATCTTGGGAACCATAAATATGGTGTAGGCCTTCAGTAAACACAAATCAGATCATATGAAACAGGCCTTAGATTTAGAATGAAGCAGAAAATTTACAAAGGCTGACATGCTGGTAATACTACTTTGCTGTTTAAATCTGCTCTGAAACATATTTTAACTCAGGTATTTAATTTTTCACTAGAATGCCCATACCTTTACTATGCTCCTTCCAGATGCAACACCCTTACCGACCTGGGTAATACCTAGACGATCTCTGTGGTTACAGTGTGTTTTCTTACTCTTTTGACAGTGCTTCTTCCTTTTAGAGAGGAACATTTTAGAGAAAAGCAAACTCCCAATTACCTAGAGAGAATGTAAACATTTTTTTCCTGAAAGTTCAAGACATATCAAATTAAGATTGTCAGTTGGTAGGTATCATGCTACTCCTGAGTTGTCTTAGAATTTGTGCCAACGTTTTGTTATTTCAAAAGAACATTTTCTTCTCAATGGATATGAATGCACATGCAAATTAAAACATCTTAAGCTTACTTGTAGTTTATGTACAGCCCTTAAATAAGAACTCTCTAGAAAAATGGAGTCGGAAGTCAAGACAAGTGTTTTGGTACCCCACAGTGACACATGGTATCTGGGGACACCAGACATTCAGCAATGACATGTCTTGATCACACCTTTTCACAGCTCTAATGCAAAGTTTATGTAAGCTACCATCACTCCCCCTTACCTTGTGCAGCCTTTTGTATAACCTAAACTCTCAGACTCATTTCAAAAGGTTTTCCAAGGAGCTTTAAGCCTCTATTTGCAAACAGATGAATGGAAAAAAATAATCAGCTCAGCAAATGCTCTGAAAGTAGCCGTAACATTCCAGTCCATAGCCCAGAGCCCACAGCTGGAACAAGCTAAGAGGAAAGTGCTTGCCTACAGCATAATTGCAAATAAAATAAACACATGGCCTACAACATAGTGCAAGCTTGATTTGTTTTAAAGGGCTTATTTAGTTATGGAATAGCTCAAATATATATTTTAAAGACAACAATAAAACCTCTTCTGTCCTGTGAATATAGGGGAGAGACAGATTTTAACGCTGAAATGCAGTCTGTTGCTGCATACCTACCGTATATGAAGTTCCAAGCAGATTTTAAGTGACTAAAGTATGTGTGCAAAGATACTAGCTAATAATGCAAAATACTGGACCCTGAGAATACTGGATGGTGTGAAATATTATTATAAAACCCACAAATATAGGAATGCATATATTACCTAGGGGAAAAAAAAAAAAACAAAAAACAAAAAAACCCCACACCAAACCAAAACCAGAACAAACACTTCAACAGATTAATAAATCTATTTCCTCACTAATTTATTTTGGCTATAGTAAACGTGTAATGGCACTGGCATTCCTGCCAGAAAAGGAGTTTGTTTTTAAAAACATTTTCAAGTACCTCCTAAGACAAGTTGATGTATTTGGACTTCAAAAATATAATTAAAATTGTGTGAGAAAAATAGATACTTTTAAATATGTATCCAGCTAATCTGATAGCAGGTGGAAGCATATCCAAACAAGCACCATGAAATGCCTGAGTCACTAAGCCATCTCCTTTCTTCTATGGGTACCAAGACACCCTAACAATCTAAACAAATAAGCAATAAACAAATACAGATACCTTACAGTACAAATACTGAAAAAAAGTTTCCAAGTGTTTAGTAAGGAGGCTGATAAGCTGACTATTTTAAGCAAAAAGACCTAATAAAATGACGAAGTTATAGAAGCAACAATCTTAAAAAATAAAGTCAGGAACTTCACACAGTAATAGTCCCAAAGTTTTCAAATACACACAGGCAAAACTTTATTGTCCTTTAGCAAATACATTATTTTAAAAAAAATAAAAACAATTTCACAAGTTGCCTTCTTCCATGATGATTCCAGCAAAAATACAGTGTTTGCTATCCTTAAAGACAAATCACATTTGGAAAGTCTGACAGTCTGCCCATACAACTTCAATTATTAAAACCAAGTATTTCTAATTGTACTTCAACTTGTAAATAAATTACAAAAGACAAGCATTAAGTTTGTTATTTCACAGAAAAAAAACACTAATTCAATGAACTTCTGTAAAAATTTTTTTGCAAGACCCATAGTCTCTGCAAAAACTACATCTCAGTCAGTTAAGTTTGAAAAAGTGTACGTGCTAATTTATATTGCATTAATCTTTCTTGACACATTTGTGCACATCTGCCATTTTGATGCTACTGACTGGTTCAGAGCTAACATCACAAAAAAATAAGAATAGTATGAACTTGAGAATGGACGAAAAACATAAAAGCTGGCTGCCCACTGCTTTGGGTAATGTGAAAAGGAGAAGGTGAAAAAACCTTTTCACAAGGAGAATGTGAAAAACTTTCAGAACAGTGGCAGCTTACAGAAGAAAAGATCCCCTTTTCCTTCCCCTTCCCTGCCACACTTGGTTTGCATAGGAAAGGGAATGTTTTGTCTGGTTTTGGTAGACTCTTATTTTTTGGTTTAGCTATTACACAGAAAAAAGCACATTAAAAATCACTGCAGTTGGTGTGCTTTATGATAAATTCACATCATAAATACTTCACTTTCAGCTACCACAGTTACATCTTTTTGTTCAGACAGGCAAAATGATTTTCCTTTTCCTATTGACATGTAACATATCCACTTGTTTCTTTTAACTGCACCCCAAAGTTCTAATTTTCTGTAGTCTTATTTTATCCTGCCTCCATGTTTTCAAGCATTCTTGCTAGACATCATAGCCTCCTCCACACTGTACACCTCCAGACAGCTTACTATTAAGTACCTAATAGTGATTATCCCATCCACTTAAGACATCTCAGACTTGCTTTTGCAGATTGACATAACACTGTTTCTTCAAGAAGGCAGAAGCATGCTTACTTTTATCCCCAGTAGAAAAACTTAAATCCAAATGGAAACAAGCTTCCTGCAAGTAGGTGCACAACTATGAAACAACTGATCAGGTCTCCATTTCAGTCTCCATGGTATCAGTCCTTGAAGGAGTTTTAGCTTCTGGTCGAGTCTCTCCATCTACATTCTGAATATCAGACAAATCAATAGTAGGCAATGGTGCTCTCCAATACAGGAATGAGTTATACTGACAGAAATCTTCTTCTTGCTTTGAAAAGAGACAAATAAACAAAAAGGCAACAAAACATTAATGTGTATCACAGCAGTACAAAATAATAAAAAGAAACATTTATAGAAGAAACTAAACCAAGGAAGAGTTACTTAGCTGTTCCATATTAACAGTTCTTGTAATTTTATACAGGAAAAGTGTGAGCTATTTCTCAGGAAAACACCATAGGAAATCTCAACCAAATCATGATTTAGTTTTGTCCTTCCAAATATTCTTGCAAAGAAGTACTGTACAACCTCTGGGAAATACTTCTACAACTCCCATTTTCTTCAACTTGCAATCTCTGCACAGAACAATACTGTAAAACTTGTGCAATTATTGGACTTCGAATACAAAAACTGTTCACTGCTTTTTCTTCTCACAATGGTATACAAATTTCATGCACATTTAGAAGCTGGGATTCAGAAGACTGTATTTAGCTATTTTACATCAATTCAGAGAATGATACTTGCAGGAAAAGTAAAGCATTCGGTAGTGTTTCTACCCCTTTCCATTTCTTCTTTTCTGTATCTACATTTTGTACTCAAGTATACACGAGAAAAATGAAGGTCTCTTCTAAGGGCAGGGAGGGGAAAGTTTAAGAACTGGTAAGTAACACAAGAAAAACCTTGCAGGAACATGTACTTATCTACTACTTTACTCTGCGATTACACAATTTTTTTTTTTTTTTTTTTTTAAATCTCTGTTAGAAAACACACTGTTTATAACCACATGTCATGGTTATCAACAGCGGCCAATCTGTGCATGTTTCTATGGACATGATACACGTAAAAAGAGGAATTCTCAAGTCATTCTTTGGGTCTTGAGCATGTTCTTTCTTCTGGTATGTAAAAACACTGAATGCTGCCACAGACCTAAAATAATGCATTTCCATATAATATTGGTTTGTATTTTTCCTAACATACAGTTGGAATTTTTAAATATTTTACTTTAATTCTCAGCTGTAACAGGCGCTGAACAGAACTACTTTTAACAAATAAACTAGTATAACTGTTTTGGTATGGCTCTTGAAAAATGTCATGCTTTGTCTGTTGGCTCTGCAACAGAATAAAAAAAATGTAATGTTCAAAAAATCGCAGTAAGTATCGTCCCTAAACCCTCTCAGATACTGGAAAAATGATGCTCGCCCCCCAACTCCCCAAAAGAAAGAAGTATATAAATTCACTATACTTTCCATTTAAAGAACACATTTTTCTATTCGTTACCACACAAACCTGTCATGAACTACAATTTGTTGTAATAGGTAACCTGTTTTTATGACAAAAAACCCTGCATTATTCAAGACCTGTAATAATTAAGAAAGGCATGAAAGACATTTCAGAGCAGCAAGATGGCTGCATGCCTGTAGAGTACTACTAACTGAATTTGCTCACTAGAAAAAGATTGTCTTCAGGGAAAATTAAAGAACCAAAGTTCCCAATAATTGGAATCGAGACCAAAACCAGTTAAATGATATAGTGCCACAGGAACAGAAGGATTAATTATATGGAAATCGGAAGAAAGCCTAACTATAAGTAGCTGCACAGATTTGCGTAAGTATTCTTGTAAACTGAAATTTCTGTATTGCACAGCATTAACAACAAACAACAAAGTGTGAAAGAGAAAAGGAAGATTTTCCAGTCCATATTCCAGCCTAAGCATCACTCAGACAGAACTGTGCAGGGCCGGTGGCTAACAAGTTCTTTGGAAAAAAACTCCGGGAATGGAGTTTCAGAAACTGTCAGCTACCTTACAAATTCTCCCCATGTTTAATCCAAACTCCTCTTATCTTTTAATAAGAAGTTACTGCTCACACTGTGAGAGCTAAGTACTTAAAAGTCAGAACACCCCTGTGCTAGATGCTTTGCATACACAGAGTAAATGACAGCATTCTAGTTTCAAAGAGATTACAATAATCATAACTGCAAAAATATGCATACTGTACATTTTGGACTCAGTCTGTATACAGGATTAATTTTAAGAGCATTCAAGTGTCCGGAGCAGCAGTATTTCAGTTTATCAGTATCTCCCAGAAAGATTCAGTGTGAAAACGAACAAGCCCAAGGAGCACAGAAGACAGGCACAAACACTAAACATGAATACATAAAATGCAAAATAAAGTATGAAATATTCACATTCACCTAAATATCTTTCAAAATAGGTTTGGAGAAGAAATTTTAGCAAGTTAGGTAACATGCAGCAAGCTCAGAGATACAACAGCTCTGTTTCTATGGATGAAGTTGTTTAATTTTTACGGAGTTAATCTTCCAACTGCAGTTGCAAAGGTGTGCTTACAAAAAAACTCAAATAATATTTATTCTCTGTCCAACTGTAACGTGGGAATTTCTTGTAAACGGTGTGAAATTAGCAGTATCCAGATGATGCTTATTACCGTAATGAACGACACAAGCCACAAACCAGCAAAGAATAATGCCAACCTACAGCTGTATTTTCAGAAAAGTGTAAAAATCATCATCAGAAGTATCTTTGTGGAAGATTTAAAACATACAGGTAGGACACAAAGAAGATGGAAGAAACACCTCTTGCCTGCCGTTAACTAAGCTTTATTTTAAAGTGAAAATATTTTTGTATAATACTGTACTTAGGGAAACAACCTGATAAAAATACAGTCCTACAAAAACATTTTCTATAGAGAAATACTCTTTATTTTGTGGAAGTCCAGGGGACTCGTTGTCTTCCTACCACTACTAACGTTTGCAAAATGATGCCTAATAACCCTAGGGATAAGTAAAGTCTTCAGCATCATATTTGCAATGGAGTAAAACTTTTCTGTCGAGGTTTGCTCAATTTGCTTTGCTTCAGAAGACAGTTGTTCTCTCTTCAGAAATAAAAGATATGCTTGTGTTTAAAAGGTACAGCCTAAAAAGGATGTATAATTTTCATAGGACACAGAATTTTTTCCTCAATTCCTTTGTGCCTTAATGCTACTTTCCACCACAAAAAAAAGAACAACCTACCAAAAAAAAACCCACCAAAAAAAAAAAAAAATAAAAACACCAAAAGGGAGAGTCTGAGAAAGAAAAGCCACAATTTTCTATACAGATCATAGATGGGTGTTACACTATCAAAGGACTGATCTTTTCAAAACCAGAGTCTAAAACTGGAGTTCAAAGTCCACCTGACCTCATGAGACTTTCTGCCACTTCCATACCACTGGATCAAATACTTCAGTCTTATTTAAAAGTCCAGGCGGAAGGAAAGCTGAGTTTATGTATATCAAACTTGTCATAAGCACGGAATTTGGCCTAGCATTTTATTTTTGCAAAACTAAAACTTTATTAGTAGCATATTTTGTTTCCTGGCCTACTGTGTGAAAAGTGGTCAAGGCCAGAAAGAGGATGGACCTTGTTCAAAGTTAACCAGAAACATCACAAGTCAACTGCACATTTCAATACATCTTGATCATTAAATACCTGATCCCCTTCCCCTGACCACCACCTTTACTAGACATTTTAGTTCCAAGATAGCTCTGGTATCACTACTAAACGCCCGTCCCAAACAAAAAGTTAAGAAAGTTGTCAGATATTGTATTAAGACTGACCCACAACCTCAAACAACAGGAACGCCATCAAAATAAACTCTTCAAGCTTCCATCTATACTTCTGGATGGGGATGCGGCTAAAGATAGACTTAACTAAGGTGAACTCCAGACAGGCTGTTTCCCATCAGTTTTTCTATGGAGGGAGGGGAAGCTAGAAATTTTACTTCTTTCGCATCGGGGGGGGGGGGGGGGGGGGGGGGCGGGAAAGCGTCAAGAGGCCCACGACCGATTAAGTCAGAGAGGCACAGAACGGGCTGCGGGCCACCGAGCGCTGCGCTGTCCCTGGCTGAGGCCCGGGTGCCTGCGCCCGCAGGCGCTGCTGGCCCGCCGGCCCGCAGCCCCCGGCTGACGCCCGCGCCCCGCCGCGGCGGGCTGAGCTCGCGGCCCCGCCTCAGCTGCCAACACCGCCCACCATTTTCTCTCCCCGGAGGCGAGCAACCCGGGCCCGCCCACGGCGGCGCGGCGGCCTCCTCTCCGAGAGGCCTCCCGCCGCCCCAGTCCCGCTCCGTTACCTCAGCGGCGGCGGCCCGCTCTTTGCCCCGGCCGCCGGCCCGTCCCTCCGCCGTCCGCTCGTCCTGTGGCGCCGCGGGCCCGCCGCGCCGCCGCCGCCTGCCCCCCACGTCCCCCTGCTCCCCGCGGGGGCTGCTCGGCGGCGCCTCGGCCTCCTCCAGCTTCCGCTTCGGGGCGGAGGGGCCGGCGCTCGCCGCTTCGCCCCGGGGACGCCGCTCGGGCGCGGCAGCGCGGGGCGGCGGCGGCGGCGGCGGCTCGCGCAGGAGCCGTTTGATGGGCACGTGACACACTAACGGCTCCGCGCGCCGTTTGGCCATGAGGGCGCCGAGCTCCGGCAGCTCCGCGGGGCGCGCGTCCGCCGCAAGTGCACGCACCGCCGCCGCGCGTGGGAGGGCGCATGCGCGCCCCCTTCGCCGCCGCCGGCCTCAAGGCGGGCGGGGCGCCGGGCGGAGCTCGGCCCCGGCAACCGGTGAGCGACGGGGGGGAGCGGGAAGGGGCGGGAAGGGGCAACGCCGCGGCGGCAGGAAGGGAAACAGGGGTCAAACCCCGACTCTGAGCGGGCGGTACTGCTGAGATCAGACACGAGCGACGCCAGGTCCTGCCGCAGACTTTAATATCCACGAAAAACCGCGTCCGTTACACACTGAGAACAGCGGGATGCTCACGCGGAGACGCGCCCCGTCCCGTGCTTACCTTTACGACTGATTTTGAAGCGTACGACATATAAATAAAGGTACAGGACACCTCACATTTGTCAAACGCACTCCATATAAAGAAGTATTACAGTGAAGATTATGCAGCGTTTTATTTTACATCTGATACCACGTACAGTTTAATAGTGACCTGAACTAAACGGTCTTGGCTTCAGCTGATAAACATCTTAAGCATTCTTCCCCCCATGTATACAACTGTAAAGTCCAATAATATACAATTATCCTTCTGCATAAAAATACAAGTGATGAATTTTAAGAACTCATAAATAGGACTGCAGGTATAACACTACTAATTCATACAACTTACTAACAAGATTTTTCTGCTTCCACCTCTTAATGCAACTGTTATCATTTAAAAGGAAAATATTAGGGAAAACTGGCATTTTCTAGCTTAGAAACAGAAGCACATCACTATATACTTGACGTAAGTAAATACAAACGTATTTTCCAAAAACAACACAAAAAATGGCACTTGGGGCAACGTGGGGTAGCAAAGAACAAAACCACAAGAATAAAGGATATTGACATTCAACCAGAAAGCAAGGGTTCAATTAACTATTTGTGAAGAAGACGACCACCACATTTCAAATGTAACTACAGACTGAGTAGGAGGCAGAAATTGGGCAATATTACAGATACAAATACTACTCAGCAACACCATAATCGACATTCACCTAACGTTGTCTTATTTCAAGGAGCTGGAAAATGAAGAAAAATACTAATCACATTCCACCTAAGGAAAAAAAAATCAGAATGAAAGCAAAGAACCACAAACTCCCTCAAAAAATAAATAGTACAAGAAGGAAATTAAAGCAACTTTTAAAAATTATTTTTAGGTCTGCAAGGGCTTTTATTTTTAATCTACTTGTTGCAATGGCAGTGTTTCAGCTTTAAGCACATTTTTCTTGGAGCAGGGTAGAACTTTGAGTGTTCATTCACGGAGCTAAATCTTGGTGGTGCACTTTGAAGAACAGACAGTTCAAATAAGACCAGTTTAAAGCAAAGTTCTAATTGAAAACTACTATAAACCAGAAGCCTTTATTCTCAATAAGGATTCTGAGCAGAAAGGAGCACAGTACTGAACATATCCAGACACATGCTCTCTCTTATGCAGTGTTGAAACTGGGAGGGGGGGGGGGCAGGGAATAGGTGTGTAGTTTTCCTCCTTGCAGACTTTGTTTAGGAACAAAGGCACAAATTTCTGGCCTTAATGGGAAAAATCCAAAAGCCAGTAACAGATCTATTAAAGAGATTTGATTAGGACATCACCATGAAAAAAGGGACTAGAAATAATGGGAATCAAACAAGCTACTGTCCAGTGCTATTATGACCAAATATGAAAGACCCCTTGATTCCTTATCATAATGTTTTTATATTTTAAAGAAATTTCTGAAAATGGATGAAAATGGTACTTAAGGTAACCAATATATTAAGAAAACTAAATGGCTAACATGACACCTCCTCTCAGCACAGTGATTATTAATTAATGTTGTCTCAGGTACGTAACTTCTAAGCGACAGAAGATTCAGCCTTTTGTATAGTATCATGGTTTGTAAATTAAATACTCACCTAAGCCACATCTGCCAGAAAAAAAAAAAAAAAAACAAAAAACAAAAAAAAACCAAAAAAACATTAGAATAAGGAACCAAGAAGTCACTAAGTCACAAGGGTAAGGTTCCTGAAGTTACAAGGAAATTGTGTGCTAATTGGGCTGCGTATGCTGACTCAGGTAGAGACAATTAGGTTATAGCACATATTATTTCCATGTAACTTCCTACCCCCCCCGCCCCGCCTTGAGAAACAGGGATTTTTCTGTTGCATGTATAACTCAGCAATATTATCAACTTTACAAAAAGAAAAGAGCTCAAGGCATAACATATAATTAACAAACAACACTGCTTCACTGTTTTGGCTTAAGCAGTAAGTAGGTGACTCAAAATCAATATCTTTGAAGATGGCAAAAAATCTAATATTTCAGTTTCAACACTAAGAGATTAATCAAAATTGCTGTTACTCCTGAACTGAGGTTAACATACTGCTTCTCTGTGACATGCTGCTTTTTCTTCACTCGGTACTCTGCTTTCACGTAGTATTTTAAATTGCCTATAGGTTCTGTGTTTTGATTGAATTGTTAAGCGGTACAGTCGAAGATTAGAATTTGTATAATAATCTACTTCATTTCAGTTCAACAGAAAATACTGTAAGAGTTCTGATGGCTACTGTATCTATCAAGAATAATTTTATCACTTTCCAATGATTTCAGACTTCATAATTTAAGTATATGTTCAGAAATATTTCTCTAAATATGACACAGCTAGTACAGTAAGCACCTCTATGCATTCCTAACATCAGAAAGTAGAAAAAAGAAAATCATTGTAAGTCTATGAAAAATGAGGCAGCGTATGCAGATAATTAGCCTGGTTATGGCAAACATTAAATTTTATTCTCAAGAAAACGTTCTTGCTTTTATTTTTGATGCATTCCAAAGCACAAAGACAGTGTATGTCTACATTTCCTCCTCCATTTTCACAAGTATATTACAAATATGCATGGCGTAGTACATGTCTGGATAGCAAGAGAGATATTAAGAAAATAGACACTATCTAAATCCTATTAGGAATAAGAAGGCACCACTGATTTGAGGTTGTGTCCAGACATCACCCAGTCCATTTTAGTCTCATTTCTAGCTTTCAAGACAACATTTTTTTCTGATTGACCTATTCAGACCACTTCTGGTTTTCTCACCACAAACAACACGCATTCATAGTAGTATTTCATCATGGAGAGTTCATTCACAGTGTAAGTTGACAGTACGGATTCTTTCTCTACCTGAAAAAAAAAGCAGCAGTTTTCAAAACACCTTCTCTACAAGAACTATGCAAGTTTCTCTTAATAAGAAATTGCTATATACTTACTAGATTTCAAGGTCCATCTCTACACTTTTTAAAACATGAGAAAAGCAAATAATTTGCAACACACAAACATTTAATTCTCCTAGAAGTTACTAGTATATGCCATTATGTTGAACTAAATTTAAGGCAAAGGTTTATTCAAAGGCGTTTGTCTGGTTTATACCAGTATTACTCATTGCAAACCACAGCATCTTCTTACCTCTATATGGAATCCATATTGCAGTATAACATTTTTTATATCCTCATAGCTTAATTCTATAGAAAGTTCATTTCCCAAGTTTTCAAAGTGGTAAAGGAGAGGACCTGGAGTACAAAGATACAATGGAAATGGCTATTAAAAAGACAAAAATGTTTTAAAAATCAAAAGCACATACTGAAAGTGCAAAGATTGCTTATATCCAGACTCACATATCCAAATACAGACAAAACATATTTCTATCACTTGAATATGACTTTTATAACAGTTTCAGAATCAGTGCAAAATGAAAACAACTTAGTTCAGCTGCTTATTCAAAAATGAAGTCTCATTTCCTACCAGATTGTGTTTTCTCTATCTTTAAAATTTCTTCAGTCTAGCATCACTGCTGTCTCCATAGAACAGAAGGCAGGACATGCTGGGGTGTACTCAGGAGCTCTGCTTGCATTCTGTGACTGCCCAGGACTGGTGTAGTAACTGACCGACCAGTTTCTCCTATACAAAATGTTTAACTCCTGAGTTTTGTCTGCCATTCCTTCACCATGGGAGACTTAAATTAAGTGTCTCTTCTTTTGAGCCAAAGCATAGATAAATCTCATTCCCAAAACTTCTGCTTAGAAGCACAGTACAAATGAGACAACAGATTAATAAAAAAAAAAATGCAAGGATGTATTTACAGAGAACAAGTTCTACTTCCTTAGAAAAACATCAAAAAAAGAATACAGGACACTACATTTGTCAAAGAACAGATGTTTGATGCATGAATGCAGAATCTACCACTGGGAAGATTTACTTCTCTATTTAAAAATCACATGGTGTTGACGTGATTGTAACTAGCAAATATCTGGATATATTCTGAACACATCTGAGGTAATTTCCAAGCCCTAGATGTTTCTAGCTCCACAGAGTTTTCAGCACAGACACATTCATCCCCACAACTCTTTTGAAGTACTAGATGCCTGTTACATCATCACACGTAAGTCAGGGCTAGCGGGAAGAGAGGTTGGTCACACTTGCCTACATTTATCCATATTCCTCCAGGCTTTAGTATTTTCCATATAGTATCAATGTAATCAATAACGTTATGTGCTGTATCTATGAAAAAGCAAGTTGCTATGCAGTCCCATGTATCTGCATAAAAAGAGCAAATTATACAGAGATTAGTTCCAATGTTTCTACCCCTGTAAAAGTTCATCATTTAACCCCAGTATTTATTTATACACTCAGCATTACCTTCAAGTAACAACAACTGAAGGCTCTTCATTTCATTTACAAGTAAATAAAATATTTTGGTTTATGTTAACAGTTAAGTTTGCGTTCATGTGACTTTTTAATATATATATATAAAAATATATATATAAAAATATATATCTATAAAAAAGCATGTGTGTATATACACATACCCACTCTAAAATATTATATTTATTATTTATGCATTTTATAAAATTGTTCGTACATGTTATATAAAATGAGATATATTTATATTATATACTGTAAAATGTAAATATTATAACACATTTTATATAAATGAAGGCCCAAGTGTGCTACTACTCACCTGCCCTATGAACTTCATTACCACAACTGTTAGAAATACAACTGCAAAAATACCCAGTGATTTGGGCCTCTCTAGTTAGTATCTGGAACAATATAAGTCTGTACACTAAAGTATACTTTCATAAATCACATAGCTTTAAAACGTTTTATTCAGTATCTGAATATTTCTCCAACCGTTTTTTACTAGTGAATTTAACAAGCAGGATCTTTCAAAGTCTACCTTTCAAAGCATGAGTCTCCCTGTTTTTCTCTAAACATGTATCCTTGAAATTGCAAAAGTTTTAAGTTCTGTAAATAAAAAAATTAAAAGTCTCAATTTATGTCAGTATCAGATGTTCTAATGTTAAGACAGAACCTTCAGAAAATTAAGCAACTATAAGGAAGGCTCCCACAAGAAAATATCTGGAAGTCTAGCTGCACAATAAAGGGCAGATCAATAGCTATATAATCCTGGTGAAAAATTGCTATGGGTCTAATAGGGACAGAAAGGTGGGAACACAAAATGGTGATAATCCAATGCTGTGTAAAGAAAAAATAGTGACTTCTAAATAGGCATATATTAGAACATTAAACTACATATAAAAGAACTGGGCAAGTGCTACCCTTAATCAAATCCTAAATGTGTAATTGGTAGAGTAGGCACTAAAGATCGTCCTCTGCAGGTTAATTCAACTTTAGGTTAGTCATAAAACATACTTCATAGCTGCAATGAGGACAGCACAACTAACCTGATATCAAAAGAAAAAATACGGTTATTTGTACTGACAGAAGTCTCAATCTTTGATAATTATCATCTCCATAACATGCCTCTGAAATATTTACTATTGACAGTCAATAAGTATATGTTTGTTTCACTTATAATTTACTACTACTGAAACAGTTTGCTTTGCTTTTACAACAGGAAATTAATCAACAAAAAAATACTCGTATTTCTATTTTTTACACTAAAGAAGAGAAGTGACTAAGTTACATCGTTCCCTTTGTAACATCACTTCTCTAAATCAAGTAAACCTTTCCATACTACTACTATGCTGTCTTATTCTCAAAGAGACTACGGCAGAAAAGATCTGTTAGGCAAGGAGGTGTCCATATTTTTTTTATAACTAAGAAGAAACAAAAAGCTGATGTGCAATATGAAAATCTTGCTACAGTTAGTCCTTTTTGCTCAATGCTTGTAGATACAGTTCCCTTCCACTTGTAATCATTAACTGTCCTGTAACAAATACTCTGAAGATACAGTTACATGGATAGCCTAGAAGTTTACATTTACTCACTGCACTCGGAGTAAATTTCTTGAAAATCCCCTGCTGTCATAGAGAAGTTTGAACCAGAAGGAAGACTGTGAGGATCAACATCAGGGAAATAAATTGGACGTATCTGATCAGCAGATCTTCTGTTGTTGCTAAACTGATGAATCCACGGATAAAGCTTACATGAGTTAATTTCAGAGCATCTGCAAAATACGGAAATCAGCACATGTCAGTTTCAACTAATTGCTTATCTATTATTTAGAAATGTAGGAGTCAAAGACTTT
Source organism: Platalea leucorodia (assembly GCF_965183815.1). Lineage (NCBI taxonomy): Eukaryota > Metazoa > Chordata > Aves > Pelecaniformes > Threskiornithidae > Platalea > Platalea leucorodia. Next base: position 39,515,392 of record NC_138858.1, on the reverse strand, counting down.
CACAAACATCCACTGTTTTGTTGATAAAGCTCTTGCAAAAGCTACACGTTTTTTAAAGGACTTTTATCTAGTTCATAAAACTTCAGACTGCCCATCTATTTATGAACTGATGAAAAAAACAATTTGACACACAAATTATCACCACAAAATAACTGCCTTTTTTCATTTTAAAATTTTCTTTTCCCACTTTTTACCATTTTCCCCGACTTATTTCTCCACTGAAAAGAAAATGCAAAGATTCTTTTTTAAGATCAATGAAATTTGTTATTTAGTATATTGAGTAAAGCTAAGCCTTTCTGGATTGTATTTTTTTTTTTTCTGTTTAAGAAAAAAAAAAAGAGTAACATCAGATCCATGAATTTTATTGGAAACATTTGTTCTCATTCTAGACCTTCCTGTCTTTTCTGAACCATAATCATAGGGGGTCTGAAGCACAGCAGAACAAAAGCATTTTTCAGACTGTAACTGAAAGGATGCTTTTAGATTTCAAAAAACAAATAAATTCCATTTTGCAAAGCATAGTAGTTTTGCACTAGATGTCATTTTAAGTTAGTAACATCTGGAGCGTTGCAATTATGCCAAGTAAACATGTCTTTGTAAAATAAAATTTGTGGGTTGACATGACCAACTAAATCAACTCTTATTTTAAAAAGTGATAAAAAATAGCATTCAAGTATAAAAAGCAGCTTTCCCAGTCTTGTAAAATCAGTTTGTAATTAAAAAATGAAGTCATTTTCTTTTAGAGACAACAGAGGACACATCTGTCCCATAAAACATGTATCATCAAACACTTCATGAACTACAAGCAATCTACCAGGTTATAGAAAGCACACTCTTTTGGCTGGTGGATAGAAAACACCTGCGCAAAGTCTTTGAAACAACATTTTTTACCTTCTTCATGTTATATTTATATTTAATTTTATCAGTAAAAAAACAATACAAAAACCTGCATTAGAGCAGCAGTATACTGCACTCATCAACTGTCTCCATATATAATGAACAAATATCAGATATATGCAGTCAGTCAAAGGAAAAAAAGGAGGAAAAAGCCCTGATAACATGGGCATCATTTTCTTCATGAAAGGCATTTCTATTTTGGTTAAAAAAAGAAAAATATAATGAAGCAACAACAAAAAAAACGCACCACAACAAAAAAAAAAGGCACCAAAAAACCCCACGTTGGCCAACAAAAGTTGTGTGTTAACCATTCTAGCATTCTCCATATGCTCCCAATTATCCGCAGAACATTCTTCTTTAACAATGAAAATTTGCCCAAAAGCAAGGTAAAGAAAATAAGACATCTGAGTGGATTAGAAAGGATTTTTTTTCTGAGCTATAAGGTAACACACACCTCCCTGTATTTTTTTTTTCCCAGCACAAAGTATATTCATGCACTTTTGAGCAGTTCCAAAAGGAATTCCCAATTTAATATAAAAGATCAATCCCTCTCCATATTCAAGCTTGAAAACCTCCCTTTCCAGGTTCAGTAATTTATACTTCAAAACTAAATACTGCGGTCCTTTACAATTCCATCCTTCCAACAAAAGATGTATGATGTAAGTTATGTTATAAAAATGTAACATCTTTAAGTGTGACGCACTTCACTTTTTTCCATAAGGGCAGGACATTTACTGTTCAACATTCAGTCCAACAGACGGTTCTGGAAAAGATGGGTAGGTCAAATCTTACTTCTGACCACTGATTTAATGATAAAACATTTAACTGTTTTCATCCTACGGCATTCATGGACACGCAACAAATACAATTAAGCAGCCTCCTCAAAGTACCAAGATTTAATTAAAATTACATTTTTTCCAGAAAGTAAAGATTAGCCAATTATTAGCATGAATTCTACTGGTATTAATTAAAGCTTTTTTAAATTAACTCTCCTCTGACTTGGGTACAAAGTGATTTTATATTACATCAACTAAACTTTGTCAAATACTCATAAGTGGGACTACTGCTACTGCAGGGCTGTTGGACTGAGGCTACCGACGCTGTGCTCTGAATCTCCAGCTGCAGGAAACAGCAAGTCGGCAACCAGCTGCTCCTGCCTCCTCCACACAGATACCACCCCAGTGTTGTTTCCCCTTCTGTCAGATGTCTAAGGGAAGTCAAGTGTGTCCTGTGGCTCTAGACTGCCTGAAAATTTTGGTATGCTTTCCAGAGGCAGGAAAACAGATTATGCTTTTCACAGTTTTTGCTCTTCCAAAACACGTGTGTCTGTACATCACCAATGATCTCCTCTGCCATCTCTCATTATATCCAGAACTCATCTAAACACTAGAAAAACACACCAGCAACAAGAATGTTACCCATACCAGAAGAAACACAACTTCCCATACAAGGACTGCAGCAGCATTGGAGCCACTGTAGCTTAACTACTCCAGGGTCACTTTATTTTCAAATTAGAGCTTCTTCAATGATATAATGCACTCTAATTTCAAATGCTTATAGTGACAACAGTTACGCCTTGACGCCCTCCCTACACAACACGCTATGCAACTTTATGCACAATAACAGGAGTTCACAGTTTAAGAGAATTAAGTTTCTTTACACGCATAAAAATCAGCAGATACCACGTTGTATACAGAAGACTTAAGTCACTGTACCCCATCTAGGAGCCCACTGCAGTAGTTGCCTTGACACTCAATATACTAATTTGTCTTCCTAAAAATAAACCAAGGTCAGAGAAAGAAGGTAAATCCAAACTGTAAGCACACGTTAGCAAAATACTCATGCTTTTATCAACTGAAAACAAAAATTAATTAAAATAAGACTGTAGTTAAAAACTAATTTGCAAAATCCTTCTTTCTTACCACTCTTCCTTAACTGGTGTCTTCAGCTCATATTGATCATTGGTGTTTCTTCCAGTTCCGGGAAGGCAAACATGCTCATTTCAGAAGGCTAACTGGGAACAGCCACTTAAGACTAAAATGAAAGATCCCAGAAATCCCTAAAACCTTCCTAACAGACATCTCAAGCCCACAATTAGACCTGGCAGAAAGGAATACTTGGACTTCAACTGAACTGACTGAAATTCAGAGTAGACTCAAGTTAGCAGTATTCTCCATGCTAACAAGGAAACTTGGAACTGAAAACTTGCCCAGCAAAGATGAAGATTACAGCAGCTGAGCAACACTAGATTTTGCTGTCTAAAATCTAATACTGTTAGCAAGTCTAATGCATATACACCTCTTTGCTAAATATCTTATATAAATAGGAAACACCACATGAGCATTAGATGCTAAGAATGATTACTGTTGTAAGCTAAGCATGGATCTTCAGAAGAATTCCACATATAGGCCAAAGACTCATTATTTAAGGAAGATAAAAAAACATGTCAGCAGCAGTAATTAGGGGTGAAGTTAACTTTCAGATTTGAACCACTATGACAGCTGATCTGTGCTCCCAAAGATGGGAAATGGATACTTTTATGCTGCTTTGAATAATTTCAAAAGTTCCAAAGAGCATAAGAGCCAGCAGGGCTGTATATCTAAGGACGAGAAGAATGTGACCTCCTTTCAGTAGCTGCAAGGTATTAGATCAGCTCAACTGTACCATGCAATTTCACCACCAGATGACAGTGATTATTCTTAAATGTAAGAAAAAGAACAAGTAAACCTCTAGCAAATATCTATTTTCATCACATTGACCACTACTATTTTAAGCAGACACGCAGCAGCCATAATAAAGTGTTTTTCCCTTGTTGTTTTGAACAGTAAGCTATAACAGATTTAAGATCATCACAGTCTGCTGTGGACCATCAGTCTACAAATAGGGTGCAAAGCACCATGATAATATAGAATACAAGCCAATAGTTTAGGTGTGTTCAGTAAAGGTGTATCATTTCAGATTGAACAATGAGCGAACTGGCAAATTCTGTCTCTCTGAACTTGGCACCAACTCCCCCAAAAAGCAAAACACCCCCTAGACGTCTTTCATGCTTGTCCACCCATACATAGTCTTCCCACCCTCCTTCTTAAAAGAACAGTTGCATTTGCTGCCTTCTTTCCTCTCTAACAAGTTCATTATGAACCCAGTAATTTCCAATGCAAGTGACAGAAGACCAAATACAGAAATGTCACTCTAAATTAAAACAATAAGTGACATTTACTACATTCAGGTTTAGTACCTCAGCGTAATTGTAGAACCATTAACTACATTATTTTAGCTGTTACTCAGCAACAGCACTTGCTTAAGAAGTGGTTCAGTGTGCTTCAGTGGTTGTTTTTCACGTCAAAAAAGTGTCTAAAATTTTGGTATGGAATGTACCACTTTCTGTAACAAGCTTCCTCTGTTACTAATCACCGATTTTTTTTTTTTCATCAAAGCATTCTAAAACATGGTTATGAGTGTCCTGTGTTAGGACTTACAAATCTATTCTTGTGAGTTTTATTTATTCAAGTTTTTATGATTTATCGTTTTGCCTCCCTAGGTTTCAACCAGCAAGTAAAACATAAGCTATGTACCTGTTGAGTACAAAGTTAGAAGAAAAGAGCATAAAGAGGCTCCATTCATTTCCTTGGCAAGCATAACCGAGCATAGCTATTTCCCACGCCAATCTACCTAGCCCAGCACCAGGTACCAGGATATTAACTTTGGAGAAATCCCTGCAACAGAACAAAAATAATAGTTAAGTCTTTATCTGATACCTCTTAACAAAACTTACAGAGGGCCAGTCAAACATTTTTTTCCCCCATATACTTAGATATTAAAATGTATTTCCTGTATGATTTTACTTTTTAAATGCAAACTGAGCCAGTTCTGATCAGATTGGTTAATTGTACAGTCAAAATAATTCACAGAAAATGACTCAAAAGAACATATACAACCCTCATTCAGAACACAGATCATAATTAAAAAACAATTTTTTTTTCCTGAAAACTTAAATCTCTTAAGTGAATTGAAGAAAGAACATTATCATATAGCACCATTTATTTTTCTATGAGGCGCACTGATAACTAGTAAATATTCTAGAAATCTTCTTGGTTACATCGCATGAAAAATAAACAAGTATTTTGACATGAGAAACACAAAGCAAACAAAACTTCCATAAGCTGATGAGCAATTCAGACTGTAAAAACCTTATAGTAGTTACCTTCTCAGCAACTGTGGGTTTTAAATACGCTGTTCACCACCTTCACTCAAGCACATTAAGTGACATAAGATTTCCTAAACCAAAGTACAGTGCAGCTCTTGAACCCTTCACTTCCCATAACTAGACATCAAGTTGAAGATGACCAGAAGATATCTAGCAGTGTGTGTTTACTGAAATACCTAGAAAAACCTCTGCCATCTTACAAGTTCAGCAACTAATAAAGAGAACTAAGAATCTCAAAATTTTCTCCTCTTTCAGGCAGAAAAGGCAATATGTACATATTCTAGCCATTAGACTTCCATCACAATGCAATCAGTCCTTCACTCATAAAACAAAAAACACTCCCATGCCAAACTGAAGAGATACTTCGTCTAAAAAGAAATAGTTTTTCAGTTTCCAGTCATAAGCAAGACTTCATAATTTCATACACCAAAAAAACCAAGCGTGAACACTCAGACTACCCTCCCTTTTGCATGTCACCTTCAAAGACAAAACATACATGTATCAATTTGTATGCAACTAAAGGAAGGAAGCCACAATCAGCACTTCCAAACATATGATGAAACAAAGCAAAATGTGAAGCCTTTGACGGCATAAAAATTCAGGATGCCAAAAAGGGTTCAAAAGAGTTAGTATGCTGCATAAGCATGAAGATGAGTGAGGGAGTTATGCAAATTCTGAATAGCAGTACATTTCTAAAGACTACTACCCAAAACCAGAAGAAAGCATTATTCTTTTCTAAAGGCCACACAAACTAACAACGCAGTTTTAACAGTGCCTTTTGGTTTGTGGCTTAATCATGTAATTAGTGAAGCGTCCCAAATGAAAAACCAAAGTTCTTCTCATTCCTGATTTTCATTTCCATTCCATTATACTTTCAGATTCTTTGTTTTCTGATTAACAAGAAGCAGAAAATGAAGACTTTGCTATTACTTAAGAGCACTCCTGTGAAGCAACAGTTCACCTTACCTCTTTTCTACAAGGAAGGCCAGAAGAAAGCTAGCCAGGAAGTCTTACTGAAAAAAGAAAGATTAATTCAGGGGAAAACCACTTGCTCAAAACAAAATTTTTGAGAATAGGTTCCCAGAAGGAGGAGGAAGAAAATCCACTTTCTAGGAGAAGCTAGAAAAACCTCAATCTTACAACTTTTTCTTATTGTAGTGGTGTATCTATTCACTATTATTCCAAATGTATTTCTAACCTAATCTATTTCTTCATTTCCTTACAATTTAACTTTATTTATGAAATATTTAAACTAGCTCTACACAGATTTTTACACCCTCACGTGGACATTTCTACAATGAGTGGGTAGAAAAGCCTTATGCCACTTCCAAGATTATCATACATTGATTGGAAAAAGACCCTTTTCTTAACCTAATAACAAGGAGCTATGCAGGTGTATTCACATTTTGAAATCTGCAACTTTATTCATTCTAAAACACAATAAAGCCTCTAACAGGCGAGTGAGTTGATTTTAAATTGCTTGTAATTGTCATGTATCTTTTTATCCACAATATAAAGCTTTTGTGTCTCTGAGCTAATTTTCCCAATTGTCTCTTAGAAATAGTTGATTTTAACTGCACTTTCCTTTGCACCTTCATTAAGGGATTGAAATCTGTCTGGAAACTTGTTAGCAATTTAATTTCTATCTATACTCTACGTATCAGTTGCTAGGGACTGGTGCTGGCCACCAACTTTGTTTCAGCATACAGAGCACAGCTAATAGAATACAATAGAACCAAGTCTGAGTCCACTAACATTGACGCTAGCCTTCCAAGATGGTTCAAGAGCAGTCTTTTAATCTATAATCAGAGAAATTAAGTATGTGGCAAACTGACCGTATAACAAGTAGTAACTGTTGACAGTGTCCTGTTAGCAAAAAAAAAAAATGCTGAAACACATTTTCCTTCCCAAGACCCAAAAGGAATTGTTGGTGACAAACTGTTGATGAATTTCAAAAACATTAAGATACAAAACCAGTGGTAGTGGGAGCACTATATTATGCTAATTTTTGAATCATTAGAACAGCTAAAAATTTTTAATTGCACAGAAACTGCTTTTTTAATGGCTAAACAGTCATAAGATAATTTAGGAGACTAGAAAAACCTGTATTCCTTTGGTAGATATGTAATTGCAGCAGTAGCAAAGACAAATAAAAAAAAATCCCAAACTGTGATAACTGATGACCCAAGACTATCCAGAGTGAAACTAGCCTTGAACTAGCCAGCAGCAGCAGGATTTCTATGACAAAGATCTAGCATTGGTTAGGAACATAAATGGATATCCAACAAGTACCCATTAAAAACCTGTGTGGGAATAGGGAAGAAACATTGGCCTATTACGCTGACACGTGTGGGGAGAGGAGGCTGGCCAAAGAGCAGGGAAGAGGGCTGCATGGTAATGTTTGGCTCAACTATTGAAACTGCAGGAGTCTCTTAAAAAGACAGTGCAGAAATATCAGAAACAACTAAAATCTGTCATGCCATTATTGTAGTGCATTTTACAGCGTGATATATTTTCAGCTTTTAGAAGTTTAATGCCATTAATGGCGATTTTAACTTGGTGTCCTTTCTTTAAGGGAAAAAATATACATGATAAAAATAGAGGCTGCTTCTTTTATCCCTATTGTGCTTTAACAAAAAAATGATTGTGCTGAAGGGGTAAATTGAAGGTCAGCAAAAGAAAAATTAGTGTGTGTGATCAAACACAAGCCTCATTTCCGTAAACTAAACACTGCAATTCCATGTCAGCTAATGATAATAAGTGATAAGAAATATACAGCCCATACACAGAAGATGAGTAGAAACATCAGCACAGACTCACACTGTGGGGATTCCTTCTTTCCTGATGTCTTATCTCTGCAATGTCTGTAAGTTTAGATACTGAACAGATCCAATTCTCAGTATTTTTCATTATTTTACTGTAATAGTATTTTCAGAGTTTTTTTTTTTAAAAGACAACTACTTTTCAAATAAAATAATGAAGGTAGCTAAAAAGCACAATCATTTGAAGAGCAATTCTTCTCCAAATTCAGCAGCTGAGGTTTATATACTTGCATGTTAAGACTTGCAAAGTCTTCAGTGGACTGCAATACCACTGAAGACGTAGTTTGCTCTGAAATCCAGTGTTTAAAGCAAAGTTTAGGCTAAACAAAAATTTTGACAAGATTAAAAACCCTGCAAGGACAGATGTATTTTATATAAAGTCAAATAAAATTCGTATAAAGTAGAAATTTTATCATCACCATAAATGTGACTGAGCGCATACAAGAAGCATAGCCAAGCTCGGCCTTAGGACTAATAAGCTATGTCTTTCAAATATAAGAAGGAAACTAAGCACTGGTGACTTCTTTTGGGCTGTCCTGCCAGTATCTTGGAAAATGCAATCAATTGCTGGACAGAATGATAGATTTAAATTTCAAGTTATAGGGGGTTCCAGAGGCCAAGTTAATGAATAAAAGAAAACGTTGGAGAAAATACCCAAGTTTACTGTTCTTGGCCATGGAATGATAATTAACTAAAAGGTTAACTGTTTCTTTGGTTCCTTTAGACAAGAAGCTGAAGATCTTTACATCCTTCCATATAAGTAGGAAGGGCAACAGTAGAAGTGAAAGAAAATAAAGATGACAAAAGAAAAGGGGAATTTGAAAAAAAAAAAGTATCGGTATGCTTATTTAGATTTTCAACAAAGTTGCCCCATAAAAATGCTTTAACAAACACATTCCATCAAGAAATAAAAATGTATCTATGTTTTACTATTTTTCTCCTACAGAAAGCAGTGATCATGGTTCATTCAGATCCAAGAAATCCAAGAAATCCAAATGGCTTCATCAAGAGGTAGACAATACTATAGAGACCCTGTGAGCTGAAACACAATTAAATTCCAGCATGAATAATGCAGGACATCTACAAGTTCCTCAGGAAGACCTTATCGCACTGGACTTCACTTAAAACTGCTTTGTTGCTCCTACTAACATATCCTGTGCTAAGGTGCTAAGCAGAAGGAAGGACTTATTTCTGAAGAGGAATGGGAGGCACAAACAGCTTTTGACATTTACTTTATTTTTAGAGGACAGTCTTGTCAGAATACTGGACTGAAACACAAGATAACAGCAGCACCTACTCACAAGACTGTTCTAATTTACAGCTGCTTTCAACCACTGCTTGTATCTCATCTGCTTCCCAGAAGAGCAAGCATATAGAGCACTTCACTTCTTTTCCTGTTCTTTGCGTACCAACTGAACCAATACAGGCCAATCTTGCAAAGAGCAGCAACAACACAACGTGTATGCATGGAGCAAAACAACACTTGAATAGTTTCAAAAATTTAAACTCCCTTTTCACATGATTCAAATGCATGGAATCAGTAACGTTAAAAAATAATGTTAACTAGAAACAGGATGTACAATTCCACTGAAGCCTTTAAAAAGTAAAAGGTGACTCGTACTGACAGTGTTAAAATATTTGTTTCTCCATCTTTTTCAATGCAAAATACATCTAGACAAAGCTGTTTGCATCACCCAGTGCCAAGAATACACTTTTTCTCTAGCACTTTGATTTCATCATCTCAGGAGACTTCCGCACTCTGTGCTACAAAAGGGAACTCTAAAGAAATGCAAAGCTGCACTCTGAGGTTTCATCTCCAGGCCGTCTTCCTGCATTAGTGCCCACAGCCAGTCCTCTCCAGAGGAAAGGGACTTTGCACCCACTATACACAACAGCCAGAATAACTTCACCATGGTTAGTTCAGGCCTTGTCCATCCCTTCAAACTGAAATAACTGCTCCCCTCCAAAACTGCAAAAAAGGAACCAGATTGACCAGCCAGCCTGCCCTGCCAGGGAAGTTACTTTTTGCACAAGGGTGAGGTGGCACTGCCAGTTAAGCCTGATAATACACAAAGAGAACAGGCCCTTCTGCTTCTTGCCTCAAAAAGGTAAGTACACCCAAGTGTACTAGGAAAAAGCGCGAGCTGATGGCACTAAGTAACAATACATGAACAGAGAAAAGGTTTTACCCAAGTGCTGCAACAGCTCCATAATGATCATGAATATTAAACTTTTAAATAGGTATGTATGAAATACACATTTTATAAATAAAAAAAAAAACGTTTCATTCAACAAACTTTAACTTGTAGTAGAGATGTTTGATCCATACAGTGATGTTTTGAGAATTCTGTAGAGACAAAAAAAAAAAAAAAAAGAAAAACATAACTGGTATTTCAGAGCCATCACAACAGGGACAGAATCACTGTCACATTAGTTGTGTTTGACAACAACCACCACCACCAGAATTCCTGGTAAAGATGCACAAAGCTATCAACTTCATATTCACCCAATCTGTTGCCACATGTTGCTTCCTAATCCAAACTGAAGGATTTGAAATAGAGTTAGTTGATGATAAATGTTAAAGTCAACACTTTCCAACTTCAGTCACGTATGTCTTAAGATTTGACATAAGTTGCCTCTCCCATAACCAAAATGCTTTAAAAGCTAGCATACAGAGAAAAAGGTGAACTGATACCTTGAAGATTAGAATAACTGCTTTCAAAACTAGCTGTGACTTTTCCTACAGATCTGCACATCAGAAGTACATCAGGTAACCTACAGCATTTAATTCATTTTTATCTTATGTAGGGCACTGTAAGCACTAAAAACATCGCAGAAAGTTCACCTTCAGGTTAAACATCTTTAGTGGTGCATCCACCTTGAGATAAGTTAGCCCAAGGCAAGAGAAACCAACCAACTATATCCACTGCATTTTCTGCCACCACTAACAGTCTTTACTAATGAAAATTAACAGATGGCTACTGGAAGGTATTTTCAAAGGGGTACAAGTGCATTATTAGCAGTTACTGAGAAAGAGGAAAACCCACAGTAACACCCAGCTATATCAAACCTAAGTTCTGACCTGTTATATTTACAAGCACAAAGTTCATAAATTTCCCCATTACAAGAGTGTTAAGTTTACACTGAAATGTACTTTATTGGGCTGACTAAATGGCAGATCCATTAAACATGGAATTCTTACAGCAGTAGTATGTTCTGAGATTCTACCAGTATACTTCTACTTAAAGTCACCTAAAAAAAATCCGCACCGATTACTATTTTGGTGGTGTTAACAAGCCAACGCACTTACAAAGCTACCCTCACACATGCAGGAAAGCTTTTTTAAGACTTGCCTCATAACATCTGTCTGAAACCAAGGCTAGAATTAAGTATTTGCAGGGTAAATTCTCAGTGCAATAAAACTGTGCTAGAGGTTAAGAGTCTTCTTCCTTCCTTCCACCATTAAGGACAACACTCACACTTTCTGCTGTCACAAGGGTCCTTCTCTTTTTCTGCAGCACATGCACTCTGAGAATCTGCTAACCTGCAAACTTTACCTCACTGAGCACAACTAAGTTAACTTCACAACCTCCTGAGGTCTCTTACTTGAAAAGTTAACAGATATCATGTTACATCAAGCTGCAGGAAAAAAAAAGTATTATTCCTGGTTTATCTGGTATTCCTTTTTGAAGTTTATGATTATGCTCTTTTCCAACACCTTGTATTAGAAACAAAAACTTTCTTGATTAAAAAATAAATTCCACTGCATTCACAGTAATTTCTGTATTTTAAAAGCCAAGCTTTTCATTACTCCATAAAAACTGTTAGAGTTGTGCAACAGCATATGCCCACATAAAAATAAGTCTTAAAACACTATTACCATCTTTCTTTTGGAAAGTTCTTTACAATTTCATTAATGATTGGCTGGTAGCAGGAATCTCGCTCAGGCTTTCCCTCTTCACTCCAGTCTCTCACAAATTGTTTCAAAGTTGATTTTAATTTATCCATGTCAAATGTTGAAGCTGGTGTAATCTTCCCTCTTCCCTGATTAAAGTGGAAGGAAAAGAAAAAGTCAGTGGAAAATGGTATACCAAGTATCTTTAGTCTCACAGAAAAAAAAAAAAAGTGAATTATAAACCAACAAAAGCCATGCTATAAGGGCTGTTGGGAGTTTCAGCTGACAAAGCACTTGCCTTTCACTCCTGGGACCTGGGCTCAAATCTAACCTCGAATCCTAAACAAATCTAACCTCGAATCCTAAACAAACTGAGTTTGCTGGTCTCAGTTCGGCACCCAAGACACCAGGTTCCACATCACAAAACCATACATAGTATGGCATAGCAGAGCACAACTGGTAGTCCTTATTCAGGAAAGGACCAGGGCTGAGCTAGTGCAGAGGCTGAACTGCTTACCCTGAGAAGAGGATCCCCTTTAGGTACTGATGAGGCAACACTGAGAAGCTCACATTAGAGCTGCCCATTACTGTACCTTGCCTGCAGATACCAAAAAAGGACTTCAGTTTCCATCTCTGCCAGTCTTTTAAGTCTGAGTGCAATTTTTTTGATAGAGATGCCACACTGAAAAAGCAGGTAAGTGGTGGAAAAGTTTTTACAGATGATAACATTAAAAATACTTGGCCTATCTAAGATTGTAACTGATTTAGAATGCCATAACATATAATAACCTACAGTAAGACAGATGATACCATTTATGTTCTACATAGTTAACTGAAAAAGTAACTTTAAAGTGTAACCAGGGTAGAGCTAGAACTCTGAAGCAAAAAACTGCTTTTTTACAGTAAGTGATTACTGTCATTTGCCAGATTCACAATTAGTTTTCCTAAGTGTAACTACAAGGACTAACAACAAATAGTCTTATTAAACACCAGCTCTACCAGATGTGAAAGCCAAGCATGAGAAAATGTAAGCAAACAGGAAGTAAGAAAGGAGAAGAGGAAGAAAGCAAAAGGAAAGTAAGTTGGAGGCCTAAAGGTGTGAAAAACAAAGGCAGAAAATCCCAAAGCGTACAGAATTTAATTTCGAAGTATGAAAAAGTCCATTTTAACATACATCTTCTCCATATTCTTTATTTTCAAACATATGAGCGCAGTCATTCACAATGGTCTGTAGTATCTCTTGATTATGATCAATGCACTTCCGAATCTTGTCAAGGTGAGGAAGGAATTGAGGAAGAAGACTCTGTTGGTTAGCTGGGAGAGATTTAAACTGCCTTTCTGTTCTGTTCACTCGTTCATGCATATTCGTTCTAAAAAGCAAAAAGTTTAAGGTCTTTAGATATTATAGAAGCAATACACACACTAAATATAAATAATTCACTCTAAGCTACTCCAATTACAATTATTCATTTCTTTAGAAACAGAAAGTGATCAGACTTTTTAATTCCTTACTAGAGAATAAGTTTTCAAGAATTTTTTAGGCAAAATGTTTGTTTTAAGCTCTAGTTCTACATTACCAGTCTTTTTAACATGTTGCAGTTTAAGAGGGCTATTGTTTTCTTCTTGCAGTTTCATCATCAGCCACTCATTTCCAGCACAGGTGATCACTACCTTAATACATGGATCTACAAAATTTAATGAACAACTGGCCCCCAAACTCATCAAAACCAGCCAGACTGTTTCAAAAATCCCATTTAAATTGAACGAATAGCTGAATGCTGTGGTAAACTTTGGCTACAGAAGTAATAAGATGTGGAGTGGGAACAGGGATCCTAAAACTCAATTGCTTCTGAAAGAACTGTAAAAGTCACAGCTGGACCATACCAGAGCTCTGGCAGCCACACTAAGATACTAAACTACCTTCTTTTAACAGCATATTCCCCTCAAGTATGAGTACCGTGAATTTGACCATGTAACTCATCCAAGCTAAAAGTAACTCTTCCATTTCTCCAAAATAAAAGTTCTATAAAAAAAGATGAATCTACTGCCAAGAGAAAGAGGTCTGAGGTTTTTTTCTTCCTTCTCCTCACCCAGAACAGTTCTGCCCTCCCTCCACCTTGTTCTAGCATTCACCAGGCCTGCCACAAAGCTCGTTTAACTTGCTAACCCTGAAGGGACCTGTACAGATTTTGCTAGATTTGATTTCTTTCAGTTTAGCAAGTCAAGTTGGTGGAGCACAGTTATAAGGACTCTAGGTCATAAAGCCAGGACAAGTGATATTGCCCCTTTTGGCAGCAGCAAATCATTTTATCAGGTCAAGTCTTACTCCAGTTTCTCAAACTCTTGTGTAAGCATACAGCAGCACAGAGTTGAAAACTGGCCATCAGAGAGAGTAAGGTGCAATTGCTGCAATTTTAGTTGCAACCTCAGTCTGGAAATTTGACCAGTTAACATCTCCAACGTTACATATGTGCTACGGAGAAGGGCACGTTCCTTGCAATAGCTACACTGGTTTAAAATAACATTTAAGAATAAAAAACAGAGAAGGAACAATAAGAAAAATAAACTGATCCTCTATATAAAGCACATCAGCTTAGCTTAATATCACCTTCTGAAAGTTTTGTCAGAAAAATTCTTTGAACCACGATCCTCCAACCTTTCATACTGAACTGCAACCTCCTAGCAGAATGAATAATTCACTGAAATCGGAAGAACTACACACAAAGAATGAAGTTAAGTCCGTATGTCTCCAGAAGACAAGAACTTTAATCTGGACTCAGCTGAAAGTGTGTTATTCCCTTACTCGTACCGATGTTTCAAATTAAATTATTTTTAACTACCAAGACATGTAATTTCACTTAAACTCAGAGCAATTTCTTTGAGGCAGAGCTAATTTGATTCAATTTCTGTACTGGAAATTTGAGTCATATCCTTTTGTTATGTGTTTACCGAAACTGAAGGATTCAAAAGCAACCCAGAGTCACAGTTGAGCACGAGGCTGAGAAAGATGTTCCCAGCTTCTAAGGCCTGAGGATACAATTACATCACTGATATAAGTAAATCACAGTTGGCTATTGTGCTAATAGTAATAACTAACATAAAGTCTTTGGTATGGCCAAACCGAATTAGAGAATTCAGTTTGGAAGAGACATCGAAGTGTCATCTAGACCAACCTCCCGCTCAAATACTAGTCCTGGAAAACAGCAACCCAAGATATAAAAATGGTAAACAGAATAAACACTCTAAATATCACCCACTCCTTCCAAGAACTGTCATGTAAAAATTATGCTTGTATTACATGGACAAAAATGTTCCAGCACATAATAAGGATTCACATGACAGGGGTTTGTCAACTGAAGTATAAAATATGTAGTGTTGCTGCATCCCAAATATGCTTCCTAAATCTAGCGAAACAGAAGAGTTTACCAAAATACCGTAGAGGACTGGACTTTTTCAGCTAGTCCCCCCACCCCGCTATTTGAATAACTTTTGTTTCCTCTTCCGTTCAATGGATTCAGATATAAAGTCGGGTCGCCTGCACTCGTTATCTCATTCCTATGGGGCCATCAAGCCCTTTTCTGGCTCAACAAACGTCTAGAAAACTAAAGTTATAACAAAATGGCATCCATTAGCCCTATCAATAGGTCTTATCTCTTATGCAAATTAACACATCTTTCAAAAATTTCCCCAATAATCGAAACATCGTTTGCATTTCTTTGCCAGCAGGCGCTGCTATTGTTTTGAGTACTTTACAGCGCCTTAAAGCATTTTATTTTATAAAAAGAGATCTTTTACATCCTTTTCAGGTGTGTCGTACTTTTGAGATTTTTTTTTTTTTCTTTCTTTTATGCTTCCTAACTGACAAAGACATCGAGGTGACTTCGTGCGTATCCAGAAAGCGAAGGGGAGCAGAGGTCCCTTCCTGACTCAGGCTTCTGCAGCCCGCTAAAGGCACAGCGCTCCCCACGGAGCCCTGACCGAGGGAGGCGGCCACACGACACGCAGGGAAGAGCGAAGAGCCCTGGCAGCGTGGACGGCCAGCGCCTGAGCCCTGCGGAGGCAGCCCGGCGAGAGGAGGGCGCCGCGGCAGGGAGCGGACCCCGGCAGGGCCCCACAGACACGGCGGCAGGTCCCCGTTACCCGTAGTATCGGAAAGCGTTGATGATCCTCCGGAAATGCTCCCGCTCCAGACGCTCCTCCTCCGCCTCCTCCTGCCCCCTGGCTGCCGCCGCCGCCGCCGCCGCCGCCGCCAGCGCCCTCGGCTCTTGCGGCTGCCGCCGCCGCCGCTCGTCGCTCGGCGAGGCCGCCTGCTCCGCCTCGGGCTCGCCGACCCCGCCGGCCGCGCTCTCTCCCGGCCACGGCAGCTGCTCCCGCTCCTCCTCGTGGCCCCGCCGCAGCCCCCTGCGCATCGCCTTGGCCGGCGGATCCCTCTCGCCCGCAGGACGCGGCGGCAGCGGCGGCGGCTGCGCTTTACGGGACACGGCGCACGTGGCTGACATCTCCCCAGCGGCCGCCGCCAACGGTCGCGCCCGGCGCGCAGGCTCCCTGGCTCACTTCCGGCGCGGGGCGGGCGGCGGCCCCAGGCGGCCCAGCCTGTCCGGGCGGGCGGCGAGTACCGCGAGAAGGCGGGCGGCGGCCGGCGCCTGCGCGCTGCTGCCGGCGGCAGGCGGGGCCGGGGCGGGGCGGGTCCCGGCTCATCTCTTGTAGCGGAGAGGTGGCCGGGGTAGCGGTAGAGCCCCCAACGTAGGGCACAGGCAGCCGCCCGGATAATCGTTTAGGTCAGTGCCCTTGCGCAGCACTCCGTACCCACCCGTTAGCTCTCACAAGGAGGGAGAAAAAACTCGCTGCTAGTCCCCGCCTGTGAAAAACGGCAGGCTGGGGCTGATGGCGGCAGTGACGCTGAAACACCTTTGGCGTGTACCTGAAGAGGATGCGTGCCTGCCCAGCTCCTCTGGACTCCTCACACAAGAATTAAAAGTACAAGTTAAGCAATTAACGAACACCAGCTCTCACTCTGCAGGCCGCAGGCCTCCGCCTGGCTGGCCGCTCCAAGTTGCCCTAAGGTAGGCCGCCAGTCCCCTGCAGCAGTTGGCCACCAGCAGTGAGGTAGCTGTGCTGACAAGAGGCAGGAGCCACAAAAGGAGCTCTGCAAGCACCTCTGCACCGGACTGAAGCCGGATTATGCTTCCTGAAAACAAGCACGGGGACCAGCTGCACGGAGAGAAAAGCAAGGAGGCAAGTTAAGCCATGTCTGGCAATGCATGAGTCACTAGATAGGAGATTCCCCCCCCCAATAACACACTTTCACCCTGACGACAATTGAGCACATCCTCCTCCACCTGACAAAACTTGTCTGACTGGGCGCTGACTGTCTCTGTGTGTCCTGCACCAAGTCACCATGCTCCTTTCCAACTGGCTTTGAGAAGAGGCAGCTCTTACCAGAGGGCCTCCTTTGTAAGCGCCCATCCCCTTCCCAGTTTGAGAACCTGAGGAGTACTGTCCTACAACACACTTCTGTCTAAAGACATGCAGCAAGTGGTAGCCTTTTAGTAAACCACATAATGTAACAGCGGAACAAGAGAGATAAGTTTTTTGGCACACCGACCTTCTCCCTGTGGAAACAGGAGCATCAGCCTCCTAATGGAAACTCTCTCACTTTACGCGTAATTTTTTTGCAGTTTTCTTTACTCCCACACTACTCTTACTCTCTTGCAACTACATTAACTGACTGGACAGTTTTGACTACAAAGGTGTTCAGCGGCAGTGCCAGAGAGAAAGCACAGACATTATTGCCAGTTGGATGGACAAAAGAATCATTGTTCCCAAGGGCACCTTAAGTGGTTTCCTAAAGTAAATACAGGGATGGGAAAAGCAACAACAAAAAATTTCTTCCCTTCACCATTGGATTAGGTTTGTGTGGCCAGGTTTTGGTAGCAGGGAGGGGGGCTACAGGGGTGGCTTCTGTGAGAAGCTGCCAGAAGCTTCCCCTATGTCTGACCGAGCCAATGCCAGCCGGCTTCAAGACGGACCCACCGCTGGCCGAGCCCAAGCCCATCAGCAACAGTGATAGTAGCTCTGCGATAATGTATTTGAGAAGGGGGAAAAACTGCTGCACAACAGCAGCTGGGAGGCAGGAATGAGAATGTGTGAGAGCAACAGCCCTGTAGACACCCAGGTCAGTGAAGAAGGAGGGGGAGGAGGTGCTCCAGGTGCCAGAGCAGAGATTCCCCTGCAGCCCATGGTGAAGACCATGGTGTTATGAGTGAAAAGAAGGTGCAGAGCCCTCAGGGATGAGGCACAACACTCAGCAAGTGAAAGCTTTGGCTTTATGGAAAGCGTAGTGTTACCACGGTGGGAGCTCCAGGACAGCGGCGCTGATCAAATGGGGACCCGATGCAGTGGAGCCCTACTCAGGAGTGAAGCTCAAGAGAAAGCACCACGGAGGTGGATAACAAAACTTGCACTGATTAACATGCCATACATACGCGATGTCCTGTTTTGCTTATTAGCGAGCTCGCTGACGTAATGCAGGTGCTGCTGTACAAATTCCGAGATCTGCAGCTGGCCGTCACGTTGGCGCCCGTGCAGGGGTATGTGCAGCTGCAGGGGGAGTGAACTACCTCAGCTTACCGTAACAAGGCGATAAGATGTGCTCAGGACTCTACATATTCGGATGGGGGAGGCAAACTGTCTTGGGTTACTGTAACAAAGTCTTCTCATGCCCTACACGTGGTGAAGCAGGCTGTCCCCCTGCAGCCCGTGGAGGACCCCACGCCAGAGCAGTTGGACGTGCCCTGAAGGAGGCTGTGACCCCATGGAGAGCCCACGCTGGAGCAGGCTGCTGGCAGGACTTGCAACCCATGGGGGACCCACGCTGTAGCAGTCTGTTCCTGATGGGCTGTGCCCCGTGCAAAAGGCATGTGGAAAGGACCCACACTGGAGCAGTTCATGAAGAACTGCAGCACGTGGGAAGGACTCAAGTTAGAGAAGTCTGTGGAGGACCGTCTCCCATGGGAGGGACCCCCACACTGGAGGAGGGGAAGAGAGTGAGGAGGAAGGAGCGGCAGAGACAATGCATGACAAACTGATCACAACCCCCATTCCCCGTCCCCCTGTGCCACTGGTGGGGAGGAGGGGGAGAATTCGGAAGTGAAGTTGAGCCCAGGAAGAAGGGAAGAGTGGGGGGAAAGTGGTTTAAGATTTGTTCTTATTTCTCATTTTCCTGCTCTGGTCTTAACTGGCAATAAATTAAATTAATTTCCTGAAGCCAAGGCTGTGTTTTTTTAAATATCTATTCCCAACTGCTCCAAACAATACACAACATACAAATTACTTGACAACACCACAGAGGTATTTAGCAAGTCTAAGTAAAGTGCAGTTATGATGTGTTCAGTAACAGCTTCAGTTACTTGAATAAGCGGTGTAACAGCTTATACAATCTCAAACTTACTATTGCCACAGCATATAGCTAGTTCCTATAACCATGTTTATCAGTGATTAGAAGCTCATAAAAATGTTAGAGGTAATCACTGTCATTCCAATATGAACATTTCAAATTGCATTCATCCATGTTCAAATATGCTTATTAATCCAACAGAGCTGCATCTTTATAGGTTTGTACACAAAAATGTTTATCTTCTTTAAAATGTATTCTTTAAAATGTTTATGTTCTTTAAAATCAATCATATTTACAGATCAGCCAAAGCATTACTGATTGAAGAAATTCTAAAGCATAATGCACTGTTGATACTACTCAACAGTATCTGAGGCTTACAGAGTTAATAGTCGCTACAAATCCACTTGTGGTGTATGAACTAGTATTACGGGCGTACACATCACATCTGCTCAGTTGGTTGGCTTGCCAAGTATGACAGTCTTGGGGTTTTCAATTCGTATCAAATGGAACCCAGGCGTTCTACATTACCTGCTGATCTAAAATAAAAAGTACACATTTAACCTGTAGCATCATTTCTCTGTTTGCACGTGACATCATTTTATATTAGAAACTAATACCACCAACACATCTGCTTTCATTGATGTTTTGCCCCATATTCCTTTTTTTAATTATTTTGTCATTAGATAACAGTGGATTCACCAATTCTTTTAGAACATCAAAGTTATAGCTTATGATGACTTAGAGTAAGGGGCAAACATGTATAAGGACTGTAATACATATATATGGGGAGATACAGATCTATATAATTCTTGCAGTACTTTCATATAAAAGGATTCGCTTCTTGTTAACTTGGAATGGGATATGCAGATTCAATATCCAGTAAAATTACTTACTTCCTTCCCTCAGCTTTTTTAATTCCTGTATTATATCACTATACACACAGGATAAAAGCTCCTCTTGGGATTTTGTTCCATCCAAATAAACTAAGACAAAAGAAAAAGTTTTCATGAGTTCTACACCAGTTATCTGTAATAGCAGTTGGCAAAGTTTTCAGTATTCCTATGGGTGCAATAAGAAGAGATGAAAAAATAAAAAGCAAGAACAGTACCTCCCTTTTAGTTTTTCCCAAATTCATTTTATATATTAAAAAAATAACATAATGGAAAAATATTTTAGTTGAGAATTAATTTACAAATTGTTGTGGTATAAAAGGCTCCATAAGGGTAGTTGTAATAACACTAGGACGGTAAAGAAATGGAATAATTCAGCAGAAAGGTTCCTACGCAGTGGAAGATCTCAGGTTCTTCCTCAGCTCCGGGGTTTGAGCAAGTCAGGGAAGGGCACTGTGGTTCCTGCTCTCACCGCACAGGAAGAAGCAGTGCCCCAGTCTTTGTGCTGATGAAGCAGCCGCCTGACTTCTCTTTCCTCTGGCCCCCACCCCAGGAGCAGGCACTCCAAGAGCCGTACAAGTGTGAACATCACACAAGCTCTTGGCAGCGCCCCATCAACTGGCTCAGCTTTGACACTGCTCATGCAAGACTGGTGACTGTACTGTGTACAAAAAGCACCTAGGAAGTATCTTCAGCTTATTATAGGACTTCAACCAGGAATTTAATTCTGTTCTCAAGAATTCTGCCAGTCCACCAGCTGTGATCTCAGAAGCTCCCTATTTAGCCATATGCCTGTGTGCACACATGCACACACAAACTAGCTTGTTAAATGGACTTAGTGATCAGAACATTTCTATTTTTAACTTCATAATTTTCATTATTAAAAAAAATAAAACAAAACCCCATAGACTTGAAAAATAAACCAACGAAAGGTCCAAACCTACTGCCCAAGTGCCACAAAAATATTTGAAGAAAACTCTGTCCCATACAAAAAAACCCCACAAGCCAACAAAAACTGCACAAGTGCCACACTTAAGCATTTTATAAGTTTAAAATTAAGGATACCATACCAACATTACTTGCATTCTCTTCCAATTCATTTTTATATTTCACATACATGGGCCACACGTGTCCATCGAAGTACCCCGGTGTATCTGCTGGCTGATAGACTCTGGTGCTACACAAAAATATATTTGCTTTCCCATACAAGTTTTACATTTTTCCCCTAGTGTCAGCTGGTTTAATAAGAGCATCTATCCAAAATAAAAACAGGCTGGCAGGCTGCATAACTGTTCAAGCAAAGGAGGTTCCTTTGTTTTAAAAAAATCTGTGATATGAACTCTTGCTAATTTACCTATTTCTGGCATTCAAATTACATTTAAGACAACCTAAAAGGATTTTTATTTTTTAAATCAAAAAAGGTGTTACATATAAATTAAGCTGTATTGAAAGTGTTACCAGAACAAAATACTTTTTTTGGATTTTTTATTGGGTATACAGATTTCTCAAGTTTTAAATGACCAGCGGTTTTGTCTAGTCACTTCCAGTCTGTACACTAAAGTCCTTTAAAACCGAGTCTAGTGAAAAACCCAAGAAAGTGGAATCAACAAAAGCCAGTTGAATACAGGATTTCTTCACTCAGCCAGCAGATTCTGACTTCATGCACATGTATTGCTCCAAGCACGCACTATTGCCCCAAATTTGGAGGCAAGTCAGACACTGGCTCAATAATCTAAATCAGATATACAATATAACAAATGCACAGTCTAAACAAAGCATACACTGAAACCACACATGAACATTGTTACTTTAACAATAATCATCATGTAGCTGTATTCAACCAAGGATAAGACTGCTTAGTATTTTTTTAACTGTTTCTCATTTTAAACATGTTTTAACTCCAATATGCAGTCAATCTAAATAATTTACCTGGACAACAAATTCTCTTTTCAGTGTTTGTAAAACACGTAACATTTTAATATCCCTGTGCTCTAAAATGCAAGCCCCACCCCCACCCATCTCTGCATGCTTTTGTTAATGTTGGTTAAATACCCACACAGTCTTCCCTGGGAATCACAGAGGACAGATGATCTTAATAGCTTACATTGGGCAAGCACTGAAGAAAAGCTAGCACAAAAGAACCACTTCAGGTTAGGGGTTATGGTGACCCTCTGTGAGCAATAACTGAATTATCTTACCTCCTTCTCCTTTTGCACTCCTCATAGGGAAGGGTCAAAAAATATCTTCTATTCCATAGTTCATTAAGCGGCCTAAGATAATAATATATTTAGTTCCCTCTTCCTTTTTAGCGCAACTTCTAATATACCAGGTTACATATTACTGCTTACTCATAATTGTATAGCAGAAAGCCTTCAACAATCAAAATATAAACATCTTCTGTATTTTTCAGATTGTCACATGTATTCGGCGGCTCTTCTGTAACAACACCTGAACTTGCTGGGCTTTTCATCCATTCGCGAATACTTTTCACCATTTCATCCATATAGAGGGCATCAAGTACTAGATGCAAACAGAAAGTTAGGCACCTCTTAAAAATAAAGAAAAATAAAGAACCTTTAAGTACCCCTAGGTTAATCAGTAAGAATCAAATAATCTACATACCAGTCTAAATGAAAGGGAATGGGATTACCCCAAAAATTCTCTCTCGCGCATGTAAGCAGTTCCATGTTTGCAACTGATGATACCCTGAAACTAAAGCTCTCCCCAGGACTGGGGTGTTTCTGGTGAGTGTGGTCTCTCTGAACTCTGTGGCACCAAAAAGTGTGTGAACTCACTTCACAGCCTTTCCCTTGACAACAGAAACTGCAGACCGTTCTCCTATTCCACAAAACTTGTAAAAACTTACTTACCCTGAGACTTCCACCCTTCTGTCAGTTGCCACTGACACAGGTGAAAGGAGGGGGTGCTCAAAAATTTTTGCTTTGGGTTTTTCTTGGGTTTCAGCTATTTGGAGGGTGGGGATGGATGTATTGGATTGAAAGGAGGATGGCATACAAAGCAAAACAGCACAGTGTAGCACCTGTTCTTGTCTGTAGACATGTAAGAACATATCAAGTAAGTACTGAATGGTAGAGAGAAGGCAGCCTTTGGATAACATAAGAGGTGCTCTTAAAAGCAGCATTAAACCCAGATATTTGAACCATAATGTCCAACAGTCCTCCAGTTTCACACTCCAGTTTCATTAACTCTAGAAGTTGAGCCAAAGACCGCATAGCTGATAAACAGTCAGCTTTCAGATCTGGTTTAAGGTTCTGGCCAATGTTGCTGAGTAATACATTTTGTGATCACCGAGTATCAACAGAGATTAGCTAATATTCAACTGTTCCTAACTTGATATGACCTGAACCAAAGCATTGGCCTAAAGCGGATCTGGATCTAGAAGTCTGTAAGACTAAATTGGCACATTGAGCCAGCATTAACCATAAGCTTCAAAACACTTGGTCTCTATGCCAGATCTGACGTGAAATAAAGGTGTCAGGATCAGACCCAAGTTTTGACCGATTTGGAATATGACAATGAAAGAGCCTCAATGGTGATATCTGATGAGTTCATTATCAAAATGGAAAAAAAAAAAACCCCAAACCAAAAAACCATCATTACTTAGAAAGCGATGAGGTTAAGCTTATGGCAGTGCTGCAAGCCAAGGCTTTCTACTGAACAGTACCATTTGCCACTGCACCAGGTGCAACTGTAGAAATAGAGGAAAAGATTAAAAAGAGAAAAGGAAGGGTCACACACTAGCTTGAGCTATTTACTCGTTCAGCAAGTCGTCTTATTTATCTCAGTGACCTGAGAGAAACCAGGCAAAGGATTGCTCTTCAACAACCATTTGTTTACTGCCTTGTTCAGATGGGAAGAGGGGCAGAGGGTGGAGGGGAAGAAGTGTTGAAGCTCAGCACAACAGAGTTTGAGTACAATGTTCAAAAGCAACACAAAGTTACTGACCATCATATAGCTTAAATCCACGTTCATCTGTTTCTACTTCAGACTCTGGCTGAAGGTGGAAAAAAAAATTAATATTTTCAAAGCTGCTTTTATGACTACTTTCACAGATATATACTCTTCAGATACAAACATAAGGCTTATACACCTTTGTATCCCAACTGATTAAATTTATCTTCAAAATTAGACAGCT
The DNA here is from genome assembly GCF_965183815.1 of Platalea leucorodia. Classification (NCBI taxonomy): domain Eukaryota; kingdom Metazoa; phylum Chordata; class Aves; order Pelecaniformes; family Threskiornithidae; genus Platalea; species Platalea leucorodia. The sequence continues at coordinate 39,491,129 of NC_138858.1, read as the reverse complement.
GTATACAACTATTAAAATACAATACAAACACTTTATTTAATCTAGAACAACAAATTCTCCAAATCATACTTCTTAAGTTCACTAGAGCTTTACTTCAGAAATAAGAACTGCTTTACCCTCCTTAACAAACAATTCCAATGTCAATGCAAAAGTTGTTTTTCTGTTTTGATTTGGGAAACAAAGAACTACCTATTGCTGTATGGGTGTAGGGTTAACACAACAATATCTTTAATTCCATTAGCACAAAGTATCTTGAAAATGCATCAACATACACCCATTCCTTATTTGAAAAGGGTATCAAAGAAGAGTGTAAACTTCTTTTTGCTGAGTATACTCAGTGGTTTTGGCCACTGAAAGTTCAATTACCCCAGTGCTCCTTTTATTTCTCTTTCTCATGAAGTTACAATTATTTTAAGCAGCATCAATTTTAAAAGTTTATCAATAAGAGAACTGAAAAGAGAAGAAATGATATTAAAATCTACTCAAGCCTACTTTTACCTATCAGGTCTTTCTATCAATACTGTTACCTTAAAGAAGTCATCTTGAGAGATTATATCACAGTTGGGAAGCATTTTCTTAAGCTTTTCTGCCAGTGTTGTCTTCCCCCCATTTGTTACACTGAGTTAGAAAACATAGTAAAAACTGCATCAAGACAAAAGTCTTTTCAACATATGTACAAGCTCACACACACATTTCTATATAGTTAGGGTAAACCACAAAGAAACAATCTAAAAAAAACCCAAAATTTATTCACATTAAATACTCTCTACATCTAGAAATTTTCTGGCAGGTTCCAACAGCTTTCAGATAGTAAATCTAGCAGTGCCAAGAAACAGGTTAGAAAGAGGTGGTACCAGAGGTCTACAACAAAGAACAATTTCTTAAGAGTTACATGCCACAAAATGAGACAATTATACATTGCATTTGTAATCTATTTTCAAAAAATATCCATTTGTAAATAGAAATGGCATTACTTCATTCTGAAAGGAAGACCAGTCTGGAGCTGTAGAGGAAATTTAATTTGCTAATACTTACCCTCCAAGGCCAATTACCAATACTTTCATAGTTTGTTTTCTCGTCAGTTCTTCCTTTTCACTGTCAAAGATAGTAGCCAGTGAAAACTCTTAATTCAGCAACACAGAAAGCAGCTATTGCATTAAGAAATACCAATTATAGATAAGACTTATTTTCTGTCCTTTTTTTCCCCTCCTTTTTGCAAAGCTACTGTCAGAACCTCAACTGCTTCTTCTAACGCTAACAGAAAACCTGCAACATACATGCCACATCACAGATTTCAATGTGTTTTACCTTAGACAGTATTATAATCATCTAGGGAGAACTTTGAGAGATGCAGTTCTATCATTATTAATACCACAGAAGTCCCTAAAGAAAAGCACAATCACTAGCTCAAGCATTAATGGTATAAAAATAATGAGGTAAACAGAAGCTGTGGTGGCAAAACAAACAAAAACCTTAAAAAAAGAACTCAGTGATGTGCTGAGGAGAAAGATGTTTTAAAATTTTCATTAAAGGTTATAACGAAGAGGAGGAGCAAGGGGAAGATTGTTAGTTTTCAGCTGAGAATTCCCTGCAGTTTACCATCCAGTTACCTGTGCCCGCAAAGGTATGGTGTAGTAGAAGGACAGGTAGTAATGGGTCTGCTTCTCGTGGCAGCAGCACTAGTCTAGAGTTCGTCAAACCAGTTTAACATTTGTCAAACATTGCTTTCCAGAGCACACACCAATTAATAACTATTTAACCACACACAAACATCCTGCTTTTCACCTACTCTGTCCTCCTAGGTAACACTTAGGGAGCTAAGGCCTATGACACCTAAGACCTGAAAGGACTGAGCAGGTAACACCATCTCCCCTCCCCAACAAAGAAGTATCTGTACTATACTAGAAAAAACTGTTACAGGGCATCAGTATGAAAATAAACCCACACTAGTGCTGTTAAAATAAGTTCTAGAGATACACAGAGTCTGAAATAATAATATCCTTTTGCATTTGGTGCAATGACTAGAAGTTCAACTGTTTCAGAGGTCTGTGATGTGGTCTTTGCATGGTTGCTTTTTATGTTGGTTTTTTTTGTTAGGACCAAAAATGAAAAAAAAAAGAAGACATAGTGATTAGTCCAAGAGACATCACCAGTATGATAGCCATTGCTCTACAATGGTGCTACATACCTACAGTAGTTGGCACTGGCAAATTTTATAAGTTAGCATGTGAAGGTTTTCTAAGAATATTATAAATCTCAAGTTCAATGACACATCGCACGCTTACAGTGTCGGCTATCTATTCAAAGAGTGCAAACAGATAATCTGTTCTCAGGAAGTGGCAATACTCAGTGCATTAAAAAAAAAAAAAAACAACCCAAACCCTGATGCTCTTTTCTAAAAATCATCAGTAAGGTTTGTGTTCCAGCAGATTCACCTTTGTCCCACAAAAAAATGCTATGTAACAAACTAAATAACATCTGGACACACATGCTGAGCTTTGGACTCTAGTTTACGTCATTGTCTACATGAAAGTTAATCCCAGCTTAAGGCAAAAAACACCAGGATGACAAAAACCACCAACTCTTCCTCCCCACGGAGTAATGTATGACACAACTGCAAAGGCAAATTTGTCACCAATGTTGCAACAGAGAAATCCTAAATTGCTCTACCTGGGCGCGGTTTAGCATCTTTAAACAGAACACAAACCCATTACAAGGCTAACACAGAGCGGCTATCACCCTGTTTTGAAGGGCACGGCGTGAGAGAGCGCCAGCGGGCGGCGAGAGCCGCGGCCTGCTTCCTTCCAGGCACCACCACACCGGGGCAGTAGGCGTCTTTGCCCGGCACCAGACCCACAGGCGGGGCGCGCCGCGGAGCCCCACGCCTCTCCCGACGCTCCAGCCTCCCCGGGGTTAACGCGCAACCTTAAGCGCTGCTTAAAGGCAGCGGGAAGAAACCCTCCCGGCCGCAGGGCTCCCGCGCAGGCGGAGCCCCCACCCCTTACGCCCAGTTACGGAGCTGTCCAAGGCGCCTTACCGGGGCGGGGCGGGGCGGCTCCTGTCACGCGCCCGGGACGCGGCACCTCGACACCCGCCGCTGCCGCCCCAGCCCGCCCGCGCGCCCGCGCGCTCCTCGAGCTCCGCCGCTCACGCGCCCCGCCGCTGCCCCGCCCCAGCCGCGTGCCCCCATTGGCCGCCCCCTCGTGCCGCCCTCCCTCCCCTCGCGGGTGCCGGAGAGGAGGGGGAGAGAGAGGGGAGAGGAGGGGCGGGGCCTCGGCGCGCGCGGCGATTGGCTGGGCCCCGCCCGGGGCCGGGGAGGAGCCTGCGGCCGCCACCGGGGGGCGCTGCCCACGGCACCCGCCCCCCTCCCCCCGCCCTTCCTTCCTCCTCCTGTCGCCGCCGCCCGCCGCGCACCGGCCCCGGGAGCCCGGCGAGGGCTTGTGCCGCCGCCCGCCCCGCCCCGCCCCGCTCCGCCCGGCACCGCCGGCCCGCTCGCAGGCAGCCGATCGCCGCCCCGCTGCTTCCCCGTCCGCGCTTGGGCCGGCCCCAGCCATGTCCAAGCCGCCACCTAAACCGGCCAAGCCAGGTAAGGGAGGGGCCCGGCGGCCCGACCCGCCGCCCGCCGGCCGCCTCACCGGCCGCGCGAAGCCGGTGCGGGGCGCGGAGCCGCCCGCTGCCTGCTGACACGTGGGCGGCTTGGGAGTCGGGTCTGGGCTGTCAGAGCCGGGAGCCCGGCCCGGGGGGAGCGGGGCAGGGCCGCCTACCCCTTCCTTTCCCCGCCCCGCCGCCATTAACCTCCGTACCGCTTGCTGGGTGGCGGCGGCGGGGGCAGCCCCTCCCGCGGCCCTGGCGCCAGCGGCCCCGCTGGAAGCGGTCGCGGAGCTGCCCTCGGCCCGCAGGCGTCGTGTGTGGGCGGGATGCCGCGCCCGCTCGGGCTCGGGAGAAGGTTCGAGAGTTTCCCCCCGGGGCAGAGCCATCAGGCGGGGACAGCCCCCCCCCCCCCGCCCCACTCCGGGCTGGCGCAGAGCCCCCTCGCCCCGGCCGCCCTCCTCCCAGGCGCGGCGCGGCCCGGGGCCACAGGCGCGGTGCCGGTGCCCGAGCCAGCGGCGGCAGTCGAGGGGCGGCTGGCCTAGGCTGGGCTGCGCGGGAAGCCTCTTCACCTGTTCGGAAACAGGCGTTGAAATGCTCTCGGGTTTGCCCCGTGGTTGCGTGGGTTAGCGATACATTCGTGCATAGAAGCGGTTTTACAGTATAGACCCATGCTACATTGTTCGTCCGTGGCATCCGCTGCTTTCCCTTGTAGGACTCCCAGCGGCCAGACTCTCAATGTGTCCTTTGACATTCTGGTGCAAACGTGTGTGTGTCGCCCCTTCCAGTGCATTTAGTCGTCGAAGCATAGTTTTTTGCTCCTGCAACCTTGTCAGATAAATTTAGTGCAAACTTAGTTTCAAAAAATTAATACCAGTCACAGATTTTCCTAAAAATATGTTGAAAAACCATTGGAGGTTGCACGGTTTAAAATCTTTGAATAGAAATGGCATCTTTCAGGTAAACATACATTCTTCTGTCAAAATTTAAGCCATTAGTTTTAGGGTTTTGTTTTTTTAAATAAGGAATTGATCTGGAAAATGCAATTGCTCTTTATCATGTTTGCATATCATCTCCCAGTTAAATTCTTACTTTAAAGTTAAAAATTCATTGTGAATGTAATTAAGTAGATAAGACTAGTTGATGTCTCCCAAAATACGATTATCTGATCCCTAAATACATCTGAATTTCAATATTTTTCACACTTAGAATAGTATTTGAAATACTGATGTTTCTTAAAAATAACTAAATGCGTAACCTAATTGAGTATTTTAACTAGGCAGCTTATAAAACGAGTTTTTAATATGAAGTCAAGTAAGTGCAAACCTGGTTTAGACCATTTACACCATCAGTCTCAACCTACGTACAGAAGCAAAATCTGTTAAAGCTCTCTGAATGTAGAGTTTCATCCTTGGAAGAATTTCTTCTGCCCTGCAGTTTGCTAAGTCTCTTTGAAAACAGCTTACTGGAAATGAAAAAGACAGTAATGGAAGCCTTGCTGTTGTGGACTCTCACTGAAAACCTGTACTGAGGAAATCTGTGGGCTTCTGAAAGGGTGTGGTGTTGCTCTTAACAGCCAGATATGTAAGAAGAGTAGATTTTTCCAATGAAGTTGATAACTCAGTTTTCTGATTTGTAAAAAGGTGAGTTAAATTTAACCTAAGATTCTTAAGGAGTTAAAGGCTCTAGCCCTACCTAACCTGCAGGAACTACCAGACTAACTCAGACGTGTTATGTCTAATACTAGTTGTTTCTCGCTAGTTTGCTGGGGTGCAGTTTTGTGCTGTGCTTGACCTGGTAAAAGGCAGACTGCCCTCAAAAGGACAGGTTCCCTACTCCCTCTACTCTCCCCCATCCCCTTTCCATTCCACTTAGTGACATGACAAGCTGGATTGGTGCTCTGACTTTTTATGTTAGGTTATTTTTATGTCTAATGAACTTGCTGAGCTGGTTTACCACATGAGTGCTTGACGCAGCAAAAGGAAACGGGTAGAAATAAATGGCTGAAGAAGGAAGAGGAAGAGAGTAAGACTCTCTTGGTAGTGGCTTTCAGAGCGGATTAAGGGTAATGAGATTAATTTTGCCAAATCCCTAATTTTTGAAGAGAGAAGGTCTTACGGAGGCTGTTGCGTTAATTTTTTTCCAAGGCATTTTCAAGAATGGACTGTCTTCTAGCATACTCCAAAGTATTTCTGTAGTTGTTAAGTCTGGCTTTGTTCTGTCTATAATCAGTTATGCCTATGGTACTGTCATTGAATCTCTCAGGGTTATAGATGTTAAAATGTGCTAATTAAAGACAGATAAATATAGGAACTGCATGTGGTGAAAGAGTTGTTACAGCAGCGTAATGGTGTCTCTTTTGGTGGCTTTTGGACTGCAGCTGGCAGAATGTCTTAGTGCATTTGGTCCAGCTGTGTTAATTTTTCTTCACTGACTATTAGCAGGTGTCCAGTCTGTCAGTTGGGCTATAACCTGTGTCAGGGAACAGCAAACCTGCTTGCCTTGCTGCTGAATTGTTACAATTCAAGACAGATAGAAGAGAAAACAAGACATTGGTTGCTGTGGTCCTTTCTTCGGTGTTCAGGAAAAAAAAAGTGCAGGCTAGATAGATAGAGATGGAAGGAGATATAGCAGGTGGCAGGGAAGTGAAAAATATTTAGTAAAATAAATATTCATCCTTTTTAAAATGGTGAGTGTTCACTGTTCATCACAGGAGTGTTGGACATTAGAGTTGGATGGCTAGATAGTGCTTTAAAAATGTGGGGAAAAAAAGAAGGTGCAAAGGGAGAAAAACTAACTAAGCTATAGTATTAAGTGTGATTTTCTTCAGTACGTGTGAGCATTTTATCTGACAGAAGGCTCTTCTATTAATCCTGCAGCATGCACAGCACGTTAAGATTTCAGTTACAGAGAGATTGTTTTGGTGTCAATATATTTTAGACAATCATCTGATATGTTTGAGCTAGTATTTGGGGGTCTGTGGTTAGCCCTTGAGTAAGGGGTCATGATTGTTTTTAGAGGCTTTAGAAGGCTTTTAATTTCTGGTGTTTTGAGGCTTTTTTTTATACAAGTGGCTAGCTTTGCTTTCTTGAGGAGCTGTATTATTGTTTTCTAGCTGTATTTTCTATTTAGACTTGCTGTTGAAGATACAAAGGAGTGTAGTGGGAGTTGAAAATAGCAGAAACTTTCTTCTCTGTCAGCATTATGCAAGGGTAGTGTTTCCCTTCCATCTTTCAAAAATTCTATTGATGTCTCAAACTACATTATTCTTTGCAGAGTTCATACACCTCTTAAAAATACTGTGTCCGATGTTAATCCTATCTATAAAAGTTACTTGTTACGTCCTTTGAACTTGACAAGCTATACTGGCTTCTGCTAGTTGTGTCCCAGAACAAAGCTCTCTGTCTATTATGCGTTTTTGATTAGAGCCTTACATAGTGTGCAGCAACAGCTTTTGGGGAGATGAGAGTGGTATGTTAATATTTTAAAGAAACTTTACTTTCATATTCTCCAGATAGAGTAAGGTTTGTTGATCCTGACCTAGAGTCCACACAACATTCGCATTTTATGGAGAAAGACCAGTCTGTCCCAAGGAAATTACAGTTTTAAATTCCAGTTTAGAGGAAGGGAGGCAGGAGGAAGCATGACATATGTAACATAAAGGATTACTACCTCAGAGCAGGTCTGTTGACTTTGCAGCCACTAGTAGCTGTCACAGTTAAAACAGGATTCTGAACGTAAATATTTAGTTTGAATCACAGTCAGGTTCTCTTCACCTGAATTCTTAGGTAAATTAGGAGCTATGACAGCATTCACAGGAGCAGAAGACCTACATTAAGTCACATGCCTAAGGTCTTAGCAGGAGGCTTAAATTTGTTGTAGACAGTGGTGGTTTGGGTTCCTTCTGTAGTCAAAGAAAGGTTTCTGTTAGCCAGGGAGATGTGAGCATGTGAATGTGGGGAGTTATGCTGCGGTCATCAGCTCTAAGGGGGGAAAAACATCAGAGGAACAATTGAACAGTTCCAAGTCTGATTTCAACATGAATTTTAAACTTTCATTTCTGACCCCAAACTCTCTTCTTACTGCAAGCTGCTGGGGCCGTAAACAAGCTTCCTACAAGTGAAAGCATTCTGTATATTTGCAGAAATAAAAATGGTAAGAAGTAGAAGATTTCAGCATCAAACTGTGCCAGTCAAAATTCATTTGTGAAATTGTGTTCACATACATCTTCTGTGAGAATATTCTTAATACTGCTTTTCTGTAAACAAATGCCATTTGTTCCTTCCACTCAAGGTGCTGACTGGTGCGGTCCATGATTGTTCCCGGACTACCCCAGTTTGTCATCTACACTGGCACCAGTCTACCCTTTGCATTCTTTTCAACATGTCCCTGAACAGATTCCTAGGCTTTTTTGTTTGTTTGTTTGTTTAATACACCCTCCCCCCTTCCTTCCTTCTGATTTGTATGCCCTGTGTTCACTTCCCCTTTCTAACAAGCACTACTTAGAAGTGGAAGATGGTTCTCTAACCAGTGGGGACTCCGCTTTTTTCTGTCTCAGTCGTGGCAGTCCTTAAATGCTGTGTTGTACTCTGTTGTGTCCCTAGGCAAGATCCTGTGAGCAAAATGCCAAAATACAAGCTGCACTCCTGTAAAATGTATTTCCACTACTTTTATTCCTACTTGAAGGTCTGTGTGTAAAGCACCTTATTTTCCAGTTCCTGAGAAGCAAAAAAAAATGTTTCAGTCTGGCCGTAATGTCCTTCTAATAAAATTGTGCATGTCCTAAGAGACATGCAGATCATAATGTGAACATGTCTTTGCTTACTAAGGCAAACTGCAAGCATATCACAAATTATTCTGATCTGCAGCTTACCTTTGATATTGTCACTTGACTAAAAGATTGTGACTTCGAATTGCTTTTGTTGCCAGGTTGTGTAATTCCTTTTCAGGTTCGTAGGCCAACGTTGAGGAAACAAACACACTGTCCTTTTGCCACCGCGCTTTCTGCGAGATCAGACAGAAGATGCCCCTCACTTCTTTCAGAGAAATTCGTTTGAACGTGTATCAAAATTCGTATTCCCAGTTATACATGTAGAGGACACTCTAAAACCAGCATAGGCCGTGGAAAACGCAAACTGCCTTTTTTCTTCCCCACATCCCAGATCTTATGCATATTTTTTCTTTCTGGTCTGTTTGTTACAGATGGGGATTCAAATCAGTTGCTTTCAATCCGGTTGGTGCTAGAGAGAGTACCTGATTCTCAACTGCTTCTCTGCAGCCTTATGGGAGGAAGGAGGAGGATTGCTGATGACGATTAACCCAGGGTTAGCTTGAACCCTTATAGGAGTTGATAGACTTGAAGTTTTCTAATTTATCTGTAGATGACCATGGCCAATTCTCGTTTTCTAGAGCACAGAGATTATCCCTTTCTCTGTGTTACAGGCACTGGTAGTACTTTGTGATACCCAGCGAGTCTGTTTATCTAAAGTATGTTAACTATTCCAATTTTTATGGTAGTCTAGAGCTGCTCACCCTAAATATAGCTATTGAAAAGATGCTGCATCAGGATGAATATCTGATTTGTAGAACCTTGTTTGCATCAAAGAGATTTGATTGTGTCTGTCTATGGCAGGTGAAGCAGGGTGTGAAATGCTAACAAAAGACTCAGCAGTCTGCTGGGGCCAAGCCTTGGTAGCTCCTGTGAACATTGGCTTACTGCCATGATTATTGTCTTAACTAAAATAAGTGGCTCTTGCACTAAGTACTTTTTTTGGTTGAGGAAGTAAGATAAATTGACAGCTAATGAAATTGCTTTCCCTCCCCTTTGGTGCTGGAAGTTCAGCCTAACTCAAATATCTAAACAAGTAATGCCATGCAGGGATGGGTGTGTCATGTCATGTGTCCCCCCCCCTTTTTTTTTCTTTTTTTCTTCTTTTGTCTTTTTTTCCTTTTTTCTCCCCTCCCGCCCTCCCTCCCCCCCCCCTTTTTTTTTTCCTTTCTTTTATTTCTTTATCGGGTGAAAGCAAACAAGAGGAAAGCAGAGAATGCCTTGGTGGCAAGTTAAGTAAAAGAGGGGATTTTAATGCTAGTGTCTGTGGTGGTGTAGAGAAACTGGGGTAAAAGAACAGAAAGGAAGTGGGGGAAAAAAGCATCGCTGTGAGAGAAACAGTAACTCCTTGTTATGAAAACACTTAACACTTCTTTGGAAACAATCTTCTGTTAATGATACTGCAATTAATTAAAAATAAACCTTAAAATGGCTAGGAGGAAATATAAAGCTTCTAGTCTTTTGAGAAAATGGTCTCTTTTTTTTGAGTACTTTGTATTACAAAGCACAGCACAGGCCTTGTTTCAGTTCAGTACATATCAAAAGCTGCATTTTTAAGATGTTGTTACTGTTTAGCACCTCAGTTTCTTTACTTTTATGCACTTAGCTGGGAGAGGGTCATATTAGACATTTGAGTAGCCTCTTTCCTTTCCTGATAAAAGCAGGAGAAGTTTATAGGAGAAGTTATCCAAAATAATTTGAAGGGTGTGAGGTCAGTCCAACCTGATAAAGACATTTGTTTTATTTTGCTGGTTAGAGAGAATAGTTAGTTCGATTCCTTTACCCTGTTGTGTTGCTGGGGGAGGGTTTGGCAAATTGTGGCTTGGGGAGTTTGTATGCTAAGAATATTTGTGTCTGTTTAGTATGTGTAATAAGTTATCTTTTTTATTTGTCAGGTAGTTGTCTTGCAGATATTTAATGCAAATTCCATGAGAAGGGAAAAGACAGCCTTGTGGCTGAAGTATGGGATTGAAAAGAAGGAACCATTTAAATTTGTCCCTGTGCTTAGAAAAAGATTTATTGTGAGACACATCACTGTGCTGTGCCTCCATTTCCTTTGTTTTCAAAAGGGATACTCCCCTCATTAGTCATGCTGAGAATAAAGTCATTAATGTTTGCCTGGTGCCTTGAAATCTTAAAAAGGTACATGCATCTTCTATATTCTGGTTATTTTGTCCTCTAGAAGTACATGGTGGGGAGGTGCAGTCAGTCAACTTTAATACGTTCAAATCAGTGCTAATGTACTAGTTCTCCATCTGCCACGAATCTCACAACATGGTCCATAGTGGAGAGATGATAGAAAGGGAGAGCATGGGAGGTCCTCAGGCACTTTCTAACTTTTTGCTTATTCCAAGGGACACCCACCAATGCAAGCTCTAAGTCTGTCTGCATGCCTAGGGATGGCCATTGCTATATAAAAGTACTTCAAGTGATGACAGGTGCTCATCTGCCTAGTAAAATACAATTTGTCGGTATTTGCAGAACAGGGATGCAAGTTTAATGTGCTCTTTGCATCCTTACATTTAGTTATTTTAAATCTTCTAGACTGATTTTTTGCATTAAAATTTGGCACAAATAATTGCCAAGCCAAGTGTTAAAGGCCTGTTGTTCTTAGCTCTTAAATGCAGCAACATAACCCAGCTTAATGTCTGTTTATCAAGAAATACTTAAGAGATTGGTGTCAGTAATGTTTAACTCCCATACAAGTGAGTGTTTAACTCCCATACAAGGTGCTGTAAAATTAACATTAACCAGACCTACAGTTCTATAGATGCAAATCTCTACTTTGTATTTCATCACAGGAAAATGTTTTAGAATGTGTTGTGCTGTGTGTGACACCACAGCTTGACATTTGGGGAAGTAACTCTTTGTTTCAGTTGTACAGAATTAAAAAAAAAAAAAAAAACAAACACAAGCAAAAAAAACCCACAAAAAAAAACAACCACGAATTGCCTTTTGTTTAAACAACATTTCAGCAATACTTTTATCAGCATCAGTGTTTCCATTCTTCTTTTCTTCCCCTTAGGGTGTGATAGCTTTAGAAAACCTGTTAACACAGATGCGGTACAGTATTACAGGAAACACATACGACACACACAAATCTACATTTCTCGCTTTTCCCTGTCCTCTGCCATCTTCTCATTTCCCCTTTTAATATTTCCTATTCTTCCCTTTTGTTGTCAATTTCCTCCTTTTACTTACATAAAACCTTGAAAATTGGTGGGTGATGGTTAAAGTTGCCAGTGTCATCTGTGTACAGTTCTATCTTGCATTTTTGTCATCTATGTAAGAAAGCCAAAGAGAAGGGACAGTACTCGATCACCCATCCTGTTTTGTCATCTCTTATTTTATTTTTGTTTTCTTTTCTTTTTTTGTTTGACTTCTCCCCAGCTGCAGTTCAGACATTTCATTCTGACGGTCTTAGATCTAGGACACGTTACTGTCTGCTGTCCTTGTTCATCATTTCCATATGGGTAACGAACAGAACAGAGGTTTCATCCTTTTTAGCTGTTGCCACAGTGCAGGTATTTAGTCTCTGAGGCAAAGGTCTGAGAAGTGTTGGACCTTTTATGTCTAGGAAATGACTGCTGTGTGAGGGAGAGAACCAATAAAGCCAAATTGAAATTCTATGGTGTTATTAAAAAATAAGATCTGGGAGGAGCATGCAATACAGTTACAAATTGGAAGAAAAATCATATATACAGGGTCTACATGCATTTGGCAATCTAGAAAGTTTACACGGATTAACTTTATGGTTATACTTTTACATACGCTTAGCCCCAAAAAAGCCTGGGACAGAGGACTACAGAAATGTTTTGCTTAGTCATTTTGCCTTGGTAAATACTACTTCATAAACATATGCTGTGGCATGGCTCTTGCTAGGGAATATCCAGAGGTATTTGAAAACATCTTTTAAGAGCCACCCCAAGACCGTACTAAAGGGTATGATGCAAAATGGCAGTTTATACAGTTGGGTACCATCCTCCTTTCTCAAGCCTGTCAGCATATATACATTTAGACTGACATTTCTAAAGCCCTTAAATTAACTTTCTAAAATGATCACTATTGTGGGTAGGCTTTTAGATACTGGGGTAACAAAGACTACATCTAGCAAAAAACAGGCAAAAAATTTCTAGCAATCGTTCTTCTTTACAGCAAGGTAAAGGCTTATTCCTGAGACATAAGGAAGCCTACTCTCTCATTACTCAGTTCTCTCCATATAATATACTACACAAGATTTTGTGTATGCAAACTTTATGGTACAGTACTAACCTTTGGTAGTAAGTTCATCAGTTTCTCTGAAGATACAAAATAGCCTGGGCTAGGTATGGTCTAAGTAATGCATTGTCCTGATGGACCAAATATTGCTTCAGTCACAAGTTAACCAATATAAATATGTAAAGTATAGTGTAAGAACCTGAAATGCAGCTACATACTTAAGGTATTTAAAAGTAAACAAACCTACGTATTTAAGACTTTAGATATTTAAAAGTAAACAATACAGAACAGTCTGCATAATATATTTTTCCATTGAATTCAGTGGACTTCAGCAGTTCAGCTAATAAAATTATGTAAGATACGTTTCTTCTCCTGTACTGATCTTATACTTCCTGCTCTTGAAATGTACCTTTATTTAATTTTTCAAAAAACATTTATAGGGATGCCTCTTTTGCAGTTTATGCAATTAAGTTTGTACCTCTCTGCATTAAGGTTATCTTTTCTTGGCTTGGATGCTGCTGACAGTCTCTTCAAAACTGCCATATTAAAATAAATGTTGCCCACTTAGCGGAATTGTAAACACTATAGCTTATTTTAAGCATCTGAACAGAACACCATGTCAGTTGTACATTCCATAAATAGGACTTGGTGACTATTTGTCATTTTTCTTAAATGCAATGATTCTGTGCTACTGCATTGTTTTCCTAATTACTAACAACTACAAGTAAGTATGAGAACACGTTGCAGACGTTGGTCATTGTTTTGTTTCTTTCCTTAATTCTGTATCATTTGACCAATATGATATTATTAATAAAAATATATACAACACGTATGAGTGTGTGGGGGTGTATATGACTGAAACTACACTTTACCTCAGAAATCGATGGCAACACTTTAGTTGACTTGCATGATGAGCTATGAAGACCATGTTAGGTGTGCACAAGAGGCAGATTACCTTTAGCTGATCAGTTGGCCCATTTCCTTCAGAACCCATCCTGCTGGGTTGAGTATTTTCATTATGATTTTCATTGGCAGAGGCATAGCACAAATTCATTCAGCAGGCAGCTTTAAGGGTTAAGGAAAGGAATTAATTTGGATTTGAGGGCTGTATGTGTATGCTGTGTTTAGAAGGCATGATACTGATGCTGGGTTTTTTTGTTTGTTTTTTTTTTAGGGCAGGTTAAAGTGTTCAGGGCCCTGTATACATTTGAGCCCAGAACGGTAAGTACATCTAGGTTTTAGCGTTTTGAGAAGCTTTGTTTTAATCTTGTCTATAATAACATTTCTTCAGTTCTGCTAGGGTTGGCCTATTAGACGTACTGTACTATGTTTTCAATGAAAAAGCCCATTGATGGATATCAGTTCTTAATGTGACTAAAACTGCCTGATTAATCATCACTCTCCTTTTTTAAGTCCAGCTCTTTTTAAAAGCAGCATGCTTTCCTCTCTAGTGTCAGTTACATGCAATCTAAGACCAGCAATCTAAGTAATTTTTTTTCTTTTCTTCCAAAGGCTGCAAAGATAATTGGGAACTAAGGGATTTGTTTAACTGGGACCAACCAAAAAGGGGATGAAGTTAACAAACACAAGATACATTTCAGTGCTTTGTTGCACAGTGCTCTGTTGGAAAGGCCACAGTCTTTAGTTGTCAGGAAGGTCACAGATCGAAAAAGTTAGCTGTAGGCAAGTCAAACCATGGTATGAAAGACTGTCAGGCTGTTGTCTAGTTGCTAGAGAATTTGAGTTAAGATTTTTTGAAAGAAGAGCTGAAAGTGCTCTGCTTTCTTCAGGTATTTGTTTTACACAAATTCAGATTTTTATTTACTCTTCCTTTTTTAATTTTTTTTTTTTTAAAAGCCAGATGAACTGTACTTTGAAGAAGGAGATATCATTTACATTTCAGACATGGTGAGTCTAAGACATCCCATACAGACTGAATACTTCTGAAATGAAACATATCCCTTCTAAAATATTTTCACTTTTCTCTGCAGAGTGATACAAATTGGTGGAAAGGAACTTGCAAAGGGAGAACTGGACTAATTCCAAGCAACTATGGTAATGTCTAGAATATTTTCGTTTGGTAAGACCATTCACAATCAAAAGAAATCACTAAATAAAAATAACTGATACACTTACTTTCAAAAGCTGATGACAGTATTGGCATTTAACAGTCCTCTACCAGAGTATTTCAGAATACATCTGCAATATTAGTCACCACTGTACATCAGCAGTGGATGGGCTGTCTTAGGTTTTTATAACCTAGAGACAGCTTGAGTTTGCCAAGTGTTCATGTTTCTGGTTGTGCAGGTAACAGCAATAGATGTTCTCAGTTTTGAGCGGAAGAACACTTGGATCTAAAGGATGGTTTTACAGACAGCACAAGAAACTGATAGGCTTGTATTCTTGTTACCCTCAGTGAACATATTGCAGTTTTCAAGATCTTCTCATTAGCAGTATCTTGGCTATATTCCTACAGTCTGTGCATTGCCTCTTTTTTAAGTAGACCTAAGGATGGACAGCCGCAGCCTTTAACTTTGAGATCAAGAAGTCTGACGCAGCATGGGGTGGCTTCTTACAGAGATAGATAATCAATACTGGAATTGTTAAGTAAACCTGCATATGGACAGGAAGCTAAAGCAGATTGTGAGCAATTCTGTATACGTCCTTTGGTTCCCCCTCCCCCTTAAGAAACAGGGCTGTTTTGTTTACCATTGTTGCATTTTAATGAATATATTCAGCCACAGAAGACATTGCTTTCTTGGGGATTGCACCACATTAAATATCCCATACCTGTTTGGACTGAATAGAAATTGCTTTTTCAGATTAAACTAAAATAACTTTGAAAAGCCGTGAGTACAGATAACACAGCACAGCTCTTCCAAGTCCTCCCAGGAAATGTAGGCAGAGTAGCAGTGTCACATGACAGATTGTGTCAAAATTGCTAATACGTGGCGACTGTGGTTGCTTCATATCGTCCCTTCTTCACTAGGAGACATTATGTTAGCAATGCTAAGATTCCCTGTGCTGACGTGTAGTTGGTAGAAATACATGAATAGAAGCCTGTGGTGCAGTTATTGAGACCATGGCATCAAATTTCACTTAGGTTTGTGACTTCCAGACTGATTCTACTCTTGCCATCTGCCAGATGTGGTCGCCGTTCTATACAAGAAGAATAGTTTACACGTTTACCTACACTCAAATTTATTTTGAACGTTGAAGTGTGTTATATTTAAAATAAAAGCAACAACTTACTAATTCAGTTTGTGTTCCCATTGAGACCATTTGGAAAAGTTGTTTCCAGAGTGCTTTACTGAAAAGTTACCTGAGCAACAGTTTAACTTCCATTTTAGGTGGGACAGAGGGGTGTGAGGTGGTGGTGTCTCTGTCTGCACATTTGCAAAAATTTGATGTGTAGGCAGAACAGAAGCCTCTGCACATCCCAAGAACAAAGAGTACCAGGAACACGTCTTCTGATTTAGGCAAACTGTGCAAAATCCCCGAAGGCCTGCTTCTGCTAATTACCACCATTAGGACTGCCTGGGTTCAGTCTTAACCATTGGAACACTGATCTCCTGTACTCTCCTACAACCTTTTTGCAAAAGGTGGAGACAGACCTGAAACTACTGAGTCTCTGGTGGGGTCTTGTGCTCCATCTGCTGGGCTTGAAGGAACACATTTGAAAAGACTGAATGGAAAAGCTGATGAAGACAGAATCAGCGTTATCTGCATTAAAAATACTCATTACTGAACTTCTGACAAGAATTTCTAAAGACAAAGTTATTTTTGAGACAGTATTGCTAGTGTTAATGCTTTCTGCTGTGCACAACAAGCATTGCTCAGTATGACTAGCATGTTCTGCTTGTGTAATGGCTGTCTGCTCTGGGACTGGCTTCTCCCATTCTGCTTTAGGATTCTGTTCACTGTTTGCACAAATTTTTTTAAACTGAAATATCAGAATCTAGCATTTGCATTTTATTTTACTCACAGCTAGAGATATAAGCATGTGAAATCTTGCAGTTACAAGCATTATGGGAAGACTACACACCAAAGTAAGAAAAGATTTGGATAGGCCACAACAGTCTTGAGACTTTTATTTCTGGTAACTGACATACGTCCTATTTGCCTGCGTTGCATCTAATTACAGTAACAGCTTGATCTGAGGAACGCCCTTTCACGTTCTCCCTGCCTCCTGTAACAAGCCGTAGTGCAAGGGCTTAGAGAACCTACTCATCTCAGATTGTACACTGTCCTGCTTGCCTGTACCCTTAGTAGTCACAGAGTTTTCCACCTAAAAAATAAGTTTTTAAAAAAGAGTTTCCAGACCGTGGTCCCACTTCTAACTGTTCAGTGTCTTTTTGCTGTTGCAACAACACAGTGACCAGGAACTGACTGCTGCAGTTAGTTTACCCTCTAGTTTACCCTATAGTTTACCCTCTAGTAAAACCTAAAGCTTGTGAGATGAAGAAAAGGTCTACAGAAGCCTGAACTTCAATCTGCCTGTCACTACATTCATTGTTTAAGCAGTTTTGATTTGCAGACCTCCTGCAAGTGTTCCAGGGAAAATAAAAAATCTCCGTAAAACAAATGGGAAGCCTATTGACACTGGATTTTTTTTAGTTACCCTTCACAGACGGAAATAATTCACTTGTAACTACAGGTAGCAAACTGTAGGTTGAAAGCCTCACCTCATGCAATTGTTCAAAACAATCTTACAAGTGTAGAAAGAGAAGAAACAACCGAGGTGAAATATTGCCAGATTCCCAATGGCTTGCAACCGCTGATCAATTTGATGCTGTTCTTTGAAGTTTTCACAAGCTCTTCTCTGAATTGCATTCCTGTACACAGGAAGTTGAAGTGCGTAGTTGAGCAACTAGTCCATCACTCACAAATCCCCTTTCACAATAGAATCAAGTATGTATTACTGGTTCTTCTAGAATAAATACAAGTTTTATTTCCACACAGGTGTCAAATATCTGTTCCGTTTCAGATGTAATTAGAATTTGCTCTCTGTTCCATTTCAGTGGCAGAGCAAGCTGAGTCTATCGATAACCCACTGCATGAAGCTGCCAAACGTGGTAAGTGTGATTTGGGTTTTAGTTGTGTAATGCTAAAGAATGATTTGTTTGTTTTCTGCCAAAATAATAATATATTTAGAATGAAGACGTCCTGTCTGTTTCGGTTGTCTGGTATCTTGAACAAGTTATCTGGTAAGTTTTGCAGCTTTCAGAAGCTGAGCTGCTTTACAGCCTGGTAGAATTGCCACTCTGTGATTGTATACGTAGAAAAAGAGTTTGGTACCATCCATTTGACTACATAGGGATCTAAAGGTCTTCTGGGAGTGGAAGAGAAGATGTTTGGTATGACTTGGACTGGTTGTTTTATGAATTATAAGTGTTGCTGCTAATCGCTTTTTCTCCTTATAAGTTCATAGGAGGACTGACACCCTTCAGAGAGAACTACATGCCTTTAATGGTTCTGTTAATTCTTCAAAGAAAAAATAAATCATCAAAACTGAATGTGTCTTTCAGGCAACCTAAGCTGGTTGAGAGAGTGTTTGGATAATCGAGTTGGGGTCAATGGCTTAGACAAAGCTGGAAACACAGCTCTATACTGGGCATGCCATGGAGGCCACAAAGGTATCAGAGAATTAATTTGAAATGACTGTTCTCTGGTTTTCTTGATTTACTTGTTAGACTGATTGCTAAAATTGCAGTACTAAATAATAAAGCCAGGACTTTTTTAATGTCATTCTAGTTTTTTTAGAAGAAAAGTTAAAGCTGGAAGGGAGGTTCAGCTCCATCAAATGCTGTGTGTTTTGTTGTTGCTGTTGAAGCACGCATTCTAATCAGTGTAACTGTTAGAAGCAGAGTGGGAAGAAGGACAGACCAAAAAGAAGTGTTGTATTGTTTTGGGTATTTTAAGCAGTCGCATTTCTTTGTGACTAATGGTTATTTGGTCAACGCAGTCTGACTGTTATGGATTTTCATTACCTGATTGGATCGCTCTTTCATTGAATCTTAACCAAAATTTATACTATGAATGTAAAAAAGCCTATTTTGTTTCCACTAAATTATTCTCTTTATTTCTACACACCACCACCACCCCCTCCCTGTTTTCTGCAGATATAGTGGATGTTCTGTTTACCCAGGCAAACCTAGAGTTAAACCAACAGGTAGGTTAAACCAACAGACCCTTACAGTAGAGGTGTGATGTTGTTCATCCTTGGTACAAGCTGGAAGTTTTTTTGCTGTATTTTAATCCTGTTGCTTTTCCCTCTAACTCCACAGAACAAATTGGGAGACACAGCTTTGCATGCTGCTGCATGGAAAGGTTATGCAGATATTGTAGAGATGCTGCTGGCAAAGGGTAAAGATCTTCACCAAGGTTTCAACAATCTGTGTGGCAGACTAGATTCCTGAACATTTATTAATCTGTATTTTTTTAACTGTTTTCCTATAACCCAGGTACAGTCCTTAGCCAGCTTACCTGCCTGACTTTATAAGCCTTGCAGAAAATTCTGGCAGCTGTTTGGAAAGTAGACATCTCACCTGCTCGAGATAAATTTCATCCTGCTTTGCCGACAAAATTAGGCACTTAACCCCAGAACAGCAATGGCATCTGCTTCCTGGAAAGGGAGAGCAGCCAGCGAGTTCCCTAGCCAACTGTAGCTTATGGAAGAGCATCCATAGCTTTTTAGTCTGCTTCAGAGCAGTCCATAGATGAGATTCCCTTACTGTTCTACCCATGCTACTGAAACTTGTATCATAATACCATTGCTCAAGAAATAGCTGGGATGGTAATTCATGATGAAAATTTTCTATTATAAAGGGGCAAGAACAGATCTGAAGAACAATGAGAAGAAACTGGCTTTAGACATGGCAACCAATGCAGCTTGTGCTTCCCTGCTTAAGAAGAAACAGAGTGCAGGTATTTCTGATTTTGTTATTCTGATACGTTTTTCCTTTTTAGAGGACACTTAATATTTTGACCAAATATCAATATGTTTATAAACATAAAAAACAGTTGGGAGCTGCATGGTCTAGGAGTTGTGTTTGGAAGGGTTCACTTGAGAGGGTTAGTTCTGCAGACCTATGATAGAGACCTGTGGTTTATCACATTCACTGTTGCTGACTCCACACAGAATGCCATCTTGTGTCAGCAAGAGGCAAAAGAGTTCAGAAGATGTGGAAGTAGTAAGGAAAGGGAAGGAAATGGAAGACAGGCACTTCAGAGTGGAGAGACAGACAAAAAGCAAGGATGGAAACTACTTTAAAAGAAGTATACCACAAGAGACAGGGTATGAGAGTAAAACGATGTGGTATGTTCCCCCTTACGCCTGTCTGTTCCTCCAAACAAACCAAGCCAAACAAACCCCAACAGACGCTCTTCTTTTATTTTCTTAATGTTCGTTTTATTAAAATTTCTTATTCCTATGTCTCCCTGAGTTACTCTGTAATAGAGAAACAAAGAAAGAATGCTTTCAGGTATTTATCAAAATAGTCTCACTGCCTCCCACTTGCATTCATCTCTCCTAATAGCACAATGTCCACGTACAAAATAGTTAAGATACAAGACTATTTTAAAAAGCTGAACAAAGGCTGAATTGTTCAGTATCGCATAAAGAATGTTACCTGCAGGTTTCAGGAGGCTGAAGTTAGGGTGGAAACCCTAGGTGAATTACAAGTGAAATGAGAAATTACTTAAAAACACAGGCAGAGTTACAGCTTGTATCAGTGGTATATGCAGTATAGCAACTGTATCGTCACGGGGCTAGTGAGAATAGAGGGAATGCTAACCTGTGGGTGGTTAGTGGTTATGGGAATTAAACGGTGGAATAGCTGACTGCAGCTTTAGAAGGCCAAGAGGAGTAGTTGCAGCAGAATTCTGTCCAGCTTTTTGATAGATGTAATATCAGGATTTCGCAGAAAACCTTGACAAATTATTTCCATCAGTTTTGACTCTGAAGAAAAGAGTTGTAACAAAGGGCAGAATTTCTTCCATTTCCTTGGTTTTTTCTGTTGTAAGTTAATCCCTGTTAGGACCACCTATTTCATCTTTATCCTGTCAATTGTAGGTGCCTAGCAGAGGAGTATTCTCTGTTCTAATGTCCCTAATAATTGTATTAATGTTTCATTTTCTGATACTAGGTAACTTATCTTCTATTTCTGGTACATTTGCTTCACACCCTCTAAATTAATTTTGTTTCATAGCTGACTAGTTTTTCGTCCTTAGTCACTTCATCTGTCACCAGTCTCTGGTACTCTCACACACTACATTGTCTTGTTTACTTTGATACAAGAGCTGATGTTCTCAGTCTAACTGCAATTTCAGTATTAGCTTACTTGTTTGTTTTTCTGTCTTAATTTGCCCTTTTATAATCTCTGTGACACCACTGAACTGCATACTTTTCTTGTATTTTGTGTTTTCTTGGTTACTTTTATTCATTTCATTCTTCTGTGTCTATTGATTCTACATTTCAGTATTTCCAATGTCTGTGAGTGAAACAATTGTTCTTTTTCAGAGATGCAGTCCTATATCAGTAGTCTTCCTGTACCCAGTTTCAAATCTGTTCCTGTTTAGATGTGGCTTCTCTCATAGTCGGTCTATAAAATACTTTGTTTTATCCAAGGAAGCTTACTTTGCCTCCACTTAAATGTTCAGTTTTGTGTTTTACGTGTGTACACACATATTCAAATGTCATGATTGCTGAATTATATTCTAAGAAATGGAAGTTATTAAAATCCTGTCATAGAAATGCAAAAAGATTGTGTCATTTGTGCTCCTGAACAAGGGAACAATTGTTATACTGAAGAAATTGGATTTGTCCTTTCTTGAAGTATGGCCCCTTGAGCACAGGGCTCTACAATTTCTTTCTTTTCTTTCCTTTCTTCCTTTGCTGCTTCTTCTCCTCAAAAAGTAAAAAAAAAAAAAAAAAAAAAAAATTCCTCTTAGATTTCTTTTATCAAAACAGTTGAGCAGGCCAGTTTTAAATTTACTTATTTTTCTTCTTCTAGGATAGGATAACATGGTTATCACTTCTGTGATATATCAGTCTTGTTATGTCTGCACCTGGTATTTTTAATACTTTGTTTTAATACGTTATTGCAAAGGTGTGACTGACTAGGATCTTGTGGTTCCTGGCTCTCACTAGTACAATATAATATACATCATATATAATCCATATTCCTATTCCCATATATTTGAAAATCTGTAGGCAAATAAACATCTATCACAAAAAGCCCATGCTATTTTTCTTTGTATAGTCCCAGAGGTAGATGTAGTTCTCCAGGCACTGCTGCACATCTGGTGAATATGCTTTAATACTTCTGTTTTCCACTTACTGTCCTTCAAAAGCAAAAGCTCATAAGTAGATCTAAGAAATATTTATTCAGGAGAAAACGTAGGTGAGAAAAGAGGGAGGGAGGAGAATAGGTAGAATGCGTTTGATTTTAAGCAGATAATGGCAGCTGGGTAGGCACTCAGAATCAGACCATAGAGGCTCTTCCACCAACTCACCTGTCCTTTTCGTTGCGATTTAAAGGTAATATATACAGAAAATAGAATTAAAGAGTTCCAGCTCTGCTGTACAGGTTCCAAGGAGCCAGAAGATGGCTCTTGAAGGTCATGAACAGACTAAATGCCATATGTAGGAGATGTGATTAGTGGCTTAGCCCCTACCCTTGAGATCCAGACCTACAGCCCCATCTGTGTAGCCCTAACATTTCTAAATGATAGAGGAATTACGTTTCTCAGATGCTGGTTTGCAAGCATTGCAAATGTGAGGCTTTTTCTGGTTTTATCCTGGATTAAGAGAGAGTTTTGTTTCTTTCCAGGTACAGTCCGAACATTAAGTAATGCAGAGGAATACCTCGATGATGAAGACTCCGATTAGCTTTTTTCATTCAGCCTAAAGAACTATAACTTGCGTTACCTATGTCATTCCCAAAACATATCTTTACAACTGTAAAAATATCTTACTTAGAGTATTCCAGTCTTCCAATGTAGCATATAAATGAGAGGGTAAAATCATGCTTTCCAAAGGAATAATCTTCATGTGTGCCAGAAGATGCCACATTTTAAATCAGAATTCCTTTGGAATTATCTCACAGAGAAAGTGTGGCATACCCTTATCATTCAATGGGCAGAGGACCATCTTCTAAACTCACAGGTTTCATCTCAGGCCTTCCCAGCAAGTGCCTTGCATCTCTGGAATACACTCCTGAAACTGAAAGGTCCCTCTGAGACAGCAGGACACCATTGCTGACATTTCCCAAAATCTCCCTGGATATAGGTTCCATTGTGCAGATAAGATAATATTGGCAGAGTCAGTACCGGCCAACAGGCATGAGTGGAGATGCTGCTATAGAGAGTAGTAACCATCTTTTGCCCACATGGAGCCAGCAAGACAAGGTTTGATTTTTTTTTTTAAGAAATTTTTTTTTCATCCCATTCCTTCCTGTCCCCCTCTAAGTAAGGGGTAGAATGACATGGGACAATCTGCCTCTGGATGCTCTGTCTTCTCTATTGCTATGGGCCCAATCCCTGAAATGTAAACTCAGGTGAAATGCTTGCTTAAGTCAGTTTTGCTTGAGAAATCCACTTAATTTTGGACTTAGTGACTTGATTATTTTGCTTTTTGAAGTGCATTATGCTGAAACTATTTGTAGTGAAAGGAAGACAGCATATTTTTCTATTTATCCTGCCTAAAATTTTTTTACTGATCTCTTGCTTTTATTTTTTAAAAGTGTTCTTATATTTTGTCCTGAATTACCTCAAAGCTTAAGTGTGTTTGAAGAAATGAGGGAAGATGTATATCGAATATACCACAGCTATCTTTAGAAGAGGTATCCGAAGCTGAATAAACATTTTTTAAGTGTGTTGCTTCTTCATGTGAATGAGAGAACTAAAAAATAAATTGAGCCACTTTCAAGCTTCCCTGCAGAGTTAAAAAATAAGTACTTCCTTCAGATTGCTCAAGTAGCTGCAGCCAAATATTATACCCTACTGAGGGATACTTCCTTATTGTGATGGTAAGAAAATTTTACAAGTATTTGAGATACAATCTCATTTTCAATTTTTGTTGCTAACTTCCATATTAGCAACTTTGACAGATTCAGTCCAACACAGCAGCCTGTGATACTTAAAAAAAAAAAAAAAAAGGCAAAAAAAAGGCAAAAAAAAAAAGGCAAAAAAAAAAAAGCTCGTGTGAAAGACTGGGGATAAATGAAAAGCTCGTGTGAAAGATTGGGGATAAATGAAAAGCTCTTGTGAAAGATTGGGGATAAATGAAAAGCTCTTGCAAAAGACTGGGGATAAATGAAAATCACACTAAGTATTTTACAGGTAAAAAGAAGTCTAGAGCACTCTAACATCCCACTTTTAAAAATATATTGAACCAGATTTTTGTATTTTTATTATCCTGGAAAGAACTAGCTACAAGTAAAGCTTGTTAAATGAGCACTTACCAAAGAAGGCAGCGCTTGGTTGACCAGGACTGTGTAAGATGGAGGCATTGCACAAATAGTCATCTGCAGATATAATTCTAAACTGTTAATTCTAAAGTGTTAAAATCATAGAACAAATGTTTTAGCCCTATGAAATACTGTGGTCAACTGAACAGTGATGTTTTATTTTGTGTGAACTGGAAGATCCTAGAGGGGAAGAAATAAAAACCAAAGCCACCAAATTTTTCTCTCTAGCTTTCATTAGAACAATTGTTGAACATGTATCATAATAGCCAGAGACTGTCCTGCTTCACATTGTATCAGCCAGCTATTTTTACTAGCTCAGATTTTTACCACAGTCAAACCACATGTTTTGCTGCATGCTGTTGATTAACATGATGCAATTTCACACTGCAAGCAACAAAGGACCTGTAGTAAAAGGCTAGAGAAGCAAGAAGTTTCATGTATTTGTTACATGAGTCTTTTTCCTGCTTAAATGAAGCTCACAAGGTTAAAATTCTTCAGCATCACAGGATGTGGAGAGAGTGGCTCTTCCCAAGTCACTGTTTTCTCTGTCAAGCTTTGGAGGCAGAGTTTGTATTCATAAATAACTCTTAATGTGATGTCTTCTGCTGCCATGGATTCAACATCCTACAAGTTAATTGCAGCATTAAATTTAAAAATTTAATGATATGACCATGTCTGTGGTATTAGCTGCTGCCAGAAGACCCTGTGTTCTTCTGCAGACAGATCTAGGTGCTGCAAGGGAAGAATGATGATGGCAGTACGAGTTGGGCGCAGAGATTGCCTGCGAAGTCCTTACTGGAGTGTCCTGAAGGAGGCACATTTACATCGCGAGGCAGCTAGCTAGTGCTGTAATTTGTTTCTAGGACCAAAATTACTGGGTTTTTTTTTTTTCCATAGCTTTGTTTTTCCTCATGCAACTGTCCACTCATCTTGTGAAATACGAATCACCGTGAAAACTTCCAGGCAATAAATACTTTCTGCCTAACTCTAGCAGTTAAGTTTTGATTTTAAAAAAAAAAAACCAAACAACAACAACAAAAAAACAACAAACAAAATAAAAAAAACAGAGCAAAAGTCTTATAGCTAGAAGGAATTACAGCTGGTGTAAGATGATACAATACCTTACTAGTTATGCAAACCTGCCTATCCCCTTACTTTTCTACAATGTATGTGTCACTACAGGCTCTTTGTTAAATTTAAAATACTTTCCAAGGACAGCTGCATTCAGGTTTGTAACAATAAGAAAAACAGGTTTTTAAGAAGAGCGGCAAAATGAAAGTTGTCGAGCTCATGGTGTCTCCTAACTGGACATTGAAGGATATTCTGTCTTTTGTGCTTCTGGTTGACATTTCTTGAACTGTCTTTAGTATAGCTCTTAGGCAGTCCATGTGGATAATCTTCAAGTTATTATGCTGTTTTACTAAGACAAAACCCACCTTACTGAATTCAGCTCTTACATGTCCCATCACCTGAAATGTAAGTTGCTTATAACTGTTAAATCACATTAAATGTTTAAACTTGGTGGCCTGTTTTCTAACACACTCTCCAGTTTAGAACCCTCCCTGCCCTCTGAATCCTAATTTCTGAAGATGGCATCGTGTTTCCTGTGTTTGAGTTTTATATCAAGGACCAAAGATTGCTGAAAGTAAGTTAGCCTGAGCTTGTGATCATTTCAGTTAGGTGCTACCAAGTCGGGTGTTTGAGCATGCAGCATACATCACTGAATTAAAGATTTGTTTTCAGCCGTTGACACCGTCTAATGAAGCCATTGAAACGGAACACAGAGCAGAGTAAAAAGTAACGGGCCATCAGTCTGCTTCTTGAGACGGACATAAGCTGAAGTTACAAAAAGTGTTTCAGGATAACGTTAGTTGTACTGTACTTTGATCATATCAGGAGACAGAAGCAAGCAGAAGTGGTTTTGAAGAACTAGAAACCGGATTCTTCAAAAGAAATTTATACCAAATTAATTTGATGCAAAATCAGTATCCTCATTTACTAAACATATAAAAAGGCAACAGTTGGGATTTTTAAAAGCTACACAATTAAAAAAAGGCGGAGAAGCTAAAAATAAGACAACAGTACAAAAGCAGTTCAGAAAAATGTAACTTTACATTGCAAGTTCTGGGGCAGAATTTGGACTGGTGGTAGTGCCTGTCTGTGGCAGGGAAAAAACTACCAGGTACTGATTTACCTCATGCCTGCTGTTTCCCAGCTGATAATTGGTGCTGAAGGTGATGTGTCCAGCCTGCAGCCTTTCCTAGAAAGCTGCATCACTACTTTATCCTTCTACCAAGCTTAGCGGCCTTCCTTTGGGCTCCGTACAGCAGGTCTGTAGTACACCAGAGAACTCTGCTGGAGGAGAGATTTCTGTGAGACAATCTTCAACTGGCCCACAAATAACATCCCTGGAAAAGTCAGTGTGGTCCAGCCAACGTTCACCCTCCCAGTTACAGAAGCAGGGGCAGTTTCCCATGTTTGTGAGCAACTCCTGAGGTCAGACGCTGAGGGAGCCTCTTGCAAAGATAACGGTAATTGAGATGGGGTTTTTTTTAGTGCACGTGGAACAGCACAGATCCCGGCAGGGTACCAGTGCTCGGCTGTTCCACGTGCGTTGAGCTAATGCAGCCAGGAAAGGCTCCATAAGGGTCCTTGTTCCCTTGAAAGTTAAAATTTTCACTGAAATCCTGAAGCACACATCAGAGAACCTCTATCTGCTTTCCACCATCATTTTTTTTCCACCATTGCCTTTTCTTACAGAGATGGGTTATTTGGAATATGTGCTATTTCTTGGCATGAAAATCCATATTCATGCTTCCTCTTCTCTCTGAAGGTTGGCTGTTAACTTAAAGGACTTTAGTGAGATTTAACATAAAACAGGTGTGAAGATGTAAAGTACCACAAGCAAATTGGACATTTAAAAGTATACTATAATAATATTTCTGATTTGAAGGTCTGAAGCAAGTGTCTGGAAACCAGTGAAGATACATGGGAAATGGAGGACCTCTGTCTTTAAGCTCAGCACAAACGTATTTTTGTTTTCTTGGTTTGTGTTGCTTAATATAATATATTTTTGCTCACAGCTTTACTGCAGTCACACCTCCAGTTGACTTGTTGTCTGCAAGGACATACTGAAATTAGTCCTTAACCCTTTTCAGAGATGTTCAACATAAAATTAGAATTAAATCCTCAAAATTTACATCCAATTTTAATGTTTCTTTTCTGTTCAGCAGACTTCTATCACAAGTATTTCCAGAGTGTTAGTAATTTACCTCAGGCTTTTTTAACTGAAGGTTTTAATTTTATCTTTAATATGATTTCCCTAATGTAGGTAAAGTTATGACACATTTCACATAATCTGAAATTCATAAAAGAGTAGTACATTTCTTTCTCAGTCTGTCAATTTTTACTTCTCTACAAAAGCTAATTTATGCTTTTCCCTAAGATTTCTGTTCAAGCTATTTTGCTAGAAAATCCCATGGAGATCTGACGTTCTACTGCCTAGCTATGAGTTTAAAACAGAAGAGGAACAAAGAAAAAATGTGTCTGGACTACATGCAGTTATGCTGAAAGGAAGAGCAGTAAGCATTTTGTTAATGAAAAAGTTGTGCAAGAGGCAGGTTGAGTAGCAAGCGTTGTACTTAAGAGAAACTTACATAGATTGATTAAAGCCCTGAGCTAGTGTTTACTTTGGTTTTAACAACTTAATCTAATCAGAGAAGGTGGCCAATTCAGTTATAATGCTGTAAGTACTTTTCTAAAAAATAGTTTCCACATGGAGTTACAGCAGTGGAAAGTCATGGAGTATTCAAAATGCATCCAAATTTCATCCTGTTAAAACACTATAAAGTGCTCTCTAGTCAGACAAGAATAATTCAGAAGCATGAACCACTGCAGGGGCTGCACCACTGCAAATAGGTTCTCATCAGTAGGAAGATCTCTGAAGACAAACGGGTTACATATGCTTCTTCTAACTAGTGCTGAAAATGCTTGAATTACTTCAGTAGGTGTGACAAGGTCGTTCAAGTTAAATGACTTTGAAATGAAAAGCCATTATTACATAGGAGAAAATAGGTTGAAAGGGTCTGGTGATGCTTATATTTAACAAGGAGTCATTTCCACTGAGTTTTACTCAAAGCCAGGCTACATCAGACACAGCTTCAGCAGTTTTCTCACCACTTAAAAGATTCCAGTTTTACTCATATTATTTTAGGAAAATTCCAGTTTAGTGTTACGTTGCCATTTTACGGGCTATTAGCTAAGCTCTGGCTTTGCACTTTTCCTAGTGACACCAGTTGCCTGCAGCCTAGGTACTGTTTAAAAGTAAAGTTTGATATTCTTGTGCTAGTCTTAGTTTTCCAGTTATTCAAACAGGTTGATCAACTAAAGTGCACTGTAGCCCTTGCTTTACCTCAGTAACTGGATTTCCTTCAACAGTTTTATGTATCTTGAAAGTTAAAGAATAGGAAAAAAATAAAATAAACCTAAACCTAGCACATGGACTTTATATCTGTATTTTTGTTGACCTATGGGTTAGTGAAAACTCCTGCGTCTTGTCAGATGCGAAAAGGTAAGAGTTAGTGCGGTATAGCATCTCTTTGCATACGTGGTAGAAAGACCAGCTACCTAAGTACCTGCACACCAACATAATAGCATTATTTTTATGTGAATCCATGCAGGCAGTCTGAAACTACTGTTACCTGATTGTGTAATTAAAGTGTGCACATAGCTATGGCTTGATTTGGGGCTTTCTTAAAATCAAATGATCATTTGTCAAAACTCAGTTTCTGGCTTCCAGGAAGCATTTGCTTTGGCCTTAATTCAGAAGGGGGAATTTCAATCTCACGTGAAAGAAGTCAAAAATATTTTTCACACATTTGGTGGTTTTATATACCTATGACTTAAAGCCTTGAGACATGAGTTGAAAAAATCTGTTTAATACTTCATGTATTAAGAAACAAGTTGAAAAATTCTGCTTTTTACAAAGTAATTAAGAGCCACTAAGCATTGACTAATTCTGAAGTACTTGCCGCTTGCGTTAAAAGACAGTTTGACCCAGACTCTGGTATGTTAATGTATTACTGATTTTTGCTTCTATATATCAGAGCTTTATTATTTAATCAATCATTTTGATTTTACTTTAAATAATGTTATGTAAACTAATGATTTCCTGCATACTGCACTCTGAAAACTGATCACATACATGGCTTGGTGGACCCAAATACATCACTTTCATTACTTTATCAAGTGGACTTTGCTAATGAGCTAAGTGGTTCTCCCATTTAGGTTTAAAGAGCAAAGCTGAATTCTTTTGCTTTCCATATCAGAAGTATAAAGTCTGCAGACCTCATTACATCCTCTATGCAATTCTGTTTTCTGTGTTGACCAGATCCTAGTCATTATGCTGTACAAACAAACTTAGTGTCTGCACAAGGTGACTACACAGACAGACTGCAAAATGCAGCTGCACTTGCAGTCAAGCAAACTGAAGCTAAAGAACTGTGCCCAGTCTCTTGATTTCTGGTTAATGGATGCAGCATAAGATAGCACAAAAATACTACTTACTATAAACTGAGTGAATTTCTTGACTTGAATTTTTCATAACTCTCTTATGTAAAAATGAGAGCTATATTTATGTACTAGAGAACAAAGCCTGATTTGTAGAACATTCTGATTGGTTCTCCTGATAGAAACACATGGAAAATTTTCCTGTATTGAGCAGTTTATTAAACATAATCATCTCAGTTTACATGAATGCTTACCCTGTGATTGCAGTAAAGCTTGTTGATTTTGATCAAAAAATCCTGGCGCTTTGCAAAAATCTGTTCCCCAATCCTTCAGTAGTTTACTTTCATTTCACCAGATAGGCAAATATTTCTTTTGCCTAGTTGAGTAGTATTCCTGTGAACTAAACTTGTAGTGGGTGCAGAGCAGGATGTGTAACTAAGTGTATTAAGAATCACAAGACTTCCAGGCTCAAAACAGAAGTCTAGACGTGATCTGAAGTCAATCGTAGTGTTTCTACTACTCTTCTGAAACAGCTATTTTCAGCTGTTTTGCAGTGAGGAAGACTCTTGAAATAGGCTGTCATGGAACTACATCCAGAAGCTGGGATTAGGCCATCTGGGAGTGTGAGGGATCATCCAAAGGAAAGTTAGCTGAATCAGCATAAAATACAATTTTTTTTAAGAGGCAGGATGCATGGATATACATGCAGACAACTCTGGCTTCAGGATGTTTTCCCTGTTTAAGTATTAATGTGTGAATTCTACTGTAAAATTCTCATTCCTGCAGCATATTTGCACCAGTTTTCAGCTGGTGGACTTGACCTCCAGTTTCATTCATGATTCTTTCTTTATTTTTTCTTAAAGTATATAATGTTATATAGAAATACCTTTCTGTTTAGCCTGGGGGATGAAGAAGGAAAGAGAAAGGAGAGGGAACAGCCAAGACTTGCTTAGGTTTGTGGTTAGTCATTTCCTGCTCCCCTGCGCTTCAAGATATGCTGCATCTGTCTCCTTAATAATGTTTTTTCTGTTAATTTAATTTCCGAGCCTTCTACCAATTACTTGGGAAGATGGCTTAATTCTCACTTTTAAAGGCAGAACAAATATAATTTATAGGCAAGCCAAGTCACTGCATTCTCAGTTACCTTAATTTTATTTTCTTTTGCGAATGCAACCGTTTGCCACAGACCTAATGCAGCAGACAGTTATCATGTTCAATTCTGCGCTAGCGTGGCTAAATAGACATTGTAATAGGACTAAGTGAAAAGGAGAGTTTGGCTGATTTCTTTTTCAGGCATCAAAAATCTGATAAGGGCAGGCCATATAGGTTCTACATGCGCTCTTCTGCTTACCCACCGTCAGGACGATGCACACAGACATCCCCTTCACATGATGTAATACACAGCTATGCTCCACCACAGGTCTAGAAAAAACATTCCTATCTGCTGTACTTCTCTTAAGGTCATGTCAATATTTGTATTCTCATCCAGAGGTCTTTCAAGAAAGAGAGTAGACCATGGCAAATGTGAATTGTTCTAAGGAACTATATCAAGGTTGGCTGGCTTAGAGTAAGCCCAGCACAAGATGCAGGAAAACCAGGAGAGTTAATAAAGGAATAATGATAATATGGATATTATAATTCATTAATATTATCAGCCATTAATATATATCACGAAGAAATATTTTCCAGTCCCTTAGTATGAAAGGCTATTATTAACATTGTTAAGGATGAGTATTTAAAGCTGAAGCATAACACTGAATACTAGAAAATTCCAGGCAGACAGAAGAAAACTGATGTTGTATCCATACACAGGAAGCAAAAGCAGCACAGCTGCAGTAAGCCTGCAGAAATTTGATACGATGGAGTTTACCAATAAAGGGTAGCAGTGTAAAACCAATGGAGCATTAGCCTGAATGTCTCATCAAACCTGATGGTGCTATTTGTGAAGAGTACCAGTTTTCAGAAACAGCATAGGTTTGCATACAATATGTAACTTAATGCTACCTTCTCATTCAAAAACAGTTACAATGCAAGGTATGTCTACTAACTGTCTCACATCTCAGAAAAAGGTCTGTTTAGGCAAAGACATGTTAAATGCTGAAAACTATGTTAACACTTATCAATTATATCAAAATTTACAATCACCATTGGCCAGATCTGTGGATGCAATAACAAACTTGTGAAACAGTAAATGATGCAGTTTATTATTTATGAGGATCTATTCGAATTAAGTGGTTTTTAAGAAAGCCAGATGCAAAGTTATGCGCCTAAGAAGCAGGAATGAAGAGAATATAGTTACTATAGTTACAGAATAGGGAACTGTGATTTTGCTCAGGCTGTAATCTCTCCCTAAAATCAATTTCCTCCTCTGAGGAGGAGTTAGTAAAATATTCTCTGCCCTTTTCCCTGTTCTTACCAGTCCTTGCCACATTCAAATGGGGGAGTCAGTCATCCCAGATATCTTTTGGCACACAGCAACCGAAGGTGGGAAATTTGTTGTGGGTTTGGTTTTTTGTTTGTTTGGTTTTTTGGGGTTTGGGGTTTTTTTTGGTGCAAGTGTGAAAGAGATTTTATTCTGTTTTTACTAAATTTTATATTGATTTGTAACAGAAAAAATATCAAGGCCGAGCCAGCACTACAAGCTCACTTTATACAGTGCTTCTCCACAAGTGGTAGAGAATCTGTTCCAACACAAGCAATTAGATTTTGTGCTAGAGTTTGGCTGATCTGCCATAAAAGAAATCAGAACTGAAATGAGAAAAGAGTGTGTGTCTTTGGTGGGGAAAAAAAAAAAGAAAAAGCCAAACAAAAACACCCCAAAACTTTCTATATCCCACTTCCTGGTGTGTACAGCTGCAAGACCAAGTATCTCTTAGTCATACTTGATACTTAAGTAACAGGGTATGTTTTTCTCCTTTCTTCTAAATTAGTACAGCTTGCAGCTCTACTCTGGTGTGTATTTCCACTGTAGTAATTTTTTTAAAGCTAAAGCTGGTTCCAAGCTAAGAACCTTCTTTAAGGCATAAAAGGCAATTTAAGTATGCTTTAGGAGTTTTCTTTGTCTTTTTTATTTTTTCTTGATCATCTCATTCCTCTGTAAGAGAATGAAAGCTTATATATTATTGGAAAAATTCAGATCGACTTTTCTATTCCCTCACCAGATACACCAGGGCTGTCATCCTCAAGCAAGCTAGCACACACGTGGAGGTTAATAGTTGAGATAGATAGATAGTTTTTTATATCTCATCATGTAGAAACTTAAAAATGACTCGAGGAACTCCTTCAGTGACCCTCTAGGGGAATACCGTCACCCAAGCATGCTGTTTTGGACGTGAGCAGGAGATCCCTGAAGTAATTGGATTTGAGCACAGATGCCCCCAACAGCTCTTTTGTGAAACCCAGCAATACAAAATTATATTTTGTATCATTCAATAAGTGTTTGGGACACACCTCCTTGGGACTTTAGACAGTACACTCTGAAGTGACTGAATTTCCTAGAATCTTGAGCCAAATTTCCCCATTCCATTTTGGGATGACACCTATGGCTACCCCACAGAGTATTACATGGCTCAGTGAATTCCAGTATCGACTTTGGTTTTATCTGTTGCTCCACTTTGGGGTTCAGCTGTCTGCAACTTTGCAGAAAGCACATGCTACTCAGCATCAGTAATATGATGGGTAATACCAGCCCTTCCTCACTTAGCAAAAATGTCCAGAGTAAGATACTTCAATGAAGTTCAGACACCAGTTGCATCCTTCTTTGAGTCTGCTGCATTGTGCACGTTTTAATCTGGTGGATGCTTCCTCTTCTGAGTTTGATTCAGGGAATATAGTCAATGCTAGCTACCAATCTTTTCTTTCAATAGGCCTTTTAACAACCGTACATGAAAGATATTTTCCCATTTATCTGAAAGGTCAATATCACAACTTGCTGACCCGAATTACCTGCCACTTTAAATGTTACTTACTGTTTCGTAAAAGGTGACAGTAACCACGCTGCCTTGTCCGATGTGTTGCCAGGCTCATTTCTCCTCTGAGTCACCTAATTTACCTGATATCTAGATTATCTGTGATGAGGTGAGAAACGTCTGCAGGCTTTCCCCTCCTCTTTATGACCAATCCATGATACTGGAAGAATCTAAAGTTTGGTCCTCTTGAGTTTTCTTAGTCATAGCTAATGTGTCATGAAGCTACTGTGTATATATATGCAAGTGGAGGATATATCAATGAAGTCTTGAGGATTTAGAAAATGCTAATAGAAGATAAAGCAACAACTTATCCATGTGCTGGGGATCTACCTGCAACTACTTCTGTTGCATTCCTCGGTTGGACTAGTTAATCTGCTACACTAGTCTGAGGATGATGCAAGGTCATTTGAATGACCTCAATTTCTTCAAATTTGATAAAAACCCTCTAACATAGGTACTTGGAAATCAGTTTGTGATTTGCTGCTCTGTCTTTTGGGATATAAACAGTACTAAAGAGTTCAACCAGTTCTTCTGTGATTCTTTTGACAGTGACATGTGTAAAAGAATTGCCCCCAGAAAGCAGGTCAGGTGTCAGAGATGATACCTACTGTATGCTTACCTCTGAGCTCCCTTCTGGAAGTCTGATGGTTTCCCTCCTTACAATCGCATACCTGTAACAGGCATGGGAGTCTCTAGACCCCTGGTCTGGGACCTGTCCCTGGACAAAGCTCCAAGTACATCAAACTATGTCTTGGAAGTTACAGCAATAAAATCTCTGACTCAGTCAGTTGTTTTGCCTGTTTTTCAGCTTCATTATGCTCATATAGCCTTTTTAATGTGCTGGTTTGCCCAGATTTTGCATATCTTGTTCATGCCTCCTTACACCACCCCAAAGCCTTGGGATCTGTTCCAAGGTCTCTGCAGCAGAACAAGAAAACAGAGGAAATCTGTGTCTATGAAGCAGTGTGAAGAGATGCACTCCTTCTGTTAAGGAGAACATAGAGAGGGCAGTTTCTACTGGATAGCTATAATCTGGAAGATGACTGCCCCAAAATGCTGTAGACATAACTGGTACTCCAAAAGTGATAGGAGGACTACGATGACTGCTTTTCTAAACATCCTGAGATCAGCAGAAGCACTCACATACTTATCGTTTGTTTAATGCACACGTCTGTCTACTGACAATGGCAACTGATCATGGATGATAATTCATAAATCACTGTATGGGACACACCAGAGATTCACAATGCAGGAGAATGTGACACTTTCTGTGTGAACAAGGAGAGCTATTCTGTACTGCTTGTTCTGTGCCCACTACCCTCTATCGTTCTAGCTTGTTTAGCTGTATTACAGCCACACAACTTTTGTAAAAAGTCATACAATTTTTGCAAAAAGCTAGCTTTGGGATACCCAAAGGTTGCCAGTGGAACATACATTTGCCAGGCAGAAAGTGGGACCACACAAATATAAATGGCTCATACTCTGTGTGTTACTGCAGTAAGCCATGTTCTGTGTGACACCTGTGGGTAAGAGGAAATAGAGGGGACCCAGGACACTCTTCGTTTGCAGGCATGCTACCAGCAGGCAGAGCAGCAGTCTCAGCAGCATGGATTATGAAGGCCAATACTATAACAGTTGGCTGCTTAGAAGGTAAGAGGAATGATAAGTTAAAAAAAACCATCCTGTGTTTTCATCCTTTTCCTCTGACAATGTGCAAGGAAAAAGAGCTGTTTCTTCCTTTTTATTCCCAGCTTCTCCTCATTTGATCCTAGACCCCCGGCTCTGTGGCAACCACTTTGCTCACAGTCTACCAGAAGTTTCTGAGAGCTTCCTGATACTACATACAGCAATTGCTGCTCACACTCTATTCAGACTATTCCTTGGATTGACCAGAAAATGCAGTCAATAAACTCAGTCATGCTGCTACCAGTGCATGGGCATCTGACACTGAGACCAGCTCCCAGGACGTCTCTCAAGATATTTTCTGGAGCACCCCTTGCCTCCTCCTCCAATCTTCTCATTTCTTATCTGCTCACTGGGTAGTGATTGACTAGGGTAGGTCAGTGGGTATGACTTCAAGGCCCAGACTCCTCAAAGCAGGGTAGACTTGTCGTATTTGCCAATGCTGTTCTTAATTTTGTCATGCAGGCATTTCATGCACTTGATGATACACTCCCTACCCTAGATATCTTACAACATGGACCCCTGCCTTTGCCAGCTTCTTGAAGTAACTTCACATGAATGCAAATTCCAGGCACATGTCCAAGAAATCATGGATTTTGTGATATTCCCCTCAACAAAACTTTGTGGTTTCCCAGAAATTTTGTACAGAAACTGCAGCAGTCTTCATGGAGAAAGCCTGTTAACATCTGTGGTTTGAATTGAAGGTAGCCAAAAACTACCAGCGTGCAGGAGGAAATGACTGAGAAGTGAGCAGGTAGAAACCCATTGTAAAAACAGTTTCTGGGAGAATGAAAACCCGAGATTTTAGCAGCACATAAAGCCATCTCTCATGTAACTTATCCTTTTCCTTAGACAAGGCTTAGCAGGAGAGATTCAATGTACATATAAGTTGACAATTCATACGTTGGTGCTGGAGGACAGGGTGGGGGAAGTGGGCAACAACATATGCAGAGCAACAGATGAGACACCTGCAATGCAGACTGTTCTCGGCAATCTCCCATCCTGGCCCAAGCAAAATGTTCTCCTGGCACAGCAGTATCTGAGCCACAAGAGGTCACTGGTAACAGCGCTAAAAACATCTCCCAGGTTTCCCAGCCTCGGTGTTCTCCTTCTGCCTCTCATATCTTGTGCTTCGAGTAGCCAGGTATCACCTACAGCATAAACTGAAACTAACTGCACCTATTAGCTTTGCAACGAGCCATGTACAGGTCCACAGCAGTCATGTACTGAGCAACCTTCCTGCAAATCCTCAACTGACTGGAGGAAGGCACGGGCTGTTTATTTGTAAAATGCAATCACCCACCCAGCCGTGGTCAAAATCTTCTCAGTGCAAGGATGTCATATAGATTTCAGTGAAACTAATTGGAAAACAGAAGCTTTATTTTATTAAAGCTTTGGACATTTCAACTTTTTCCTCTCCTTGAACTACAACCTAAACAAAATCTCTCTCATGTTTTCAGGAAACAGGACCATGTCAGCATGCCTGTGGGTGACCTGCAGCATGAAAACTCTGGCCCAGGACTCATCTCTTCCTCCTTAACTAAGGAAGAACAAAAGTTTGTTTGGGGCTTTTTTTTAAATCCCAAAGTACTTAACATATAAGGTATGAAAAGTTCATGTTCAGTTCTCCTTTCTGCCTGATGTTGCTCCCATGACCTGATGAAATTTTGCCAAGTACAGACTGCTATACACACTCTTATAAGTCCCCTCTCCTCTGCAAGAACTTCCCAAAACTGATTTTTCTCCAAGAAATATTCTGGTTTGCATATAGCATTGTATTCTGGTGACATTTCTTTTTACAAGCTCCAATTTATATTAATATATCAGCAGGAGTGCCCCCGTCTTATCAAATAAGCCAGATTGTTCAGACACTATTGTGTAAAAATACTTATTTGCCATGATTCAATCACTAACCCGTCACAGAAACAAACTCACAAGTATCCTAGGTATGAGATTATGGTGAACTGATTATGGTGAACTGATTTGGTTCACTGGGATTTTAACATAGCCCTTGATTTGCCATTTCTCTTATCGAATCACCCATAGAACATATCACATTTTGCTGTGAGACCGGAAAGAGGTCAAGCTTCAACAAAGTGCTAGGAATAAAAGCATGTGGAAATGAAACAGTTTTTTGGATGGAAAAATATAGACAGAGAGAAAACTAGAAATCAAATCAACAAACTTAATTTCACTCTCTAGCTTTATACTGCCAAATGTATGAGAACCATGTGCCCCAGCTCCAAAGCAAAAGCACCACTCATGTAGCAGCAAGGAGATGTAAGCAGTCTCCCCTGCCACTCTCAGTATTGCACGTGACTGTACAGCCAGGTGGCTGACAGGGTTTCATTGTGCAGGAGCAAAGTTCAAGAGGAATAAAACTAAAAGAAGCTTTAAGAAAGTTGAAGATGCTCCCTACCATGTAGCTTTTCATTTACATGGACAGGCACCGCTTACTTTGACAGGACTTTGAGTGCTTGGCAGCTGAATCGAGCAAGATGTCACGGTGTTTGAGAAATCACGCATCTTTAGGCTTCACTCAGAAGCAGCCCTGGGCAGCAGACATGTCTTGAGGTCCCCATGCATTTCCTAGATCAGGTCCCCTGTCTGCCTGCATTCAGTTTTATGAGCTGTTTGAATGAACAGCAGAGCTGTTAGAGGTTTTCTGCAAATCAGATGTTGATCTACTGGCTCTCCTGTGTAACCCCACATCCTCTCCATTGTTACCCTCAGCTTTATTACTACTACAACTGTTTGCCTGAAGCAATGCCCTTCTACTCAGACAACCCTATTCCCACTCAAAAATTAATTAAAGATGTTTTGATATATATCTTAGTACATCCTTGGTTCTTTTAATTCTACAATTTCCTGTAAACCATCTTTGCCCTATCTGAACTAGACCATAAACAGCTGGAGTCAGAAATTGATCTTATATGACTGGGTAGTTACAATGGCATGTAGGAAGTGATAATTGAGCTTTTATTGCACTGACTAAAATGTCTAAACACTTTGGAAATTTAAAGGCCCATAGCTTAAGAAAGCAGAAAAAAAATAAATCTGAAAAAAACCCCTTAAAGATTCCAGGCTTTGGAAACAGGAGAATTTATAGACTATTATAAGTAATAAAAAGCTACTTTTGCTCAAACATGAAGCCTAAGCTGCAGTACATGAGCTTATTCAATGAATATCAGAGCTCTTAATCTTGCTGACTATTCCCAACATCCCTGGGGTGACATTAGGCTACATTCTTTTATAAAAAATATTAAAAATATAAAGAAAAGCGAGAGCAATGGTCACTGAAACTTATCCAGCTATACAACAAGGAAAAAAACCTTTCTGATTTATTGCTTGCCAAGGTTGTGTCCAGACTTGTGTCTTTTCAAGGAAATAAGCTCTGAGAGACAGAATATGGAAAATCAATTCACCTTACCCACAGTCAACTATGCTGAATGAATTTATAGTTACACTACTGTATCCCTTTCACACAAGATCGATAAATTGTGTTAATATGTAGTATTTTCACCTGAACTGATTGAGAGGGGCGCAGAGGAGTGGGGGGGAAAGGGCTGTTCTGCTGCCTTTCAGACAATTTGGCAGCCACTGTGGGAAGCTTTTTTTGACCAAAACAACCCATTGAGACAGGGCAAATACCATTTCCCAGCTGGTAAATTTGGGTATGAGCTTTATTGCCTGAAGCCAGAAGACACGGTGAACCAAAAACTCTTCAAGTTCAGTTGTGCCAGCTGAGGCAAAGGCCCATGGTTTGACCTGACATTGAAGTCACCATGAATGACAGCAGGGACAGTGTCAATCCATTTGTCCTCATGATAAATCCATACACAATCAATTGACTGAGCAAGCATTTGCCATTTATTGCCAAGGCTAGGGTAGCTAGGGTAACGTTTTTTACCCCGCTTTAAAATTTTTCCATTTACCACGTTTTACTCTCATGTGCAACATCTTGTTAGCTGCTGCGGCATGGAAGGAAGACTTGTCAAAACTGTTTTCTTTATGAGGTACTGAAGACAGTGCACACTTGGCTAAATGACATATAAAAAAGAAAAGGAAAACCCTGCTGTCTGGAACACCAAGTGTGTCAGAAAACTGGTGTCCCAATCCAATGTCAGGAGAGGTTTCGATACGATCCCAAGGACAAGATTAAGACGCAAACGAGGTCAAATGCTGTACAACCTTTTGACTTTATTTTGGCGAACGAAGGGGTGAGGACTGGGTAGGGAGATGGGGGCGGGGGGGGGGAAGAAAAAGAAAAAAAGAGAGAGAGAGAAAAAGAGAGAAAAATAGAAAGAGCGTGCTCAGGCGGGTGAGAAAAGAGCCACGTAGGGGAACTAGCTACCGCCACTCCGAGTCCGGCGTTGTCCCGTCGATCAAAGGTCCAGTCGGTCCAGTCTCTGTGTCCGCAGGAGCAGCTTCCAAGGAGGTGCACGGTGTAGGACGAGAAGAGAAAGAGAGGACCTCAAAAGGCGCACGCGGTCCTTTTATAGGGCGATGCACATGCGCAGAACAGGTCTGCGTACACGCAGTTTGCGCTTCTGCTTTTCGCGCCCTGGTCTCTGTGCAGGCGTGCGTGCAGTTCATGGCCCCGCCTTTCGTGTCCTGGTCACTGCATGGGCATCCATCCTGTGGTGGTTTCGTCGGGGGCTGGATGTCGAACCCAGAAGATGGCGGTAGAACGGCAATGTCGAGACAATTCTGGTTCCATAACAGTCCTCAACAACTGGGAATTTCAGAGCCGTTAGGTCAGGGCACATTAACGGCACCCAACAGTATGTTTTCCTCTGGTAAAGAGGGCATATTTGGCTGCTGCTATTCTGACAGCTGCATGTGTTAATGACCCATCCATCAGGTGCTCTGGAGGGAGCCTTTCCCTGCTTTATTCTCTGGTCTGCCTAAGAGCATATGCTGCAAGTGTGATGTCCGCACATTCATCTTTCTAAGTGAGGGCTCACCTGGATGCTGCTATATTGTAGTTATTATTAACACACTTTCAGGAAAGTATGACCTTGCACGTCCCTGGTCGTGCTCCTAGAAAACAGGCAGTTTAAGGTGCAACAAAACTTTTGTTAGAGCTTCTGGTTTTCATGGCTCCAACATGCTGAAAAATTTCTGTCAAGAAACACAGGCAAATGATCTGCCCGTTTGACAAGCCTCTGGCATACAGAATTTGTTAATTTTACTTTGCACCAGTGACCAGTTTTGCTCTCCTTTTCTAACTGAACCTGAGCTTTACCTACTGAGAAAAGAAACCTGCCCCATGCACCCTCACTGCACTTCGTAGTGAGGAAGGAAATGGCAATTTCTCTCCTGTTTTCCTAATGAGTCTTTCTGTTCTCTTCACCTGCTGGAAATGCAACAAAGGCAATATTAATTTCAGAAGCTTCCTGCTTTTCATATGCTTAAATCTGTTTGGCTCAAGTAGCCTCTTTCATTATAACTGTGATGGGCAGGCTTCTTTCCTGTCTCCGTCTTTCACTCACCATCATTTAACATCTGTCTTTCTCAATTCAGAAATGAAGAAGTTCCCTGCCTTCACTGAAGGATTTTAATTCTTTCACTTTTGACCTTTGTTGTTATTGTTTCAGTTGTCCCTCTTCCCAGCATTTAATGTTACAGCACAAATTTTCAAAGTAAGTTTGCTTTTTTATTGTTGCTTTGTGTGCTTCAAGGCTCCCATGCTAACTGCTGTCTCAAGTGTTAGGAAATTAATCCTTACAAGGTCAGAAAACGCTTACAAATATAGTCAGTTAAGAGAAAACCAGACTTCTAGAAGTAACTTTTTCTGGCAAGACTTGTGCAAAATTCCAGCAGCAATAAAGGAGTAGGAGTAACATACTTCAGTTTTAGCCATTTTCCTAGAGTTAATGCCTATGGTCTTTGAACTGCTGACATCCATGAGGGCTCTCCTCAATTTTCTAGAATTTATCCCGTGACCAGGTATTGCTAAATTCCTTAGAAAAAATGGTGGAACAGGCCTAACTTTTTCTTCCATCATATTACAGACAGACAAAAAAGTATGACTCATTT
This sequence comes from Platalea leucorodia, assembly GCF_965183815.1. Lineage (NCBI taxonomy): Eukaryota > Metazoa > Chordata > Aves > Pelecaniformes > Threskiornithidae > Platalea > Platalea leucorodia. The sequence goes on along the minus strand of NC_138858.1, from coordinate 39,449,823 downwards.
GATAGCAGCCATCATTGTGATACTAACCTTTCAATCTACTTACACAGTATCAATGGTGATTAAAAAGAAGAGCTGCTCAGGAAGATACTTGAAATACGTTTACCAATATTTTATTTGAAATCTAAGGTACAGTGCCTTTTTTTACATGACTTTTTAGTTGCCATAGTATTGTAATTCCAAACATCTATAAAATTTTCATTTTCTATGAGATGCTATTTAAGAAGTAGTAATTTTTAAAATAAACAACAAAAATGCCTTAGTAATAAAAAGCATAAACTTCCCAGCATTACAGTGAGGTGTTTAAATATTCAAGTAGTTAGAGGAACTAATTTGAAACAAAGACACTACAGGAAAAAAAGAATCAATTCATGTCTTACTGCAACAGCTGCTGTGCTTTTGAAAACTTGATAACTTAAAGGTGAACAATCTGGAATCCAAAGCAAGTTTCCTTTTGGAGCTACATAGCCTAGTGGATACCTCCATAAGATTAAAGCACATTGTCTGTAGCACCTTAAAGTAGCTTCAGAATTATTTTCTGAACACTTGAAGAGCACTCAGTAGTGCTTAAGTACCGCAAGACAGGATATTCTTTTGTGATCACAGACATCATACATTTTTAATGGTGGCAGATTTTCTACCTCCTCTTAAAATCGCTCTAAGAAAGATGCATGACATTTTAACTTGACATGAAGTTACTGTGACCGCTCATCCCTTATGTTAAAGAACATCTGTCTTACATTCTTCTGGTCACATGAGTGAGAAAGCAGAAGTAAAAAACTCTTTGCAAAGCCACACTAAGCAATGTAACTTTTGATTAAGTCTTGCTATTGGTGTAAAAACCTGCCTGAAAAAAACCCCATGTTTTAACAAATACCATGCACAAAGCAGTAATAGTGCTTTTTTCAGCCTTTTTTTATAGTCCTAAAATGGCAGAGAATTGCAATAAAAATGAAAAACCCTCCAGAAAATCAAGACTGCATCTTTATGTTTAAAATTTCACCTGTTCAGATAAATTACTTTGTTATTTACCCTTGCAACTGAGGTAAAGAAGTTGGATTACAAGGAATGACCTTCTGAAAACTTTCCTTAAATACTACTGCAAATCACAGAATTATAGAATCATACAATCATTTAGATTGGAAAAGACCTTTAAGATCATCAAGTCCAACCGTAAACCTAATACTGCCAAGTCCACCACTAAACCTGGGACATGGCAACCCTGGATGTACATACAGACTGAGGAAAAAGAGGCTGGACAGCAGCTGAACGGAGAGGGATCTGGGAGTTCTGGTTGATGGCAAGTTGAACATGAGCCAACAGTGTGCTCTGGCAGCCAAGAGGGCCAACTGTGTCCTGGGGTGCATCAAGCACTGCATCGCTAGCCGGTCGAGGGAGGTGATTCTCCCGCTCTACTCTGCACTGGTGTGGCCTCATCTTGAGTACTGTGTGCAGTTTTGGGCGCCACAGTACAAAAAGGACACAAAGCTACTAGAGAGTGTCCAGAGGAGAGCCACAAAGACAGTGAAGGGTTTAGAGGGGAAGTCATACGAGAAGTGGCTGAAATCACTTGGTCTGTTCAGCCTGGAGAAGAGGAGACTGAAGGGAGACCTCCTCGGGGTCTACAGCTTCCTCACAAGGGAAGGAGGAGGGGCAGGCGCTGATCCCTTCTCCCTGACAACCAATGATAAGACCCAAGGGAAAGACAGGAAGATATGCCAGGGGAGGTTTAGGTTAGACATTAGGAAAAGATTCTTCACCCAAAGGGTAGTGGAGCATTGGAACAAGCTTCCCCGGGAGGTAATCATGGCGCCAAGCCTGACAGCATTCAAGAAGCATTTGGACAATACCTTCAGACATATGGTATGATTTCTGGGGTTGTCCTATGCAGGGACAAGAGTTGGACTTGACGATCCTTGTGTGTCCCTTCCAACTCAGGATATTCTATGATTCTATGAAAACATGTCCCTAAGCACCACATCTACACATCTTTTAAATACTTCCAGGGATGGCCTCTCAAGCACTTCCCTGGGCAGCCTGTTCCAGTGCCTGACTACTCTCTCCGTGAAGAAGTTTTTCCTAATATCCAACCTAAACTTACCCTGGCACAACTTGAGACCATTTCCTCTCATCCTATCACTTGTTACCTGGAAGAAGAGACTGACCCCCACCTGGCTACAACCTCCTTTCAGGTAGTTGCAGAGAGCAATAAGGTCTCCCCTCAGCCTCCTCTTCTCCAAACTAAACAACCCCAGTTCCCTCCGCTGCTCCTCATAAGACTTGTTCTCTAGGTCCTTTGCTAGCTTCATTGCCCCTCTTTGGACACACTCCAGCACTTCAATGTCCTTCTTGTAGTGAGGGGCCCAAAACTGAACCCAGTACTCGAGCTGCGGCCTCACCAGTGCCCAGCACAGGGGGATGATCACTTCCATAGTCCTGCTGGCCACACTATTCCTGATATGAGCCAGGATACCATTGGCCTTCTTGGCCACCTGGGCACACTGCTGGCTCATGTTCAGGTGGCTGTCAACCAACACCCCCAGGTCCTTTTCTGCCAGGCAGCTCTCCAGCCACTGCTGCCCAAGCCTGTAGTGTTGCATGGGGTTATTATGACCCAAGTGCAGGATCCAGCACTTAGCCTTGTTGAACCTCATACAGTTGGCCCTGGCCCATTGATCCAGCCTGTCCAGGTCCCTCTGTAGGGCCTTCCTGCCCTCCAGCAGATCAACACTTCCACCCAACTTGGTGTTGTCTGCAGACTTACTGAGGGTGCACTCAATCCCCTCATCCAGATCGTTGATAAAGATATTAAACAAGACTGGCCCCAGTGCTGAGCCCTGGGGAACACCACTTGTGACTGGCTGCCAACTAGGTTTAGCTCCACTTACCACAACATTTTGGGCCCAGCCATCCAGCCAGTTTTTTACCCAGTGAAGCATATGCACATCCAAGCCATGAGCAGCCAGTTTCTCCAGGAGAGTGTGGTAGGAAACCGTGTCAAAGGCTTTACTAAAATGCCGGTAGACAACATCCACAGCCTTCCCCTCACCCACTAAGCGGGTCACCTTGTCACAGAAGGAGATCAGGTTAGTCAAGCAGGACCTGCCTTTCATAAACCCATGCTGGCTGGGCCTGATCACCTGGTTGTCCCGTACATGCCACGTGATGGCACTCAGGATGATCTGCTCCATAACCTTGCCTGGCACCGAGGTCAGGCTGACAGGTCTGTAGCTCCCTGGATCCTCATTCCATCTCTTCCTGTAGATGGGCATCACAGTTGCTAACTTCCAGTCAACTGGGACCTCCCCAGTTAGCCAGGACTGCTGATAGATGATGGAAAGTGGCTTGGTGAGCACTTCTGCCAGCTCCCTCAGTACCCTTGGGTGGATCCCATCCAGCCCCATAGACTTGTGTGTGTCTATGTGGTGTAGCAGGTTGCTAATCATTTCCCCTTGGATTATGGGGGCTTCATTCTGCTCCCCATCCCTGTCTTCTAGCTCACAGGGCTGGATACCCCAAGAACAACTGGTCCGACTAAGGACTGAGGCAAAGAAGGCATTAAGTACCTCAGCCTTTTCCTTGTCCTCTGTCACTGTGTTTCCCCCCACATCCAATAAAGGATGGAGTTCCTCCTTAGCCCTCCTTTTGTTGCTAGTGTATTTGTAGGAACATTTTTAATTGTCTTTTACAGCAGTAGCCAGATTATGTTCTAGTTGGACTTTCGCCCTTCTAATCCCCTCCCTGCATAACCTCATGACAGCCTTGTAGTCCTCCTGAGTCGCCTGCCCCTTCTTCCAAAGGTCATAAACTCTCGTTTTATTCCTGAGTTCCAGCCAAAGCTCTCTGTTCAGCCAGGCTGGTCTTCTACCCTGCTGGCTTGTCTTTTGGTATGTGGGGATGGCCCACTCCTGCAGCTGTAAGATTTCCTTCTTGAAGAACGTCCAGCCTTCCTGGACTCCTTTGCCCTTCAGGACTGCCTCCCAAGGGACTCTTGTCAAGGCTTCTAAACAGGCCAAAGTCTGCCCTCCGAAAGTCCAAGGTAGCAGTTTTGCTGACCCCCTCCTTACTTCTACAAGAATTAAAAACTCTATCATTTCATGATTACTAGGCTCAAGATGGCTTCCAACTGTTACGTCACCCACCAGGCCTTCCCTGTTGACAAACAAGAGGTCCCTTGTGGGGCACTCTACCTAGTTGGCTCCCTCACCAGCTGCGTCAGGAAGTTATCTTTCGCACAATCCAGGAACCTCCTAGACTGTTTCCTCTCTGCTGTATTGCACTTCCAGCAGACATCTGGTAAGTTGAAGTCCCCCACAAGAACAAGGGCTAGAGACTGTGAGACTTCTCCCAGCTGCTTATAGAATACTTCATCCACCTCTTCATCTTGGTTGGGTGGTCTATAACAGACTTCCACCACGATATCTGCCTTGTTGGCCTTCCCCCTGACTCGTACCCATAAACGCTCAATTCTGTCATCACCATTGTTACATTTTAGACAATCGAAACATTCTCTCGTGTACAAGGCTACCCCACCGCCTCTGGGTGTGGCAAAGACTGGTCCAACATGCGCACTGGTATCGTTTTATTGCAAAGATGTGCTGAATACTGTTTGTCAGGTGCCGATTTGAAACATGGGTTTAAAATTCCCAAGCAAGTTTCCATCCTTGCTCCCAGGAGACATCTGGCCATTGGATAGCTTTATTCTTCTAAGGTGGCTGGTATCTCCTCAGTGCCAGAAAGATCAAAGGAGTGACATGAAGACACTGGAAAAAGAAATAGGTTAATTTTGGAACTTGGCCTGGACAAATAAAAGTCCTTTCATGCTCCTCCTGGCTGCACAGTTCTTCCTTCTTCCTAGCTACCCCTCCTGTACTTGCCCCATCCCCTGGAGAGAAAATACAGAGCCAGCAGAAAGCTGTTTACTGGTTTTGACTTGGGTCACTCTCTTACCTGAATATATTCTTGTTTTCCCAAATCACTCATCATTTCAGTTTATTTTTATGTTGCTCCTTTATCTTGAAAAGGATATACCTGTTAAGGTATAAATTTTAAAGATACAGGAACATTTTTTCTTACCAAGGAGAAATAAAGAAAAAAAAATCCAGTCTGACTAAGTACATTTCAAGTCTAGAACAGTTCAAGTCTAGCTAAAGGCGATGCAGAAAGACTGGGACTCTACGAACGTAATTGTCTGCTGTCTTTGCTCCCATCCCCACGCATGGGAAAGGACCGTGACACTGACTGTAGAGATAATTTGCCATCCAAACAGAAAACACGCTCCTAAAATGATGATTTTATTTGAACAAGCAAACATGGCAGTAGTTGTTATTGAGTTTGCTGTAGCTAATGCAAAAGAAATTCCTCAGAAAGCTGTCATGACATGTGAGATGGAAAACAGCCTGCCAAAGACACACAGTTCTACTGTGATCTCTGAGACCATCTTTCCTGAAACTTCTTTTTAAAGAAATTTGAAAACACAGCAAAGCACAAGGTGGCTGCTTTGAAGAGTAACAGGAGAATTGCCACTGAATTTTCTAAAATTCACTGAATTTTCAACTGAACACAGTTGAAATGTTGAAAGTTGATGGAGGACAGAGTATGAAAGATTCACTAAAGTGTGTAAATGCTTCACAAGACTCATGTTAGGAAACTGCCCAGTGTTTTAAAAATCTGAGAAAATCAAGATTTAAAGGTAAAATGTGTGGAAACTATCATGTCATTCTTATCTTACTGCAGAAGAGGAAATAATATTTCTCTTCTGTAAATCAGACATGAACAGAGCATGGAGACCTGCAGATACTGATTATGGTGAGGCTGAGCTTCAAAATAAAAGTCAGTCTCTGTTGGTAACATGGAGTCACATATGGAGTCTAAGAAGAAAGCAAGGAAAAATTTAAGTGTAGTAAGTAGCTTTTATAGTATCATTGGACTCGATGATCTCAGAGGTCTTTTCTAACCTTTTTTATGATTTATGATTCTATGATTCTATGATCAGTTAGTGTAGAAGATAATAATTTAAAAAAACCCTTGATAACTGATTGCATGGTGAAGGGCAGTAGAAATCCAGGCTCAGAAGGAAAACCAGAGTGTACGCTAAGTGGAGTAGAAATGCTCTGTAAGGGTCTCTGAAACAAAGTCTTCCTGTTTCTTCATGTGCATTAGAATGTTCTCGTTTTTAAATTGGCTTTATCTGAGTGTGTTTCACCACAAGTCAGTCTTGATGGCCATTTTCTGAGCATTATCCTCTCCTCCCCGCCTCGTCCAACAATAATTTCGTTACACTGTTTTTTGAATCTAAGGATGCACTGTTTGAACATTTGACATTTTGTACAGACTAATTTCTAATCCTACCTGTTCCTCATGCTCCTGTTCACTAGTCATCAGAAATTTTATTGCTAGGGAAGTGCTGTTATTGAAATTTTATTTCAGGGAAATGCTGTTATCTCTGTTCAAAGATTGGTAAAAGAAAGCAGCAGAGATATTTGCCAACTGCCTGATTTGTTTCAGTGTAAAAGCCAGAAGGAAAACCCACCTCCTGAAGGCACCAAGTAAGCTTCAAGAAATCTCATTAGAACAAATTCCTCTTACAATGCCAAGATGTAGGTGTTATTTTTCACCTGTGCTTGGCTAGGACTCTACTGTGTAATCCTTAACCACATTTTTAAGTTTTCTTTGCAAATAAGTCTGGCAAAATCTAAAAATGCAAGTATGAACTGTGAGATGAGCTCTGTAAATTATAAACAGCTGTGTTGTTATGCAACAGCTGAAGCATAGCTCAATTTACCTCTAGGTATGCTTACTAAGTAAGTCACATTTGGATGCATTTTACTGTGCCTAGAATTCTTCTGCTGCTCTGGAATTATTGTGCTGCTCTATCAGCCCCTTTCTAGCATTGCTCCACAGACACAATCATCTGAAGTGTTTCTTCAAAGTAGAAGAACTATGCTTTGAAATTATTATGAAAGCTATAGAGAATTGAGATGAAGGGGAATTCTTTCTACTTTCATTCCTCCTCTTCTCACAGCTCCTTTTTTCCCTAACATGGAAGCATCACAAGTTGTCTCAGAAACATGTCTTCACTGAGCAGCAAGCTCTCGAAGTCAGGGATTTTGCACAGAACATAATAACTGTACACAACAATGATGCAAAGTTGATCAGAATTAATAGTTGAAAGTTTGCTCACTTAGAATAAAAATCATCAGATGAAAAACACGATTATAAAACTATTTCTACTATAAATTGCTTTTCTGCACCTATTATACAAATTCACATTCCTGAGTGAAACACAAATTCACTTTCTATGGACTTCTGGATTAGCTGCATGGATTAAAAGGAGCTTTCTGCTAATAGAATTAGCCTTGATCATGTAAACAATTTTTGAATACCTCCACTAAATGCTCTTCAGTCCAAATGATGTGCATTGCTACCAATACTCTTGGCGTGGGAAACCACAAAACTGTTATTAATACATGATCCTGATTCATTTTGTACAAGGAAATCCCCTATTTTATGGAATTACCTGAAGTTTATCGTGTACAGATTAGCGATTCACTTTTGTACCACCTATGTTTAGATTTTCCCCTCAACTATAGCAGCACCATAAAAAAACACCAAGGTCTTCTTGATGCTAATCTTCTGTTCCTTGTTTTTCCATCCTTTTTGCCTTTTCACTGTGTGATTTGGACCAGTTCACTCAAATATACAAATGCTCTTTCAGTTTACACAGCCCCATACATGAAAGTGTATTCAAAAGCCAAATAAAACAAAACCCACATGGAGGGTGTTTTGAATGCTCAGGTATGAAGCAATCTAAAATTTCAGGTAAAGTGTAAACTCCAGTTATCTGGGGATACATCCTTTATTTTGGAGATTAGGAAGAATCTGGTCTCCCTCACAAGCTGTAGTCTCTGACACTGTGTAACTGACCAAATGTAGCACCAATGGTTCTGGTAAGCGACCAGTTTGTCATTTTATGAAAAACAGAGTATCGGACACTGCCAAAACGGCAATAGTGTGCTGGAGGGACCAAATTTCTTGATCTGCTGTTTCTATTCTAATTCTAACATATTTCACACAGCTCAGTCTTCAAATGCATTTAGCACATCAGATTTAGCCTTAAGGTACACCTAAATATCTCTCATATCTGATAAAAAAAATCATAGCCAATTTCATTTTCCCTACAGAAAAGAAAAAACATCTATTGAATGGTACCTCTTGTTCTGTATGATATAATCATCCTCTTTAAAAGCTGGAACACCACGTGCTCCAACATATAACACAACACAGACTGGATGTACATTTATTGTACATGTATAAACCACAATTTTATTGGAAAAGCTCATCTGGCAAAATAATAAGACCATTGAGCATATTCATTTTCTAAAATACAATATTGAAAATATAAATCAAAATCCGTGAGAGATATCCTTATTTTATTGTAAAGCTGACTTAAAATATAGCCAATTCAACATCAGTCTTTGGGGAGAGAAAATATTTTTGTGTTCAGTTAAAGTGGTGATATTCACTTATATGAAAAAATCTAATATCCTAAATTCTGAGAAATAGCAAGTTACGGAACTGGCAGATAATTTCCGTTGTGTAATAAGACCTATTCCAATCTGTGTGTAGTAATTGTACCATACATCACAAAGTGCCTCTCCTTCCCTTGCAGATACATACAATATTGAAATTTATGGAGGTGCTTCAGATGCAGAAACATTAGCGATCCAAAGTTTGGTACCGCAAGAGTTTGAAGTTTATATGAGATGGCATGGAGGAAATCCAATGGGTTAGAACTATGTTTTCTTTAAAAAATACTAGCACAACCTACACTATCTTTCAAACCTTAACTATGATCAGTTTGTTTTATGCTCAAAAATAATCTTACTAATTATAAAGTAGTATAATAACACATGTTAGGTTTAATGTTAAAGGCATTGCAATTGAAACATCCATGGTGTCCTCCAAAAGCTGAATTTGTGACTGTACAAACTCCTCTCTATCAGTCGTTCCCTAACACATAGCCAGAATTAACTATTGACTGTAATGCATTTTCTGTTTCATTAAAACATGGGTTTGCCAATACCAGGTATTCGCTACAGATTTGATCCACTCTTGCATCACAGTATCTTGCTATCAACGAGGCACTTTGAATGGGACAACCAAGAGCCAGCCCTTGGAGGCTAGTCGTGGGTGTAGAGGATTTTAACCCACTGCTGATGATTAGTCAGGGGTAGATGGCAATATTACTTTTATTGGTTTTATTATAAGCATTTGTAAGGTTCCTTAGGTAAGACTAACCAAGAATTTTCCAGGGTCCGCTGTTATTGCTTGTTGGATAGATAAAACAATAGTTTCTCCATCTTTGCAATCGGGGAATTTCGGCAGTATCCGTGAGTTCAGACTTGTGGCAAGTTGGGAGCATAACAGCTGTGCTGACCACCTTATATTCAGCAGTTTAATTTCATAATACAGTGACAGAAAACTTTCTGTTCAAAGGTATTTTTTCAAAGTTAACAAAGATTCACATACAAGACTATTTCTAATGCTTTTTCTCTCCTGAAAAAGGAAAAAACAAACCTTACTTTAATATTGCAAAAGACCTTTTTTGAGAAGTGTCATGGCAGTTACTGCCTCTGCACAAGAAAACTGTCAGTAAAAAGCTGACACCTAATTCTCTGTTGATGATGCCCTCAAATCTTTCACATCCCCATGGGCTGAGCATTGGTTTATTCTTGCTGGAAGCCAGCCAACTGCCCAGGCAATGTGAGCACTGAGAGATTTAGCAGCTTTAGTTTTGTGGGAACATTTTATTCTTAACTGTTATGAGACAACTGACTTATACTTTCTCTGTAGATCTGAAATTTGTGGAGGTTTAACATGAGGGCAGCAGGGGTGCAGGGCACTGTTCGTGCAAAAGTTTCTAGCAGTGGTTCTGCCTCAGCCAGATTCAGGTAAAGCCTTCCTTTTTTAATTCCAGAGGAAACCACCCCCGTTTTAGTCAGAACAGCCAAGTCAATTAATTTAAGATTTTTTTAATATTTCCAAAACCGGATTTAAATCGTTACCTATAAGCCATGTGACACCAATCATGCATTCAACTGTAAAACAAAAAGCAACACCATACAAGGCCTATCAGAGCTACCTGGACCAGAGTTTACCACCAGAAACTAGCAATGCAGAATGGAAAACATTGGAAAAGTGAGCACCTGACAGCTAACTATGATCTGAATTCAACATTTAGTTAACACCTAGATCATTTATAAAGGACAGATCACATTCTTATTTCTAGCCAGGTCATTGTTTTCAATAAATAATTGACCAGAAAAGCAGATCCTGGGTCAGAAACCTGGATAAAGTTCAGGACAATAGAAAAGCTGCTTAGGTTGAAGGCAGTGTCTAGATATAACAAGGGGACCATGCAGGACTGAAGGGAGAAATCTTGAAAAATTAAGAAGTATAATTTCGTTAAGTGTTTTAATTCCCTTCCCATGATACAACGGGGAGCCCAACAAAATCTTCTTGTGTTAGGGGATGTGATGACACCAACAGGGTTGAGTTGAATCATAACCAAAATTTCTATTTCAAGTGAAATAACATCAATCATTTAAGAAGATGAAAGTGTTAATCTTCAAGGAAAGGAATCAGCAGTCATTTCTTCTGGGAGAAAATGGGAAAGGGCAATAAAAGTTTTTTATCAGGAGAAATACTGAGTATTCCTAACTCCTTTCTAAAAAAAATCTTTTAGGTGTTCTTCATCTTTTCAGACAAAAAAGAAAAAGAAAAGGAAAAAAGTCTCCTCTCAGCATAACACATTTATAGAAGTAGATAAGAAGCACAAGTTTTGCCATGCATGATTTTCTGCATAATATTAAAAGCAGTGTGATTACATTTATGGTAATTGATAAGGTCCTTACCTGATAATGATCAGAGGTCAGGAGTTTAAAAGCTGCAGTGGAACTTACTTTCCCTACAAAAAAAAAAAAAAAAAAAAAAAAAACAACCAAAAAAAACCAAAACAACAAGGCAACAAACAAAGAAGCAAACAATCAAAACCTAGGAGAGGATTTAAAGGTGTATTCTGGCTTGTTGCGAATCACTGTTTTCTATGACAGGGGTTTCTTTTTGTTAACTAACTCCTTTGTTAAATCATGATCCCATATCTCATATTTTTTCCTATTTTTTTCTTGCTAATTCCCATTATTTCTTTCACCTTAATAACATAGTACACTTCTTTAAAAGAGTTAAGTTTGCAGATGGGAGGTAATGATCTGTGAAAAATTGCAGGTAAAAGTATAGAAAAACAGAAAGAAAGATTTAAAGATGACACAGGTTATTACATTGCCAGCTATCCTAATTTTAATGCAAGTTCTGTGATATTTGGCCTGTTTCCTTTCAAGCCTGGGCTGCCAGAAATAGAAATCTTTTATAAGAATGTCAGTGCAATTTTTATTAAAAGTTCAGACATTTCTAGTCTTCATAACTGTGAAAAAACCCTCAGGAGAGCAAAGAAAGTACAAATTTAAGGCTAAAAACAGATGCAAAAGATTATTTTCCTACTAACCTTTTTTAAAAAGAGAAAGCATGAAAGCATTTTTATGATTCACAAAATATTGACAAAAAATAAGCAACTATTGCTATCCTCATATTGCCATTTTAAAAAAGAATCTGTTGTTTCAATTTTTTTCTATTTTCTAAACAAGTGATAATTAATCCCATTGCACAAATTAAGGTAAAAATTAAGACAGGCTTCCCAGCTGTAAGGCTCTGACTGCCAAGAGAGCACCAAGACTTACAATCAGGCATGCCTATTGCCTGTTGCAAAATGTAATCTCTAGGCCGAGGCACTTTGCTTTCACCTAGCACCCACAGCTAAATCTAAATGGTTAGGTTCCTGCCCTTACACACAGAATGGCACTCATATGTCCATACTGTCAACATTTTTTACATGAACAGCAGTCTGAGCTAAGCATTAGCCCCAGCTTCTACAAAAACACAGCACATTTAAAGGCGGGGGCTCTACATTTATTTCAGCATAGTTCAGAGCAACTTTTCTAGAAAAGGCAAAAAAAAAAAGGGAATGTATAAAGCCTCACATACCTTTGCTGTGCAGCTACTGACTCCTACGCCTAAGTTTCTGATTAGGGTCTCTAGACGGCCGACTTCATGTGCCTATTCTGATTGTCCACTGGCTCCCACATCCCCACCCAGCCTTTTACGGACACCTAGGCCACAAGCCACCCTTTCCCAGGCCATGGCTGGTTCACTTTAATCCAGCATGAATGGATGCCCCTGCTGGCACACACCAACCATTTTCAGACAAATCACTTCCTTTACCCTGCCTGACACATGTCCTCACAAGCGCCTGCGCCAGCAGGAGCAATGAGTGGTGGTGAAGCAGCACCGCTTCTCCTAGAATTAGCATGCATTTATATTGGATTGAAGCAACTCAGTAAACACAGCCTCTGGCTACGCAACTGTTGAGTGCTTCTCAAAGAATGACGCGGGAAGATTTTGGTTAACAGGAAGGCTTCAGACACAGAAAAAGAGAAAAGAGAATATGGGACCAAAACCAGAATAAGGTGAACTTCATCCTTTTGGTGTCACATTACTTTATCTGCTTGTACCGCATATACTCCTTCCTTGTCTGACCATTCTGCCACATGCATTTCCTAACAAATAGCATAGGACTGGCATAACTCAGAGATAGATACCAAATGCTGTTATCCTCTTTTGCCAATGTGTTTTCCAACTTCCATCTGACAGGTAGCCACTGTGATACAATATATATCAGTGTATATTTCTATCTGTGGAGAAGTCGTGTCAGAAAATGAAATAATACAGACAGCACTTTTAGGACAGGAAAGGACTTACTTTGCTCTTATCTTCCTCTCAGACATTGAGGATGAATGCAGCTTGATTTGGGCTCCTAGTGACGTAGACATTAAGAAGCTGCCAGCCTGTGAACCTTTCCACTCGTCCATTCCTCATCCATCTAATCACAGAGGGTGACTTAACTGCCAGTACATTTTCTACATACACATATATACATATATGCATATGTCACTCATGTCCACACTCTCCCTAAAATGAGTTATGTGTCTAAATTAATTGGAATATCTTGAAGGACTTGTCTGGACATAGCAGATGAAACAGGGAAGGTGACTCTTGCTGTATACTAGTACATCAGAAAGTATCTGCACCATCATATTCACAAGGAGCACATATACATACACAGAGAGTACAAGTATATGTATATCCATATAAGCACTCACCTGTTAGTGCACAGTTCATATGCAAGATCAAACCCAGCTCATCATATCATTCCACAGAGGGAAAGTTAAACTTTCTTTTTCTAGTCTTAGGGCAGCATGTTAATGCTTATTGAAAGATACTGCATCTCTGTCTCAATCTGTAGCAACTTATTCTCACCTCTGTCAAATGTTGCTATTTCTACTTTCTGCTTGGCATTTAAATTTTGCCTGCTTCTGTGATCTCACCTTCTCTTCAGATAATTTTGATATTCATGCAGAGTATGGAATGAAGAGGTGATTTCCTTCTGGAAGACCTGCTTCCTCCCCTTAATGGCAAAAAATGTTGATCTCTAAACCCCTGGGCTAACTGGTATAATCTCCCCGAGGTGGTACTTCACTGTGTCTGAAATGTCTGCAGCCAATATCAAACTTGATCCTTATGTGCAAGAATTGTTTTGCAGAACAGCTCACAGAAGAACTATTAATTGGTTTCTACATATCCTTGTAGAGAAAAGTGTATTCACAGAGCTGTCAGAGAAGAATTGGCCTGAAAGTCCCCAAGATAATTACTTTGCTGACATTTGTATCACAGCAGTGTTGAAGGGGCTCAGAAGGACCAGGAAGGATGAGTCACAAACAAGTCTGATAGATAACCCCTTAAATACTGGCGTGGCTTTATTTCTGTCAGTATCCATTCACTTAGGTGTTTTCAATATTGCTTCTCCTAAGGCAGTGTCTAAATATCAAATCTCTTTCTCAGCTGTTTTTAGTAAAATGTAAACTAGAGATGCTCTAGATTTGGATAGAGTTCTTTATTTCTCGCAGAGTATCAGTGGTACACCACGTAGAAGACTGATTGAAGTTTTACGTTGCATGATGTGTACCTGCCTTCATAGCCAGGAGATTTCTACAATCTTTGTTCATTTCCAATGGTGTAAAATTAGGAAAAAGGGAAGAAGAGACCTTGGAGTTCCTTAAGCATCTGAGCTCCTGCAGCAACACGCTTACCTCCAGGGCCATGTTTCCACTGGGAACTTGAAGGTATAACTACCTGCATAAAGTTAGAGCAGTGAAACTTACGCATGCACACACATATCAAGAACAGATTATCTACAGGAGGATTTATGCTGCTGTAATTCTACCAGTGTTTTTTTTTCCTAGGTGAACAAACTCTGACTAGTAATCCCATGATCCATTGTTTACACCCACTCTGCGTTAAATTTTCTTGGGTCTTCATGCAATTCCACCCTGTGGAGGATGGCATCTTTAGAGAACTCGTATTAACCAAGTACGGAAATCTATGCTCTCTTCCGTCCAGTTGCACAACTTTTAGAAGCTATGCAGTTTTCTATCAGTAGATGGCCATGTCGTTTTACAGCTATTTTCCCCTTCTGATTCCTTGGATTAAATGTTAAAAAGACAAAAGATCATAGCTGGCCTAGTGTGATCTCTTTAGGCTGCAAATTATTAGAGGCAAAGGAGTGCCATCTTTGCAGGGCATGCACACCATGGAGCTTCTCAAAGACTTTGCAAATGAGCTTCATATGGAAACAGGTGAGAAAAGTTAAAAAACTCTCCCTTCGAACACTTCCTACCTCTCTAACCACAGGCCACTACATGCACTTTCATTTGATTAAAATTATGGTGCTGTATCAAAGTCTAAACTAAAGGACAGCAAGATCCTTAAAAAAAAATGCAATGACCAAGCCATTAATCTTAGTATTTCCATCACAAGGTCAGCCTTCTTTTAAAGACTTGTCAGGTTAGTTTTTTCTATGTGCATTCAATAAATATTCAGTATTAACTGCAACATTTCTTAATGATAAAATCACAGTCAAACATTCATAACAAAAATAACAGTCAGGCATCAGTACAAGAGAACCACTAGGTGCTTTCAGATTCTAGGTGAAGTTTATCAGAAATCCACCTGAAAAGAATGAAAAACAGGAATTGGCTTTGGCATTTATTTTGCTCTGAATTGTACTGACAACAAGACTTTTCAGAAGACTGTTCCTCAGACAAGTAAAATATCTGGTTGGTAATGTACTCAGCCGGGATTTGGAAAGCCCTGATCTCAGATCTTTGGTTGCTGCTCATCCCAGATTCCATCCCAGTCCCAGAAAACCTTCTTAGGGCAACTCTGAATCTAAGAAACATTTTCATGAAAAGGTCTGGTTATATTGACTTTCTAATGAAAATCATTAGAAATTATGAAATCTAATGAAATCTAATGAAATCTAATGAAAATAGTTTGTTAAAAGTTACTGGTTAGTTCTACACTTAGATCCCATTACCACTTGTAAATAACACAGTAAGCATCCTCAATTCTGTCCAAGAATGCACATTCCTGTAAAACTAAAAGTTAGGTCTCAATTTAAAATAATATTCTCTAGTTACAACATAACATTATGCACTGTTCTACAAGGTAAACACAGTGGTGTTATTCCATGGTATACAGAGAAACATATTTAAAGATCAATTTCTCCATTTTATTACATAAACTTAATTCTAACATCATCGATGGACCTACCACTGATACAAGGTTTATCAGACCTTACACCATGCAAGAGAAACTGCAATCACCATGAGCTCCTCTCCACTCCTTCTTCCCCCTCGCTAGCTGCCTGACTGCTCTGACCAAGAGGGCACACTTGCAGCATTAGATATGCCAGGTACGCCACGGCATGCATCACCCTCCCCCTCTTCAAAGGATGCAACCTAGCCACTCCTGAGGCCACACATTCAAGCTGGTAGCATGATAAGTGCCAGATTGGTTTCCAGGGTGGTCCTGAGGTTGTTTTCAGCTGTATTGCTTTCAGGTTGTGTTCATAGCTGTACAGTGTTGCCAGGGCAAATTCTCATTTCTGTAGGCTGCAATTTTAGTAATGTTAACATCTATAGTTTTAGACCTGTAACAACAACCTTCATAAGATGCAATTCAGGAAGCAAGACAGGACTTTGTAGTATCACCTCAGGTGATATTGCCTTCAGAAATATCTGGTGATACCTTCAATGTAGCCATGTAAGCTACGTAATCTATGGTGCACTGTGCATTTTGTTTACAGGGTGATGTCTTCAGAGTGTGTGGAAATCACATCATTGCACATGAGTCTGCTTTCATGTCAGCATGTCTGGGCTTCCAGCTCCCAAATGGTGACAGCTGAGTACTCACAACAGGCATTTTTTTAAGAACACAGAAAAGCAAATAAAGGAGGCAATTTACTTGGTAGATTTTTCTAAGCTTTGCTGAGTTACTGCAAATTGCCACTAACGTGTAACTTCTATTACAGATCTCTTTGGCAAGCCAGCCCTGTTTCCCACTCAGCTTTGACAGCCCCCTTCACTCCCTGTAGGCTCTAAGGAACTCCATCACAGCAGACACCTCACCTGCATGTACCATTTTGCCATGACCCTTTCACCCTTTACAGGATCTGCTGGAAATGAGCTCAAAGTTTCTTGGGGAGAGTGGGGATAGGGAAAGTCAGTCCAAATTACATTGAATAGTTGCTAGTGTGGTACAGAGAACTTTAACATTATGTTTGTGACTGACAACCAGATCCTACTTAAGCAGTCATTAGCATAATGACAAATGAGTCACACAAAACACTGTACAGGAGCCTCTTAAACTGTTGAGTAAAAGTGCTAAATCTTTCCCTGAAATAACCCAAACTTCAGATAAAATACAAGTCTGCAGAAACCCAAACCCCTCATTTATCATCTTTATAGGGTACAGCCACCTGCTGTCTGCATAGCATCACATCAGTTGCAAGAAGGCAGTGAAGAGTCATGCCCAGTGTGCAACAACTGTTTGTTTCAAAAAAAACAACCTGTCAATCCTCTTCAGATTCACTGTGGTCATAAGTTATGTTCCTGTCTGGGAAATTTGCGTGTGAGGTGGATTAGTTCTACGATGTTAGGCAATGCTGTGTTTGTCCTTCTCCCTAAAGGTTTTCTCACATTATGTTTCTATGGGAAATGCCACATCTATTAGTGGTGATGGATGAAGCATATTTCTGCTGATCAGGTAGCAACACCAATGCCTTATGATAGTCCCATCCCGTGGGGAGCCTGACTGAGCATAAGTTGTAGCTGTTTCATGCCATTATGGCCCACAGTGGAGGAACAGCAGTAGGGAAACCCTACAATGTACCACACTACTCTGTAGGATCTTTTATTAAAGGTCCTTTGGTGATTGCTTAAGGCAGGTTAACTTCCATACTAGCTCTTTGTTTCTTCTCCATTGCATTTCTGTTGACAATGCAGCAGGGATAGTCAAACAAATCTAGATGTCAGAAGTGTCCTAAATTGGTATCTTCTGCCAAGAAGCAAAAATGCTATGTTCTGATGTAAAGCTTTATTTCTGCTCTGTCAATGACATACTACGGTTACTGGTTAAGTCCAAAAGATTCATCAGCCACTTGAACTTGTAACCCAGCATTTAGCTTCTGAGACAAGCATTATTTTAGCTGTTTGTTATTGTAATCTGCAGGGTAGCCGTGAACCGTCATTCAGCCTCAGCTCTGGCAGGGGCAGCCCACCAGCTCCAGAAGTGGTTCTGCTCACACATGCAACAAGTGGTCTCAGCATACCAGGGCCAAGGTTTCAATTGCAAGAGAGTAACTGAAGCTCTTGAGGTTTCATCTGAGAAGCTTTTGTAAGGGATGATTTGGAAAATGCTATTCAGTCTGAGTTTTGAACTCCCAAAGGGAGTACGTGCAGATTTTTCTTACCCAAGACAGGCATAAAAGCTTCCACAGCTCATGCCCACAGGGGGAGAAATGTGGTTATGAACTGTACTGTACACCTGCACACAAACTGCTTTGTCTCAACAAACACAGTTTCTTGCATGACCAGGAAATTAGCAGAACAATAACTGGGAAATAGTTTGACCTCTCTCCTTTCTGAAGAGGACCCATAACCTTTCATTACCAAGCTATTTCTTCTGGCTCAGTGCCCCTTGCAAAAAACCACTCATTTCCTCCAAGTAAAGACAGTCATTAGGAGTAAGTTTCATACATCCTCCTGTTCATTCCAATTTGCATTGTAAATGCTATGTATACATTGCAACTTCATCTGAACTGCCGGTTGCAGACCCATACAGACTCCAGGTAAAATTTTCAGAATGGCTTAGAACTGAACATACAGAGGAATTCAGGACATTCAGCTCCCATTATTTCACTCAAACACACACCTACCTCCCTCCACCCCCCAGATCTTTGAGCGTTTATGAATTGAAATCCCCTTAATTGTCAGTAAGACATCGGGCCTGTAGTCACATTAGAAAATTTGCTCTGACCTTATTTTTATTTGACTTATTTCATATCTTCAACAACATTTATAAGCCACATGTGTTTTAGGTAAAATGATTTTTAATTACTGTCACCTTCTTCAAAGAAGGCAGCTGCAAGTGCATTCACTTAGCCTTTCTATTTCTCAGTTGCAGTTTGTCCTTCATTCACTGCTCCCCTACCGTCTCAATAGGTGCCCTCACTCTCCCTTGCTATGAACTACATGAAAACTGGATAACTTTTCCAAAATGTAGAAACAAAAAATCTCATGCAGTTTGAACCAATGGGCTGTATTTCTTTTGTTTGTACCTCACAAGCAAGAATTTCCCCTGTAGAAACATACAGAATCCAAGCACAGATAAAAGTGCTAGCAAATCCTAATTTGTACTTCCATTTCCCCAGCTCATCTTCAACATCTCTTTCATATTTCTGCTTTTCAGTTTCTGCAATACCAGGGGGAATACTCAATTAATACCTCGTGGGAGTCAAGATTTGTAACATTTTGAAGGTAGCAAGTATTGTTAAGCAGTGTGCCATCCCAGTTATTCTATTATAAAATGCCACCCTTCCTTTCTAATTTTACCTCCCAAAGGAGAAACACTTTCAGTGTTTTGGATGGAGACACAGTGGATTTACAAAATGTAGTATTCTAAGCAACATCATGCAAAGCTATTATGATTTTTCCCCTTCCCGCCATCTATACATTTATTCTCTAGATGCTGGTTTTGGCATATCCAATAAAACTTGTAATTTCTGGAATGTACATTTTGTTTTACAGTTGTGACACTTGGTGGGGAAAGCAGGGCTGATGACCTACTAGTTCTGTGGCTGATTATTTCAGCCAGTAAAACTCCAACATCTGTTTCTGTAATAAAAAGTCAGTAAGAGCAATGTAAATCATTTTCACCTTCATTTCTACAGGACTTTAAAGTGTTGATCACCTCCAGTTCTGGTTCCGGTTCTGAAATAGGTCGTAGTAGCTGAATTGATGCTATGGAATGAGATTAGTAGCTACAACTGTCCAAAGGCCAACAGAGCATGGGACAAATGAAGAATTCCTTGGCTTTCTGTCCCTCTCAGGTAGTCAGATTGTACTAGGTGGGGATGATGAAACCACTGGGTATAATTCAGCTGAAAAAAAAATGCTTTCAGTTTAACAAGACATGTTGGTGGTCTGGTAGTACTATTCAGAGCATGCCTCGTAGAAAGTCCAATCTTCAGCTGGAATGCTTGTGAAAAGATAGAAATCCCACCCTAATCCACCATGTCTTTAAAAAAGCAGTTATGATTTGCTTCCATAATCAAAAATATTTTTGTGGATGCCAAAAAATTCAAGGTATAGCTGTTGGCCTAGGTGGGTGCTTAACTCACTCAGTGGCTCATTTGTTCTGCTCCTACAGGAAGCTATCTGTAACATTCCCCCCATTCCAGCAAGGGCTTGATTTGGCCCCAAGAAGATCAGAGATGGTTTTGCATTGAGCAGTACTAATACTCAGACAAAGGACTCAGTGAAGGCCTGGTGCTAGGAGAGCACTGGAATGCTGTTTCGTGGCTGATCTTCAAAACGTTCCAGTTAAAACTTATGTCTTTTCCTTTGAACTGTTTCCTTGAGCTCCTTCCTCCATGGCTTTGAGCTAGCCAAGAGCATCCTCCAGTCATCTTAACCTATAACATCACTCTGCAGGATGTGGAAATGTTGACACACTTATAAAGTACTAGTTCAATAAAGCAGTTGGTTTTATATTTCTTAGATGCCTTGATATTTAGCTATTTAACCCAGCACCATCCCAGCTCACACACTGTGATCATAATCTGCCATGTTGGGGTATTTTAAAGTTGCATAAAGTAGACTTATAACTGCAGTATCAAAGCACCTGCTTAATTGTGCTGGTAGCAGGAAGCTCTTAATCTCACCTCAGCTCGTTTGGTAAAGCCCTTCAATTACTGAGATGCTGTTTGGCTGTTACATCTCATGTCATAGGTCATTCCCTTTGGTTATTTTTAATTCAGGGCCCAGGTCGCTTCCTGGCTCCACAAGAAGCTATGTGATAAAACTGTGTAGGGGTAGAAGGGAGAGTAAGAATCACGTGAAAAAGTCTCAAAGGAAAAAAAAATCTCCCATCCAGGATTGCCAAGGTACAGGCACAGCAAATGCAATTTTGAGTCTCAGTGCTGAGCAGCAGGAGTGGCACTTTCTCCTCCATTTCCTCACATCACTGTGCAAATTACCCACCACTCCATCTGCCCACTGGGCAGTGTGCCAGAATTAAAAGAGTTTCCTATTAAACTGTGTGAAGCACCAAGTAGCAATAATTTTCCATTGCTGTCCTGTCAGCCTAGAGTTCAGAAGGCAATCCAGGTTTGAGGGTTTCAATTATTTGGTCATCCAGCCCTTCTTGGTTTGCACTCAGATCAGAAAATCTCTTAAAATCAGTAGTGAGACACACACACGTAAACTCCCTATCATAAAAAGATCAGAGTAAAATGACAGTTTACTATGTTAGACAATTGGGAAGAGTTTATGATATGTTTTGAAGTGAAACCTCTTCTATAAATGTGGGCTAATTAATCATCCACTACACTTACAAACACTGTAATTCTGATGCACAAAGAGAAAATTTACATACAATAGTCTTAAAATATCAGGACCAAAAGTGTCATATCTGGCCACATGGAGAATATCTCCTCCCCAGAGTGTCTTAATTGTTTCTTGGCTTACACTGTGCAACTCTACTGACATTGAAAGGGCTGCAGAGCATGAAGCTGATGGTAGAGCGTTGCCACAAGGTGATTTGTACACTAATTCCTGGCATTGCAAATTAGATATATATGTAAGAGACAGCCTTGCTGTAGTTCATCTTTGCATTTGCTTTCATCTCTCCCTAAAAATGACAGCAGAACAACATCTAGGGTTTTGTATATAGTGCACGCACATCAATGAAATGATCTTTTAATCCTATCATAAATGAGTCAGAAGATGTATGTAATCTGGTAATTGAAAATTTGGCACTAAGAACATGAATGATTTTCTTTTCACTGCTAATGATGTGTCACTTTCAAATAGACCAAATCCTTTAAACATAGACAAATCAGATATGCCAGACCTTAGCATCTGATGGGGAGTCTGCTCCTGAAGGATCTACATGCAATTTCAGTAGCAGGGTGTGGCTGTATCTCAATCACTGAGCACAATTATTGTGTGGTGTGTATCTGTTTCACTCATTTTTGTGAATCAGTTAACACAGGTGAAACTACTTTTTGTGCAAGACTTCTGGTGAACAGATTCAGACTGACAACAGCAAAACTCTAAGTAACTTTGAAGTATAGAACATTTTTCAGAAGAGTGAAAATATTGTAGTATAATAAATGCTGAATTTTCCAGTTCACCAACTATACTGCAGGAATGAACAAGGATCTACAGAATATGCTTGTGCATTGATATAGTGGATTGTGTGTATGTGCATGCATGTTTGTGCACCCCAGAACACATGTGCAGAGCAGGCAAGGGAAAACTGCCAACATCAGCTACATATCTTCACTATTGCTCTAAATAAGATTTCCAGGGGTGAAATTTGAAGATGGTGCCAGGAATTTTGGCACATGGCTCTTCTGAGGTTAGTATAAGTTACCTAGCTAAATACCTGCACAGTGATCAGTTTTTACAATCCTTAGTCTTTTTTTGTGCATTTAACTTGCTGTTGCATTTTGATGTTGATAGTGTTATTGGATGGGTTCCCTAGTGAACACATTTACATCCCAATAAGGGGCACAGAGGTGACCCCTACAAGCCAGTCCTGCAGCCAGCAGGCAGCAGCTTGGCCCTTATCATTGGACTACGAATAACTAGCCATGCCAAAATACACAGGTAATAAAGTCTTAAGGGAATGTTTTAATGATTGGTTATGCTGCTTCCAGGAGCTAAGGCTGTATCTCCAAATAGTAGCAGGCAATAAGCCTACTATGCCAAGCATCTCTGCCTTGTACATCATGAATATATGACTAAGCACAGAGATCCATGCATATGGACCTGAAGAATGCATGCCTAATATCAGAAAGAAAAAAAAAAAAAAAAAAGAAAAAGAAAATGAAAACTGCAGTGTTAGCAAACATAAGGACAAATTCAACCAATATTTGTATTTCACTTGACAACTACAACTTCAAAAAAACTGAGATAATTCCACCTACTTTAAATCCCTCTGTCATGTTGACACATACAATTGGAGCTGCAACTCAAGGTTAGCTAGAGAAAGGATGAGCTCTTGGGTCAGAGACACAGGGTCTCCTAACATTTTACTGTCTCATAACATATTTGAGGGTCTATTCCTTTTGAACTTTATAGTAGATGGAGTATTGGCAGTTTGTGGGCCATGCTACAGCTCCCTTAGCTTTTTGCATCAATTGACCCATGATTCAATTAGGCTCTATATTAGCATAGGTGACTCAGATTATGTTCCCAGTATGCATCAGGTATCAGTGTCCCTTTTGCTGCACCACTGATGAAATTCTAACTTCAACAACAAAGCTGCCAAAATGCTTGCCATTAAGTGACCTTGTTCAAGTTTGTCCAGATTTACCTGCTCATAAATGACAAGAAAATCTGACCCATGATCTAAAAACGATAAATTAAAGAGTGACAGGTTTAATTGCAGAGAAAATGCTTGTAGTACCTTCATTTTCCACCACTTTCCAAAATTTCGATTCATTCCTTGTAATCTGGATTTGTCATCACTACACTTTTCAAGCCATTGTCTCCTTTATCTCCCCATGCAATAATCTATCCTTGCCGCATGAGCTCCTCACAAATGCCAATACAGTAGTAATAATGATCTTTGCTCTCAACTGAAAAGCAAGAACTAAAATGCACTCTCAGGAATGTTTCTTGCAATTTAATTTTTGTAGCCCCCTGGAATGTGCTCTTACAGTTGACAATATTTGCCAGTTATGCTTCTGGGTTGAATTACAGCTTTTTGTAGTAAGCCAATAGCTATGCATTATCAGGGATGTTTTTCAAACATTAGAGACTATTCTGACTTTGTGAGATAGACCCCTAGCTACTTTTATTTAAAAAGAGTGGTTTCCAAACTTTGGAATACTGGCAACCTTGTTAACAAGTTCCCAGACCCCTGTGAGCCATGCCAAGTCAGTGAAGATACTGGTTCATTTTTGCAGCTTTGTTTATCATTATTCCTAGACTCATGTCCTCTGCTCGCACTTTTGTCTTTCTCTGTTGCTCAGAAGCAATTGCTTATTTCAGATCAGCAGCAATGAAATCCTGGGACTGATCAGCATTATGTTTATCCTACCATTACGGGTTATCTTTTAGGATTCTGCTGAGCTCCTTGGGTTGTAAAAATGCATCTTGAGTACCATTACTGTTAAATAAAACAATAAGGGGAATTAAAAAAAAATATTCTCCTCTCCACAAGGAACTGTATGGCATAGGAAAGCTCCTGCATTTGACCAGGGGTGTGTGAATAAACTATCAATTTTGTTCAAAAGCTGGAGCAGAAAGTCAGGGAGAAAACTAAGGAAAACTCAACATTTATAATAGAATCATAGAATGGTTTGGGTTGGAAGGGACCTTAAAGATCATCTGGTTCCAACCCCCCTGCCATGGGCAGGGACACCTTCCACTAGACCAGGTTGCTCAAAGCCCTGTCAAACCTGGCCTTGAACACTTCCAGGGAGGGGGCATCCACAACTTCTTTGGGCAACCTGTTCCAGTGCCTCACCATCCTCATACTGAAGAATTTTTTCCTTATATCTAATCTAAATCTACCCTCTTTCAGTTTAAAGCCATTACCCCTTGTCCTATCACTACATGCCCTTGTAAAAAGTCCCTCTCCAGCTTTCTTGTAGGCCCCCTTCAGGTACTGGAAGGCTGCTATAAGGTCTCCCTGGAGCCTTCTCTTCTCCATGATGAACAACCCCAGCTCTCTCAGCCTGTCCTCATAGGAGAGGTGCTCCATCCCTCTGATCATCTTCATGGCCCTCCTCTGGACTTGTTCCAGCAGGTCCATGTCCTTTTTATGTTGGGGGCCCCAGAGCTGAATGCAGTACTCCAGGTGGGGTCTCACGAGAGCAGAGTAGAGGGGGAGAATAACCTGCCTTGACCTGCTGGTCATGCTTCTTTTGATGCAGCCCAGGATGCAGTTGGCTTTCTGGGCTGCAGGCTCAAATTGCTGGGTTGTGTTGAGCTTCTCATCAACCAACACCCCCAAGTTCTTCTCCTCAGAGCTGCTCTCAATCCATTCTCCACCCAGCCTGTATTTGTGCTTGGGATTGCCCTGACCCATGTGCAGGACCTTATACTTGGCCTTGTTGAACTTCATGAGGTTCACATGGGCCCACCTTTCCAGCCTGTCAAGGTCACTCTGGATGGCAACCCTTCCCTCCCGTGTGTTGACCATACCACACAGCTTGGTGTCATTGGCAAACTTGCTGAGGGTGCACTCAATCCCACTGTTTCACATGGACTCTATCTTTTTCACTAGAACAAATGAAAAGAAAAATGAGAAATATATTTTGTGTTGAAACAGATGTTCCATTTAGCTGCAAATAAAAAGCTTTCTTTTGGGGACAGTTTTGGGAGTGCCTTTCAAAATGAAAGCCCAGGTTTTCAGGACAGGCACAACGGGTTTCCCATGGGTTTGGCACTCACTCTGGATCACTTCCCAGCTCTTTAGTGAATGCCTTAATGACCAAGATATTTCAGTCAGTCTTGATAACTCTGAAACCCTGGTGTACAGACATGTTCACTGGGCACAGGCAAAACTGCAAGAACCACTCCCAGCACCACAGCGTGCTGCTAACTCATAGAATCATAGAATCATAGAATCATCATAGAATTGTTTAGGTTGGAAAAGACCTTTACAACCATCAAGTCCAACTGTTAACCTAGCACTGCCAAGTCCACCACTAAACCATGTCCCTAAGCACCACATCTACCCGTCTTTTAAATATCTTCAGGGATGGTCACTCAACCACTTCCCTGGGCAGCCTCTTCCAGTGACTGATTACTGTTTCAGTGAAGAAGTTTTTCTAATATCCAACCTAAACCTGCCCTGGAGCAACTTGAGGCCATTTCCTCTCATCTTGTCGCTTCCTTGGCAGCCTTCACTCTCACCTGAACAGCATCTTCATCCTCCTTCATCTCTCCTTTTCTGCTCAGGGCAGTTCAGTGAGGAAAAATGGCTGTGGCTAGAAGCGGCCGGAGGTAACGAGAGGGGCTGCAGGGGAAAGGCTGTATTCAACAGCAAAATGAGCAAGGGAGAAATGCTGATGTAAAGGCAGAGCTCCTGGGCCTTTGAATCTGGTATCCAGAGAAACATCATCTCCATCCAGCCCAGGCAGTGCGGTTGGCTCTGTTAGAAAGAAGGTAGATCTTTCCCTCCATGTGCTCCACTGTGCTCGATGCTACATCAAAGAACTCCAGCAAGATAGGTTTTACTGAAGGAAGCAGAACATCAGTATGTACAAAGGTTTAAAATCAGTGTCTTCTGCTTTCTAGATAAGCCTGTGTCCTTAGGGCTTGTCCAACAATGGATACTGTTCAAAACCACCACTCTTCAGAAGAACCCAGGACCACCAAAGCAGCCTCTCTTGTTGGCATAGTGCAGGCAACTGCACCCATCAGAGATGGGTTCCTGTTTGAAGAAGGGAAATCCTCTGTCTAGCTCTGTTTAATGAGGCTGCAGTGGTTTTAGTTTTCTTTTGTTCTTTGTCTTATTATCTCAGGAATTATTTTCAGCTGAATTTTTTATATTCTTGAACATGCACTATTCAGAAGAAAATCTTTTGCTTGCTTTCGAAGCAACATCGTAATGTTAAGGTGGTGGCAACTTTCTGAAATAATAGTGACTGATGAACTGCAATTCATGCTGTTGTTTTTTCTGCTGAGAATTTGATGTACTGACATTTGTGAAAGCAAAATTCTTCAGCCTCACAAGATCTGCAACTGCAGAATGAATGTTGTGAGCTACAATAGTTTTATGTATCTGAGTCTTTTGGACTGTCCTGAAGTCCAAATATAGGTCTTTGAAAGGGACAAGATGATATACAAGTCTACTACAGAATTAGCTAAAAATAACACAAAGAATAGCATTTCTCTAGGCTAAAACACTCTTAGCTTTAAAAAAGTTACATTATTAAGAATTAAATTCTCATATTACTATTTTGTGGAAAACATGAGAATATATTTGAAATAATTTCAAACGTGAAAATAAATTCACTTTGTGTGGCTTGGTTTCTCTGTGTGCAATTTCTAGGAAGAGGAATAGGCCACAGCCTTGTCATAGGCAGAGTGAGAAGTCTGCAGGTGTTTGCATCTTGTTATCTGACTTGGAGTAAATTGGTCCCTCAGAACCAAAACAACCAAGGAGGGCTTTCTTTGAGGAAACTTCAAAAGAGTAAAACCTCCTGCTAAATGAGTTTCCCTTCAGCTGGGGCTGCACGGCTAGAAGGCGCGTCCCCTGGGTGGTGGATAGGGGATCCCTCTCTGGAGGGTGCACCGGATAAAATTGAAGAAGGTGCTACGAACCAACGCAGCCTAAGGGAAGGCCACCCTGAGAGAAAAACCACTGGCCCTCCAAGTCATGGGGGTTGGGCAGGAGGCCAACTACCTCCTCCCGGAAAAAATAAAAAGTTGCAGAAACGATGAGCATCAACTCGGAGATGGAGAAAATCAGTAATGAAGTGAGGAGGAGGAGATGGAACTGGATCGGTCATGTCTTGAGGAAAAAACCAACAGAAGACTGCACTGTGGCCCTGTGGACTCCAGAGCACGCAGCCGCAGACCGATCGAAGTGGAAGAACGATGTTCGCGCCTTGTGTGCCTCCTGGCACTGAGAGAATTCAGATTCAGAAATGAGTTTCAAAGAAATCAAATAAGTAAAGAATGATTAAAGAGGAAAAGACTCAGTGACTAGTTAGATAAGATGTGGTCTTCCAGAGCCAGCAGTTGCTTGAGAGATTTCAGAAAAACCATGAAGTAGTTGCTTTGTTCTGTCTTGGCAGGGATTGTGCAAGGATGGAGTTCCTGGTGTTGCTCTCCATGGGTCTGGCCAATGTGTCCTGCTTTGCCTGTCTATAGCTACTGCCTTATGTCCAAACGTGACAGAGTGGGTGAGCTCAAAGCAGATTTAGGTTTTCCCTCAAAAAGACTAAGGTCTTAAACAAAAGCACTGAGATTTAAATCCACCTCTAAATCAAAAGACACAGAGCACTATATGCAGAAGATACAGCATGATTCAGTTTTGGGAGTGATTTAAGTAGGCTTGGGGTCAAGAACGAAAATCTCTTTGTCACAAATCCATGACATAGGCTCTGAGAGATGCTAGAGCAGTAGTTGAATTGAGTGACATTTGTGATAGCAATGTTGGAAGGCTGTTGAACTACTCATGAAGTATTTTTATTCTTCTTTGTTTTTTGGTTTGTCTTCAATTTAAGTGAACAGTCTTTTTCTACACTCACTAAATATATGGTCCACGACTAAATTAATTGCATCTTGCAGACTTCGTTTCTCTAGTGTACACAGCTATAGCTAAGAAAAGAGTTAGCTCACCTTTTTCACTGTTATTGTGGGCACCATACCAGATTGTATATCTAAAACTCCCACTAAAGGTAATACAAGATGGGATAGGGCCTTAATTATGAAAATGTAACAAGTCTTAGCTCAAGGGTTTTATAAACCACTAGTGCCCAAGGGAAACAGGCTATCATTATTTGAAAATGATAACATCGTAACACATCTTGTTGTACTTGAGAAATTCAATAAAAGGAGAATTATTAAAAAACACTAAAAATTACATATATTCTGCCCACACACAAGTTATTTAATAAAGCAGATTTCAAGCTGGTATTCTGATATTTCATATGAACACAGCCACCACTCAATTTTACTGTTATTAATTATAAGCCAGAGACAAGCACTCCACATTTTTTCCTCCACGTGAGTTTCTTTATAACACTTTTTTTCCCCTCCCCAGAGGAAGAAGAAAGCTGAAATGAGAAGGGACATCCAGGAGCAAGATGGGCCAGAGCATGTGGTGGAGTTGGGGTAGAACCACTGTTATTGGTGCATATATATAACCTTAGTTATTGGCATGTGAATGTAGTCACCCTCTGCCTTCTGCTCCAGAGAATTAGTGCTTTTTCTCTGCATCAGTAACTATTACAGTGAAGAAAAACCCTGAACACTGTGGTCCTCAGAAGGTCTGGTGCCACCTGCCAATACACAAACAGTCTACAGCTTCCTCACAAGGGGAAGAAGAGGTGGAGGTGCTGATCTCTTCTCCCTGATGACCAATGATAGAACCCAAGGGAATGGCAGGAAGATATGCCAGGGGAGGTTTAGGTTGGAAAACGTTCTTCACCCAAAGGGTGGTGGAGCACTGGAACAAGCTCCCCCGGGAGGTAGTCACGGCATCAAGACTGACAACATTCAAGAAGTGTTTGGACCCTTGTGGGTCCCTTCCAACTCAGGACATTCTATGATTCTATGATTCTATTAAACCATCGCCTGGACAGGACACTAGGGTTAATTCTTGGAGGCTGGAAGCCAAACTAAGCAGATGTGTAAGTAAACAGGACATAAGACAGCTTCACCTTTCCCATCCCTGCCCTGTGGTTTGACACAGGAGGCATGGGGCTGAAGGACCAGCACTGTGGCAGGACAGGGCAGCTGTGAGTATGCACAGGGGCTTCCTCAAGCTGCTGTCCCATGCTCCCAACATATCCTGCAGTGCACTAAGCTGGACAGAGGCTCTGCAAAGCCAAGCACTAATATCAGAGTGGCGAGTGTCCAAGGATTCAGCTTCCAGGAGCATTTAATTCTTCACATTTCATTTTTGAAATTTCGCTGCTTTTGGGGACGAGAAGCTTTTTTTCAGAGGTCATCTTGTCCTACCAGATAAAGCAGGCAATGGCTGATCGAGTCCCATGATCAGAGGTAAGCTGGCTCCTGTCTTCAGTTTAAAACAAATAAATGAAAACAAAACATCCCCTGCCCCAAATTCCAGCACTTCAAGAATTTTAGAAGGAGGGTTGCAACTTCAGTGAAGAGAACAGCCAAACTCTGCATCTGGCCCACACACATTGCTCAAGTCTAGACTGATTGGCCCAGACATCACCACAGCCACATGTTTTCAAATTAAATTAGACCTTTTGATCAAATAACTGGGGACACTTAAGCAACGCCATAATTTCTTAATTATAGATCTTATTATTTGATTGGAGTAAGATTTAACACAATGGCATTCAATAATTTTGTGCCAGGGGAAATGGATTCTCATTGGCTCTGTGGCCCTGGGCTAAAAGGAGCCACAGATGCTGAAAGAACAGTAATAACAACAATAGTAGTAGTAGAAAAGGCATCCTACCAAGTACTCAGTTTAAGCAAAATTTGAGGATAAAAGTGAGCAACAGCTGAGCATAAAGGGATGCCTTTAAGTAATTTTTTTAAGCCAGTGTCACTTAAACAATGAACAAGCTCACCTCTCAAACCACTAGAGAAGGGAAAAATGCCTCCCTCTTGTTCAGTGCAGGCAAGGAGGGTAGCAAAACTGCATGTGAAAGACTGTGCCATCCACCTGAGCACTGCAGTGGCCCCAACAATATGTTAAATTCCATTGTTGTTCTAGAACAATGTGGTTTCATCATGAAAGTTTTGCAAGTATAAAAATTACTAGCCTACAAAACCAATGGTGGTATTTAAGAAACTGTCTATTCCATGCCACCACATCATCTACTTCAGCCTGCCTCTGCAGCAAAGCCAGAGACTGTTTTTTAGCAGCCAGCCCAAATCTGCTCATGGATCCTCTTTCTGCAGTGCTCAGAAACAGCTTTGGAAAGACATACCCTGTTGCTGGTGTTAAAAAAATGCCTCATCCCCTTCAGAGCAGAGACATGCATACTTTTGTAAACCCAACAGTACTGAAGCCTTAATATCCAATACACTGCCACTACAATAACTGGAATTTGTGCTTGTTTATGGTGCACAAGGACCAGAGGCTGGGATAGGGATAATACCTGTTAGGTTTTATACAAGCTTTTATAACCCTGGGCATTATCTTTGGACTGAAGAGCTTAGAGACTCAGACAGGCAGAAGAGGGGCAGAAGCAAATAACAGCAACTTGCCTTTAAAGCAGGATATGTAAAAGTGTTCTAATTTTTTTTGTGGATGAGAACGTAAAGTTGGTTTGAAAAGAGCATGAACTCCTTGGGACTTCTCCTGGGGCCTGCCGTTTGTTGTCTAAATGTCAAAAGACACCATGACAAAGGCAGACACAGAGCAGATTCAAAGGAGGAAAGTCTTGCAGGTTAGCATCAAAGTAGTAGCATGGAGACAGTTCAAATAAATCAATGGGTTTCCCCTAGAGATTACGGGACACAAATTGCAGGATGATGGTAAACCAATAAGCAAAACCAACAATCAGTGAAGTAACATGTCACGTTCAGAAAAGACATGGCCTAATCTTTCTTTATTTCATGAATATCACGGAATATTTTTCAGCATTGTAAGTACCATGATCAGCAAACAGACACGTGTCTATGGTAGACAGGCACATCCATGCACACATTACTCCTTTCACGTATCTATCTTCTGCTGACTCTTATACAGCAAGTGAAAATTTGGAAGTGTAATACATTGAAGAAGTGAAGTTATAACAATTCTTTTATATTGGCATAGCTCCATGTAACACACTGGCTGCTGCCAATGGCCACAACAAGGGCTGGGCTCAGTCTGCTGAAGGGTCCTGCTCTGAAACAAGTAAGACTATTGCTCAAGCCCTGGCTCAGAGATGACTCCTGTTTCTAGCTCTGCATAACCAAACTGTCATCACTTACTGCTGGATCTCTCCACTCAGAAGCCCTCAGGATCCTTGGGAGGAGTGAAACACTTGTACCTTACCCTTTTTCTCCTCCCAGATAAGCCACTACAGCCATGGCTATTACCCTGTGCTGATTGCATTTCACTCCTTTTGTGCTCTTGGCAGTTGGTGCTAAAGGGCAGTAACTGCAATTCACTTGAGATGGTGTTTATAGATGCAGTAAGCCCCTCTGCCTCAGACCCCTACCTGCAGCCCCGGCAGGGTCCCTGGCTCTCCTCTACCAGCCCCCTCCTGCTTCACAGCTTGCCCTGCTAGTGGGGGATAGTAATGCTTTTCCGGCTGCTCTGATGAGTCCATGCTGTAAAGCCATCTCAGTGCCACCTTCCTTCCAGAGACTGTGAAGCTCCCACTGTTCTGATATATGTCACTGGTAATGCAACTCTGTTCTGCTGCAAACTTGTTTCCACCCAAATCTGGAAAACCCTGTTGCACATCACTGAGTGCCTCACAGAAGTAGACAGTTGCAAAGCACAGCAGGATTTCTGGAGAGCTCCTGCTCCAAACTTCCTGGTCTACAGGATAATCTCTCTGTCTTGTTGAACTTGAATTCCCTGCAAAGTCCCTCTGCAACTTCTGAACCTTGCACAACGCTTGTGTCCAGTTATCAGTTATGTATCAGTCACATTGCAGATAGCACAAGAAGAAACAGTATGTGAAACCACAGATAAGCGATGTATAGTGACAAATCATGTGGGAGATGTAGGCCTGAATTGTTTGTTTCCATATCAAGGGAGCAGAAGTTTGTCAGCCTGCTTCTGTTGTGTATCTCTCATTGTACTTAATATTTTTACATTCTGTGTTATTTTCACATTTTTGTTTCATTCTTATTTCCTCCCATGTTTTTCATCCATTGTTGTGAAGGAAATAGATAATTCCAATTTCTATAATCTTTAATCATACAACCATGCTAGTGACTGTTTTATCATTGTAATGACACAGCATTGTTTAAAAAGCAGTACATGTGGGGCTGTCCTCTGAGTGTATCAGCATCTAGCGACTTAGTCACACCCAAAAGGCAATAGGAAGCAAGCATTCTCCTTCTTTGAAGTTCATGAGCAACCGGACACCTTCGTTCCTCTGGACCCCTGACAAGATAAGAACAAATCATAAGCTCATGAAATGGACAAACTCCTTTTTAGTGTTTCGTAAAGTTACCCACCATCTTGGCATACATAGCAGATGACAAGTCAGTGAAGAAGAGGTTTGCACATTAACCTTATATGGGTTAATTTTTAAATTCATTCCAAGGTCAAATTTGTACAGCCACATCAGAAAAACACAGCTTAAAAATGAAGTGCTTGTGATAGGAAACACCTTTGTGACAGGCAGATGGAGCTGATCACAGAACAGTAGTTTAACGAGGTGATACCACATGATCGCCATGTACTTCACCATCGTGTCAAACATTTCTCCCAAATGTTTTGCCATTGCTGTGTTTATACAATAGTTCAGTTATGATCAGCGACAATTCCGGGTCTAATATAAATGACAAGCTTCAAGGATGTTATTTATCAATGGGTTAGCAACTAAAGCGGTGCAGCCCAGTTATATCTCCAGCCCTTGCTTCTCCATATATCTGGATACCTCAAACTCCTTGAAACAACCCAAATGTGCAGCATGCACTTTC
Source organism: Platalea leucorodia (assembly GCF_965183815.1). Lineage (NCBI taxonomy): Eukaryota > Metazoa > Chordata > Aves > Pelecaniformes > Threskiornithidae > Platalea > Platalea leucorodia. Next base: position 39,416,767 of record NC_138858.1, on the reverse strand, counting down.
GACTTTTTCTGTAAGCAGAAGGTTTGAGATGAAGCAGGATTTAGCACAGCAGAACTAAGCTAATATTCCTGATTTGGGAAACACTTTGACATAGTTTCTGGTTATGTGGTCTCTGCAATAAAACCAGGATATTTTCCCTGGAGCAGCAGCTACAGAGGGAAAGTTGAGGGACTGAGCCACTCTTCTCAGTTTCGCCATTATATGCTGTGCAAGCTCAAAGAAGCCACTTTATCTGTGGTTTACCTTCTTCATCTGCAAAGCAGGGACAGACTGATCTGTTTATTGAAAGCATGAAGTGCACACCCTTTTCTAAGGAGAGTTAACAAAAATGCAGAATTTCTGTTCTGATAAGTGTTGAAACAAGAGAACCTGGGGGCGGGGTGGGCAGGGCGTGCAGAGGGAGACAATTTCTGGATTAAGAAGCTCCCCTTGGAACAGGAATGGAGGAGCTCCAGCTCCAGGATCCCTGTCCCTGGTGGGGCTGCTGGGGCAGTGGCACCACACAGCGGGAACCCCACCACCCTGATCTGGTAGCCAGCACCGAGGGTGCTGGCAGCCTGCTGCAGCCTTCTCCCCCCCTTGAAGTGCGTTTCTTCACAGGAGTCCATCAACCACTTCAGTGAGAAAACAGATAGGTCCCAAGTGGGAATTCAAGATCTTTCCAGGTTTTTTTTTTTCAAATCACATTTCCTTTTTGAAAAAAAGGCCCTTTTAAAACACAAAACATGTCATGAGACGCTCTTGGCAGGTCTCTTTCCTGAGCAGAACGAGATGTCAAAGACCTGCAGTGCTTCCTGGGAACGAGAGGGAAGTGGATGACATGGCATATCACACCACATGGTACCACTGAGCCTACTGGGCTGTGGGCAGCTGTATCCCTGGAAGAGGGGCGGTCAAACACTATCGGAGTAATTCCTGCCTCTACTTGATTCCAGGCACTCTCCACTGACATACAAAGTAGCTGTCTTATCCCCCTAACTGCATTAATACAGGGAGGATAAAGCAGAAATCAAAGTCCCCTGCTATCTGTTTTCCCCTGCATAAGTCCACTTAGAGAAACAGGAATTTACTTCAAAGGAAGTTCACTTATATGTTAAAAAACAAAAACAACTTGTAAATCTGCATGACCAAGCACCATCTGGCAACTCTTGTCATAACAGAGCTATTGTTTGTTTAGGTAGATTTCTTCTACGGTTTTAATTACACACTAGGGAGCAGCACCCCTACAAAGAAATCCCCTGACCTCAACCCCTACACATGTGAGCTTCTTCTTTTTTACTTTATTTGGAAACACATCTATTACAAAACAAGCAAATAGGTTCCCAGTGTTCTAACATAGCTATTAAGCTAGCAAAAGAGTTTTTATGTCATTTCTCAATTTCATGGCTTAGGCCTGGCTGAGAAGGGATTGTAATCATTTTGTATTTCTTTTTCTTCACCTTTAAGCTTGGCCAAGGGAGTGGCTCAGATACCCCCTTGACACAAGGAGGAACTGGTGGTCAGTAGGATTTACACCTGAGTCTTCCACAGTAAAATCTAATGCTGTGAATCAATTTTTACATTGTTGTTTAATCCACGAAACCATACAGACTTTAAATGCATGTAATGTATACTAACCCCAGTGATAAAAGGAGTTGTTCTCTGCAAAAAAAGACTTGCTATGGTACAATCCCTTTGGTACAGGTAGAAATACTCCTGCTATACTGCTGCAAATTGTCACAGTTAAACAATACTGACTGGAAAATGGGCAGTTCCTAGCTGGGAGGTCTTTGGTATCAATTTTCAATATTACCACTACAGAGAGAGAGAGATGACAATGTTAACAACAACTCTCCCCTTTTCCTTGTCAGGATTGCTTTTTAGGTTGAGAATCTGGATATAACACACTGAATATTGGCCAAGCCTATGAGGAGTCTTGGTAGCATGTGCTAGGTTGTTTCTTTGCTTTTTTGTGCCTCCTGAAGCTCTCTAAGTTCAAACAAACACAAGCAGCATTTAGCCTTGCGGCACGTTCACAGCACTTGCACAGCAGAGCCTTTGCCCTCATTCACCTCTCTTATTGAGCACGAAGAACAGCTGGAAATAAGCCGGCACACATCTTTGGTGTCTGGCCTTGAGCCATCCTCAGGGCCAACGTTGCCCTGGACTGGTCCAAGTCAGAATCAGTTCCAAGACCTGCTAAGGCTTCTTCCAAACTCCATTATCAGAAGGTATTTTTAAACCATGTTAGGTTATTATTAGCGTTTCTGTTAGTTTAGTAAATCTAGACATCAAAGAGTCTTATTAGGACATCTAATCCATGTCTTGGCCAACACATCACTGTCATTGACGGCATCCTTAGATGACCTGGAACATATTATCATTCTGAGATAATGCTCCTCGCTGGCTCCATGCCAAAGAATAAAGCGCTCTGTGGCGAGGATTTATGACTTCCTTTGCATCCATCTCACACCTCCTGTGTTAACTCTGTGTGTGCCACTGACCTACTTGCTGATTAACCCCTATCCATGGTGGAAACACTAATGATCAAATGTGGTCAAGATGAACATCAGATTGTAAACTGCCACAATTTTCAGTAGTAATTATAGGCAGTATAATAAAAATAAAGGCATTAGTAACAACGTTAGACCATGTAGTAACTTTTTCTATAAGAGGCACAGAATCAATCTGAGCAGATTTTTTGCTGGCCTGAAATACAATATTTAGTGCTTTATTTGGAAGAAAAGAAAAGTACAAATAAACAGTGCAAGAAATCTACATGGACTGAATGGAGATGCCACAAAAGGAATATATCACAGCAAATCATGACACATCATGATTTTATGTGAAATCAATCAGGCAGTACTTGCCTATGTCATTACACATAGAAGGAGGAACTCTTCAGGCTGTGTTGTTTAAGGTTGACACACTGGATTCATTACTCTCAAATTAGAGAAGAGAAAAGACAAATTAAAACCTCAATTTTGACCCATAAACAACTCCTAATCATCATGTTATTCCATTTTTAAGTTCATAACTGAAGTGAGGTTTGGGTGGGTTTTTTTGTTTTGGGGTTTTTTTGGTTTTGGGGGGTTTTTTTGCATAGTTCTTATTCATATAAAAGATAAAACCATAAAATTGTTAGGCAATTCAGTCACTAAGAGAACACTTTCAGCTTAGCTTAGCTTGGCATTTTTGCCACTTCTAACCTTCCCAGAGCCAAGCCTTTCCTTTTGCCTTTCCTTTCTCCCAGCTACTTCAGTCTTCCATGTTCATCACACTCTAGCACAGGAATCACTCTATAAATACACTAATCTCAAACCCAGCCCTCTTTGAAACTTGTTTTACCAGCTTCTTCTAACTGATTAGTTGCAGCTGGTGAGTCATTAGCCCATTACCAACCATATCTGGGCTCTACCATATGCAGACTGTCAGCTGATTACACTGCCTGAACATCTATTATATGCAGGCCACAGCAATTGCTTTAAAAAAGATGGACTCAAATTTCACATGTAGAGCTGGTGCACTTATATTTCACTGAGACTTTTTTCCCCTGAACACATAGTTCTTAAAAAATAATTAAAATTTCCCTTTGATACCATGAAAATGTGTCAAAACCCACAGAAAAAAGTATTTAAAATACTCATGCTTTTTCCTTAACTGAAGCAGTTTGGGATTTGAAAACAGAATTTGAACCATAATACTAGAGACTTTTTCAGAACACCTCCATTGTGAAAATTAAAATATTCTCCTATTTTTTTTCTCATGCAAAAATATATGACAACAAGAGTTTGCTCATAATTTATGCTTACTTCTTAGACAATAACTAACAATTTCAATTGGCTGCAGAAGCACATTACCAAGGAGTAAAGGTAAAGCTATATTAGATAAACCACAAATACATGGCTATCTCCCGAGCATTCCATGGATAAGATGTGAAGGCAACAAAGAAGGAAAATTAATTTCCTGCATAAAAAGGTACTCCTCATGCAGTGGCCTACATCTTCAGAAATACAAGAAAAATCATACCAAAATAAGGAGGGTTCAGTGTACGCTTGCCCTTTTTGACTGCCAGTCATAACTGAAGTAATGTTTTCTCCCTAGGGAAATTCATTCCTCTGCAATGTAAACTCAGCTTCTTGCTTTGTGTCCATCCCTTGTCCCCAATCTGCTACGAGCATGAGAGCCTGCCTCCTTACAGTCTAAATCTCCCATGTGCAGTGAGTCTCATCTAATTGCAAATCCAGATTAAAACACTTCCTTCGAATTTGAAAATGCTCACCATTTTCCCATAGTTTGTCAGGTGTTTGTGACAATTTTAAGTAGTTTTGACTCAGTGGGTTCAGAATCAGTTGTAAAAGGGGAATACTGGAGCATTACTAACTTGTTAACACTGTTTTATTTATTTTTTATTAGTCAGTATAGAGCTTCAGAGTGAAGACTTTATGGAGTGCAGGAGTCGTGTGCCAACCTCTCTGTGCAATGCACAGAAAATGCAGTCCCTGGGATGCTTTACTGAACTGCTTATAATTTTGAAGATTCCTCCAAGGAGTCATGTTTTTCTTTTTCCTTAAGTGGATACAGCATGTAAAGTAGACCCCTGCCAAGTATTTTCTTCTCTGCTGAATTAGGTATAAAATACTAAATACACCTTATTAAAATGATTCTTTTGCCTGATAAATTCTGCCAGGCATTCATGAGTACTCTCATTCTCTGAATTCTGGTCAGTAAAACATCCTGCATATCCTGGAGGAGGCACTGTGGTTGCAGTTGGTAAACATTGTAGTTTCTTCTGTTGATGGTCAAAAGCTGAGCATAAACCACCGGTTTTGTAGTATGTGTATTGAGGATACATATTGTATGATTAACTGAAGATGCCCACAATTCTGCAAATCTATCATTTGTTTCTTGCCGGTGTTCTTCATACGCTCTGGGCATTCCGTGACCTTTGAGAGAAATACACGTCATCCTAACAACACTAGCCTACCTGACAAAGTTTTTCCTATTTGACAGGTGGGGAACTGTGGCACATGCAAGTCTGTTGCATCCCACTAAAAGGAAGCAGTCTGGTGTGTCCTACTTTGATGCTGTACCTTTTCAGCTACCCATGCTGTCCTCCTCATCTCCTTTGCACTGCCTAAAAGGAGACACTTTTATGTGAGTGAACTTGAGGACTGGGATCAAGCAAGGCTAACCTTACATGTTACACCCATCTCTACAGCAGGTGGTCTTGTAGCTTTAACCCCTTATAACTGCACAATGAATTGTTGGGAGTAAAATGCTGTTGCTTTTAAAGAAAAAAAAGATGCGCTTACTGTAAAATACTCTGTATGCAGAGAATGCATAAAAAAAAAAAACCTGTGACATCCTGGGACAGGGTTTCAGCCAGTAGGAGACTGCTGTTTGCCAGCACATCCACCTGATACATGTGGTGGTCTTGGGTGGGGGGATCTGCAAGCACTGGGCTGAGAACCCTTACTTACAGAGCTGAACTGAACTCACCACCTGTGGGAACAGAGAAAGTAACAGGTTTGATTTCACTTGCACAGAGCCGGACAAGGAGGTGCTCTGTTCCATGGGACACACCTTTAACTGGCATTCCATACGGCAGTGCCAAATCTCGTCCTAGAGCCCTAACAAATCCCACAGCAAGACAGCCGGCACTCAGGGTTTGCCTCTCTTTCACAGGAACATGCCACAGTTGAAGGCAGGGTTGTAATCCAGGGTCTGGCTCTGCCATCAGGTAGTCAGCGTCCTGGAGAATCACGGTACCACTGCAAACCCTCAACAGTTTCAAAGAGCAACTAACTGAGCATGTAAATCACCAGCCAGAGTGTGTCTTCTTGCTTCCACAGACAAAAAAAACATCCTTCTGAAACATAATCTGCCTCAGCCACAGCACTGATGGCCAGTGTTTGAGAAGAGTGACCAGCAGTTTTTCCTATATGTAACATTGTCAGGTCCTTAAAATCTGATGTCATAGTTCTGCTGGGGTCTTTATGGGAACCTCAGCAAAGACAGGATCCTAGCCTTTTGGTGAAAGTTATAATATTGCATTTCTCCAGGGCTAAAAGATATCAGACTTTAACTGAGTGGTATTTTTATGTTTTGGAAATGGTTTTAGGTCATTCCTGGAGATTTCATAGAACTGTCTTAATATTCCTTTCTCTCTAAAGTGTGTACACTTAGATTCCTGGCAAACAAGTCACTGAGCTGGTCAAGCTGAGAAGACAAAAGGCTATTCATTCAAAATGCTCTTAAATTAAAGAAGATGTTTGTTCTAACACATGACCTGAACATATTCTAGAATTACTTATTTAAGAGTTTGTCATAACTAATGTTTAAATTTGAAGTAAATTTAAAGAAAAATGTAATTGCTGCTCTTGCATTTCTGTGCATTACTCATAAGTAGCTAAACCGCAATTTATTGTTCTGACGTTCTTTGTAGCACATTTGTGCATAGGCTAATGCTATAGTTCTGTGGAATTTTGTACATTACTAATAGTGATGTCATGCAAGCTAGAGGCAGGTGAACTCCTGATGCTAAAATAGAGGAAAGGAAATATACTGTCATATAACTACACTGCAAGATATGTAAAAGTACAGCACTGGACAATGTAGCAACGAGGATGCTAAAGTCACTTGGCACTCCTTGTAAACCCATGCCTTGGCTCTACACTGATGAGACTACCATTTGGAGCCTAAATCCAATCAGTGATTTTGCTTGCTGATTGTAAACTGCAGCAATTAATCTGTGAAGTGAGTGTAACTAACTCCTGCATCCCAGCCATTGTCCAGAACTTCACCCATAATCAGCAATACCCTTACTGAAAAAATTCCCTGCAACCATGTTAATACATCGGTTCTTTTTGTCCTCAAGTTAATCTGCTGTAATTGAAATTGAGTTTTCACACCATCTGCCATAAACGCAGCACAGCAAACTGTAACAATTGTTTGTATGTTTAATTAAATTGGAACACTAATAAAAAAGTTACTAAAGATTTTAATTAAGTACAAGAGGAAAAAGACATAATTATCAGAAGCAATTCATATCAGTATTTGAATGTACAGAAGAAGGGCAGAGAGAGAGAAAGCTAGGAAGAAGAAAAACAGGTTTGCTTGAATGTATTCAGAGGTTCATGCTCAATTTCCCACTCTATTGCACTGCTTCCATGCGCCTGAAATTTTGCTGATTTCAGTGAACTCAGTTTGGTATGAAGATTAAATAACTATGAAGAAAGCAATCAGTGGTGCTTCCAAAAAGTGCCTATTTCTGCCAGGTGCTCAGCACCACTGGCTGAGAGAGGAACACCATCCACTCCAGTGGGCCTTAGTAGCAGGTGCATGTCTCAAGCTGGCCTCTGAAGGGCTAAGCAGCCAAAATTCCTTTTTAAATGGTTTAGTTCAACAGTTTCTCAAGAGCTGCCTGATATAGGCATCTACTCTTCTGTAGCCATTTTTCCAAAGATGTCTTTTTGTGTTGGAGAGAGAGGCTAAGGGCTGGGTCTCATAGGAAAAGAACTCTTTCCAGTAGAGTCAGGCAAGATTCATGTCTACCTGGGATGCGTTTCCTGCAAACCAGTCATGGGGGAGAGGAACTTGAGATCCAGCTCTTACTGTACATCAGTTAACATGCATCCTCTTTTTACAATTTTTTTTTTCTCTCTCCCTTTGCCCTACTTCTTTATGTATCCATAACCAAGGGAACTGGTTTTGTCTGCTTGCTGTCAGCTGAGCTGTCTTTCTTCAAGCCCTAGCTAAATTCGTCATCCTTCATGCATAACAGTGAAAACTCTTTATAAGGCAGCCTTGGGAAAGAACAAGCTGATCCGATTTTTTGTTGTTGTTTGAAGTGAAAGATATAGGTGTGGCATTGGGATTTTTTTTGGAAAATAGAAAAAGGAATTTTCCATACCTGTTTTAAAGAAACATAATGGTCTCTCTGTCTTAGGGTTGCCTGCCTTGCAGCTTTGCAAAGTACATGCAGTGCCAAGCATGGGCGTGGGGGGTCACAGGCTGAACATCCTTGAGGAAGAGCAGCCAGGGAAAGAAAAAAAAAGACTTTTGAATGTGGTTATCTTCCACAGAAGCACAACATTTCAGCAAACAGAAGACTTCATTCTCCCTCTGGCTGCATAACACTTTTGTAACTAAACCAAATCACCATACTCAGGGGTGAAAAATGATTAACAAAGCCATCCTGCTACATAGTATTTTATATACTGCCTTATGTCTTCTGGGAATGCCGCCATGATCTATATTGAGCTCTCTTTTTTTTTGCACAGAGGTTCAACAAAACAAAACCAAGCCCACAAAATGAAACACATTAAAGCTTATGGTTCCAAGAAACCTGCAACTGGCAATGAAAGTGTTGAAAAATCAAGGGTGTTCTAACAAAGCTGTATCTCCTTGATTTCTGCTGGAGTCTAGGTGGTACAGTATTTTGCAAGAATTGGTCAGCTCTTGCCAGCGATAATTCACCTGTGTCCTACCAACAATAACTTTGATGTCTCTTTGATTTTATTGAAGTAGGATAGGCCATAAGCACCCAGAAAGCTCTGAAACATTAAGCTGTAAATACCAATGGTTTAAGAAGAGGACACTTCCCAGACCTTGAAGAGAAGGCAGACTGGAAAGTTATTAATAAGACACTGTTGTGGTCTTATTATTAATTCCTTCTGCCTTTTTCAGAAAACATACATTTCATTTCCTGTCTAAATAGACAACTTGAAGATGATTCTTTCCTCTTGTTTCTGGGTCAGAGGCACCCTTGATAACAAGAAAGATAGTAATCCAAAGTCCTTTTCATCAGCCTCCCTGAAATGCTAACAATTATTGTCATTGCAGGGAGACACCTCTCCCAGCCAAGATTTGCAGCTGTGAACCTTAGCTAATCTTAGAAGCAGGGGTCGGTGTTTCTCAAACAATATCCTGTTATTCAGAATACCGTGAAACGCAAGAAAAAGGTTGGAATTTCCTCTAATCTCAAGTTAGAGGACTTGTGTCTTTTGCCTCCTTCTCTTACCTCCGATTTGGACTGGTGAGAAAACATTAACAATGGGCAGGTAGAATCTCAGTCTGTCTCTCTCAGTCTCTCTTTCCTAGTAAATAGTTATTTATCCCATACATAGTCAAACACATAGGGAATTATTCCACCACTATCAATAACCAGCTGCCTGGTGAGAATGAGTTGTCTTGGTTGGTGAGAAAGAAATATCTCCCAAAAGTGTCACCTAGAAACTTGCCTGAGCAGCTACAGGTAACAAAATGATTGGATGACAGCTAATTGGGGAATCTGAGATGGTGAAGTTCAAATTTTCATGTTCAAAGTAGCTTTTAGATATACGATTTCTGGGGGGAGGGAGGATGAAGAAGATGATAGCTTACACAAACAGTTCTTTTCTTTGAACTTCTTTCCTTAACATATGTATTATGTTACCCAGAAGGAAACTCAAAATGAGAAACATTCCACAACACATTTGTCCTCAGGGAGAGAAATTAAATAGGAAGATGTGTAACAGGCCAAACTGTTGCTCACTACAGTACTGGAAGGCACTTAGATATTACTGTCATGAGCAGGGGATAGGGCTCTGCATGTCATACAAAGTGGTTGGAGATGGGGAAGGGATTCCATTTCCCCACCCAACACTAATTAGTTCTTTACACAATACTTCTTTAATTATTTCCAGCTTATTTTCTCTCAAAACCCATTTACTAAATCAAGTTAATTCTCCTTGGGATACTCTCTACCTTGAGACTGCTACAGCACATTTTATGTAGATCTGAAGTCAGTTGTCCTAGTGTGTTACAGCAATCGTTTGAGGCTGGCTATCACTGAGATAAGGGCATGGGATGAAGGGTCTCCATTCTGAGCAATACAGACTGGAGGTGAGACAGAATCAGTCACCACAGGCTCAGGAGAGTTGCAACTTCACAAAACCATGCTTGGATTTACCTCCTGCATGTCCATAGGCTCTGAGAATTATTCTAGGGGAAGAATTCCCACTGGACTTATGATTTTCATAGGCTTTCTGCATGGCAACATATCTAAAGGCAGGACTACAACTTTAGGAGTTGTTGAACAACATGGAGCTGTTCAGCAGTTTGGGAAATTTTGGCCCCTTGAACTCTGACAGGCTTGATGCCACAACCACTTCCCTGAGGAACGTGTTCCAGTGACCAACCACCTTCTCAGTGAAGAACCTTTTCCTAATGTCCAGTCTGAACTTCCCCTGATGCAGCTTCATTCCATTTCCTCCTGTCCTATCACTGGTCACCAGAGAGAGGAGATCAGCACCTCCCCCTCTGCTCCCCCTGCCCCAAGGAAGTTGTGGGCTGGGATGAGGTCACCCCTCAGCCTTCTCTTCTCCAAGCTGAACAAACCAAGTGACCTCAGTCTCACCTCATAAGTCTTGCCTTCGAGGCCTTTCACCATCTTGGTCTCCTTCCTCTGGACACACTCTAATAGTTTGATGTCCTTCTTATATTGAGGCACTCAAAACTGCACACAGTAGTCAAGGTGGGTCTGCACCAGCGCAGTGTAGAGTGGGACAATCACCTCCCTCAACTGGCTAGCGATGCTGTGCTTAATGCACCCTAGGACAGGGTTGACCCTTTTGGCTGCCAGGGCACACTGTTGACTCATATTCAACTTGCCACCAACCCAAACCCCCAGATCTCTTTCTGTGCGTCTGCTCTCCAGCTTCTCATCCCCCAATTTGTACGTATAACCAGGATTATCCCATCCCAGGTGCAGAATCTGGCTCTTGCTCATGTTAAATTTCATGTGGTTGGTGATTGCCCACTCTCTAGTCTATACAGATCTCTCTGCAAGGCCTCTCTACCCTTGAGGAGGTCCACAGCTTCTCCTAGTTTAGTATCATCAGCAAACTTACTTAATGAGCATTTGATTCCAGTGTCCAGATCATTTATAAAAACATTAAAGAGCACTGGTCTAAAAAAAAAGATGTGTGCTCACTTTACTTTTCTGTTAAAGCTTCCTTGTATTGTTAGGAATTTTTATTTTTTCCTGTTGTATAAATACATAATCTTCAGTTAACAGAACAACCCTAAATCTATTAGCATTTGTAACATATTATTAAAAAGTCCCCTGTCAATCTTCAGTGAGATCCAGGCAACAGTCACTAACAAAGTCTAATTTCTAAGGCTGTGCAAAAGCTACTGGCCAGAGCACAATAATTTTGGCTAGTTTGTCCATTGTCCCTGCATAGCCATAGCCAGGATTAGCTCATTACTCTAGGTATCAATTCCTGCAGTCAAAAAGAACAGTGTTTTCTCTTTTATTCTACTGAATCATAAAATAATGCTTCACCTAAGCAGATAATAGCTTTTCTGACTTCCTATCCTTTGTTTTACTTTCTATGTTGAACGGTTTTAACACTACATTTGTCTTCACTGTTCTGTACCTCTTTTAATCCATATAAAACAACTACGAAGACAAACACAACACAGAGGTTCCCTGTCCTCTTTCCTGACTGCAGCAGTAAGGAACCTTTTACCTGATTTTTAATTTTAGATCAATCACAGTCAGCCTGTGAATTCTATTTCTGAATTGAACTGTAAGGTTAATGCTGCAACATTAGACAGACTACTGTCTAGTCTGCTGCTTTCAGCATTAGTGAAATACTGCTTCTGACAGTAATGTAACAGCTCATCCCTACCCTTGTTCCTCATGCAGTCCAACTTCAAAGGGAAATAAAAACAGGGTTTTCTGCTTGCCAGACCATAGGCTTTTATTATTAACTATTTCATGTTAAATTATAACCTTCTGAACTGGCAATATATCTCTTAACAAATACAGAAATAAAGAATTAACAATACCAGAGCAGAATCTGAAAATCACAGTCCCATGACAACAGGCAATGGATAGGTACATAAATGAAGATAGGCTCTAACTTTCTGAGGAGATACTGAGAAGACATGAGGACACCTTTAAAAGTCCCTTCCATCCCAAAGCATTCTATGATTCTATGAAAGGAAGGACAACACAGAGAAATAGTGACTGCAACAGTAGACAAGGGAAGACCGATTGATGTCATCTACCTAGACTTCTGTAAAGTCTTTGACACACTCCCACACGACATCCTTATTTCTAAACTAGAGAGATATGGATTTGAAGGGTGGACTATTCGATGGATAAGAAATTGGCTGGATGGACGCATCCAGAGAGTTGCAGTCAATGGCTCTATGTCCAGGTGGATACCGGTGACGAGTGGTGTCCCTCAGGGCTCTGTCTTGGGATCGGTGCTTTTCAATATCTTTATCAATGACATAGACAGTAGGATAGAGTGCACCCTCAGCAAGTTTGCAGATGACACAAAGCTGAGTGGTGCAGTTGGCAGACCTGAAGAACGGGATGCCATCCAGGGGGACCTGGACAAGCTTGAGAAGTGGGCCCGTATGAACTGAATGAGTGTCCTGGTTTCAGCTGGGATAGAGTTAATTTTCTTCTTAGTAGCTGGTATAGTGCTGTGTTTTGGATTTAGTATGAGAATAATGTTGATAACACACTGATGTTTTAGTTGTTGCTAAGTAGTGCTCACACCAGTCAAGGACTTTTCAGCTTCCCATGCTCTGCCAGGTGCACAAGAAGCTGGGAGGGGGCACAGCCAGGACAGCTGACCCAGACTGGCCAAAGGGCTATTCCATACCATATGACATCATGCTCAGTATATAAACTGAGGCGAGCTGGCCAGGGGGGAAGCGATCGCTGCTCGGGAACAGGCTGGGCATCGTCAGTGGGTGGTGAGGAATTGTGTCATGTATCACTTGCTTTGTATATTATTATTGTATATTATTATTATTATTATTATTATTATTATTACTACTACTATTCTATTTCATTTTACTTCAATTATTAAACTGTTCTTATCTCAACCCACGAGTTTTCTGACTTTCACCCTTCCAATTTTCTCCCCTACCCAACCGGGGCGGGGGGGCAGTGAGTGAGCGGCTGTGTAGTGCATAGATGCTGGCTGGGGTTAAACCATGACAATGAGGTTCAACAGGTCCAAGTGTAAGGTTCTGCACCTGGGTCGAGGCAATCCCAGACATGAGTACAGACTGGGAGAGAACAGCCATGCAGAGAAGGACTTGGGTGTCCTGGTGGACGAAAAGCTGGATATGAGCCAGCAATGTGCACTAGCAGCCCAGAAAGCCAACCCTATCCTGAGCTGCATCAGAAGGCGTGGCCAGCAGGGCGAGGGAGGTGATTCTCCCCCTCTACTCTGCCCTCGTGAGACCCCACCTAGTGTACTGCATCCAGCTCTGCACCCCCAGCCCCTCCCCCTCCTTTTTTTTTTTCCCCATAACTGCATTTCTTTCTACTCTTGACCTTGGACACAGCTGAACATATTTGGTTAACATTTTAAAAAATTAGACAAGGCAGACATCCAGTATAAAACTTCAGCCTAATGTTATATTTCGGCGAAGTTATAAGCAATTGAAAACTAGGTCTTATAATGGGAGATGTTAGGCAATCTTAATGATAGGTGATGATACAAACCCTGCCTTATTATAACTGAGAAAACATATAGATAACAGACATCTGAGAAATCACATTCTGAAGTAATTGTATCCTGGGTAACGTTTACTCTCGTTTTGTATCATTGCTTGCTTGTTTGATGTTCAAATTTAATTCATTTTTATGAGGCTGTATTCTCTTCCTTTTATTAGAGGGCAAATTGCTACATGGATTATGTGATGGGTGATTACACGAGGGTGTACATCAGAGGCCCATGTTGTTACTATGTACTTGGCTCTTACAGCTGTAGATTTCATGTTATGCTCTACTCCTGTATGCTTCACATGAGTCAACCTGGTTTACTGCTGAAATAAGAGAACTGCTGTTTTTACCATGTCTGGTTGCTAATTCATGTAATAGTAATCCTGCTAAGGGTTATCTACGATACTTTTTGAATTTTACTATTGAGTAATATTTGCTACATTGGATTGTTCTGGGATAAGATAGCAAGTTTAAGTCAGATTTTCATAGATTGTGAATGCTTGATATGTTATGAACAGCTTTACAGAATATACCAATAGACACAAAAATGCATCAGTCATTTCATATGAAATCACCCAGCAATGCTGAAATCCTCTTCTGCAGTGCATCTGCACTTTCATATCCAGTGATCACTAGGGGCATGGACAAAACAATCTGAAAACATTTCAGTACATTGTGAGGGCTTGTAAGATGATATACGAATACCTTTTAGGAAAACTTTTGTTCTTTTCCTGAGGACTTTCTTAGCCTCATTCTCTCCTGGGTCATGCATGTGTAATGCACGTTGAGGTAAGGGGAAACTGGATTTTTCTTGTGCAGGGGAGAAAACTCTGTCCTTCCTGTAGCCATTTGACTGCAGCTGAGAAGAAAAGGCTATGAGGGTTATTACACTATAGACTTGCAGACACTGAAAAAGAAGGAGCTATTATGCAGAAAGAAGCAGAAATGTCCTCCTGTTTTATTTGCCTTTTGGGAATTCTTGAACTAACAGATTAAAACAGGAAATGCAATATGGTACAACAGATAAGACAGTAAAGCAGGAGTTCAGAAGATCCAGGTTATAGCTAAGCTTTGGCTACTGAAATGCTGTGTGACCTTTAGAAAGTGGCTTATTCTTTCAGTATCACCAGAGATAAAATCCTGACGTCAATAGAAACCAACATTCCTTGGCATCAGAGCTGATGGAGGGCCTCACACAACAGTCTCTTCATCTCTCTTAAGCCTCTAGATGTGATTGTAATTCTGTTGCTAATAATGCTATAACTGGACCTACCCAGTAATCTGGTCAGTCTAGCGGGGCTTCCTGAGGTCCTGTGTCCTAACATGTGCAGTAATGAATGTGCCTGGTGTTGGTTGTGCATCCTTTTGAAACCTTAATTAGATTTTATGCCACATGTTCAAAAATATAATCATTTGAAAAGAAGAATGAGGAATGGAGAAGTAAAACACCAAAGAGGAATTTCCAGGTGGAATCACAACACTTGGTATTTGTGGCTCAGACGAGGTAGTATGTATACATATCAAACCTGTGATGAACTTTTTGTTTGATTTCAGGTTGCATAGCTTGTGTAGTTCATGATGCAATGGCATTTATATAATGCACTTCATCAGAAATCTGCAATCTGGAAAACTCTCTGCGCAACTAAATTTCATTAAATCCACCTTCCTCTCTAAGTCAAACAACTCAGCTATGATCAGTGATATACCGTGATGGCTTGGATGGAGAGTTTCAATATTGTGAAAAGCATGAGAAAGATGCTTTCCCCCCTACCCTTTATAATGGCAAAGCCTATGCCAGCAGAATTGTGGTCATAACTGGGCAGTTGTAGAACAGTATCTCTTCTGTTTCTATGCATTTCAGAAGGGAAGGACTTCAGTTACGAATAATTTTTCAGTGGCATGATCCTAAGGGAAATGATTAAAACCAGAAGTGTTATAAAAAGATTTTTCAATTTAATAATGATTTAAAAAGCACAACAAACCACGATAGCATCTTTTTAACTGATAACTGTGAAAGCATTTGCTTCCACTGTTTATTTAGTCTCAGAAGTCAAAAAGGAGTAAGGGTAAACTTTCTTCTTTTTCCTGAGCACAATATGAAAGAAATCTTAGAAAGTCAGAAACCACAACTGAACTGATTACCTTCAGAAGACAGACATCTAAGAAGAATCTGATGTTGGTTTTTCCCATTGGTAAGTTTTTTTCAGTGGAAGAACTTCAGCTTTTCTTTCTTTTCTATTTTTTGTGTTGCCATCTTTTAAACCAGGTGTGTAGAGACTAGACCATGGGAAAGTGTGAAGAAAGGTCTCAATGTTAATAAAATACTTGTTTTTTCTGTTTCCTTAGGAAACTGGAAGAGAGTTTTATGATTTTTGTTTTATTTACTTGTCTAGGTGGAGCTGAAGAGGGACCAATACTGAAATGAAACAAGTTTTAGAGAAGAACTGCCAACATATTTGTTCATTTTGATGAGGTAAGTTATTTCAACACAGCCTTGATGTGGTGATTTCCCTGTTTGCTGAATATCCGAGAATGAGCGTTTAGTCTTTTTGTTTTACCCAAAGTCTGTATTCCGGGAACACAGCACACAGTATTAAGTATGCTACAACACCACGCAGCTATGACATCACGCAGCCATACCTCATTAGCTAAACAAATTATTCCAGTCCAATACTCAGTTCCAAAAACAAATTAATTCCTTTACTACTTAAGATATGACATAAAATGGGACTCTCATTCTGCAAGTCCTTCCAAAGCAATGCTATTGCCCAGTATAAAAAAAATAATTCTCAATAATTATTTTCCTGCATAATTTTTGTTGTACTGAATTCTGCTGTCCTAACTGCTAGCTATACCTCAGAGGCTGGGAGGAACCGCTAGGTCAAGCCATGGGACCTTAGTCTAGCTGTTGCAGCAACTGCTTTTAAGAGGCACTACAACAGAGCATACATAGGGTAAGGCTTAAAATGCTTTTTCCTCTTTTCATATACATCTTTAATCCTCCTTCACCTTCCTTTAACTTAGATTATATTACACAACAACTTCTGAAGACTGTCATCTGTCTTTCATTGGGAAAGAAAGTAACTATGTGAACAATTGAATTATGAACAAGAGTCTCAACTTGGTGAAAGGACCAGAGTTATACAGGTGTTATTACACCTATCACCACGCTGGGCGTAACTTGCCCATATCTGTAATAACTGGTTGGTGCTAGCCAACTTACTGCTAAAAAATCCCAAGCATACAGAAGGAGAAAGAATCATGACTGTAACTGCTAAAGAAAAGGAGGGCCTTATAAGACTCTTAAGGCAGTCACAACATGCTTTGATGCTTGTAAATAATTATAAAGAGAAAGAAAGCAACTGCTGATTTCAAGGTGTCTATTCTACTGGGTACATCACAAATCACAAAATTACAATTCTACTCTGTGATATTTCCAGTGCATTTGTACCAAGTGACAGAGTTATTTTAAATGAGCTGTATCATCCTATAATACCCTGGTGGTTTTGATAAGCAAAAACAGTGCAAACCAAGGCGGGGGGGGGGGAACCAAACAACTTAATAACCTTCTGATTCAATAGTACATCAACATAACATGGAAAACGGAAACATTTAGTCCTAATGATTCTGTGTAGCCAGTTAGTTTAATGGAAAAGTCTCTACATCGTCTCTCATATTGCACTTACTGGACATATTGGAGACCTCTCCCTACCAGAGTCCTTGGGCTTTCTTTTTCATTTTCAGGACTCAGCAGAACAGATTTCAGACTACCTGAAAAACAGATGGGTGCTTTTCTAAAGTTCCCTTTCTTCTACCTTTTCACTGAAATGTAGGCTTTCTGGATGTGTCAACATTGTGATTCAAAGACAAAAAATCCATAATCCAGTGGGGCTACTATTTTACTGCTCCTTTTCTGAAACAGCTGTTGACCACCTAATGTGAAGCCCTGATTGGCAGCAAGTAGAGAAATTATTTATTAATACATTTGAAGTACGATGTTGTGATCTGCAGAAATAACACGGGAAACAGCTGTCAAAGAGTAACATGAAAATTCAGTGAATAGTACTAAGAAGTCTGTTTGATATGGTCAGAAAGTACATGACGTTTATTTCTCATCAGCTTATAAAAGCAGTTTCTATTACCCGTCTTCAACAATGCACAAGTCTAACCCACTATGTCTAACAAAGTTAACAAGATCATCCACTTTTTCCAGGCCAGCACAAAGAAATATATTTTATATAGTATATGAAAGTAAGTCCTAATGCTAAAAACCAAGCATATTCTATGTATGCAATAAACCTACATAAAATATCAACTAATACTTAAGGTCTTCTATTTGTCTAGACTTTCCAGAAGAAGAGCAGTCAAAATGTCATCATCCTGGCTATTGTTTAAACTGATTTTCAATCCATCCTTTTTAGGGATTTGAGTCTGATAGTTTGAAGGTCAAGTGTATCTTTTATTTTCAGAAGCTCTAAAGGGACTCTCTCAGGATTTCCTTTCACCCACTGGCTTCAAACCACACATCTGCTTTCCACTGTCCTTGAAAGTTTTTGGAAAACATTGTTGTTTTATACTCTTATCAATCTAAATTAGCTATTCTAGTGTGTTACTTTGGGGTTAAATGGTAAATATAGGCCACTTCTGTTAAATTAGATAGTGCCATCTTTCTTCTCTAGTGATTTCCCTGCATAATAATGCAGTTCCTTTTGGGATTCAAATTCTACTACAGGGTTACTCTCTGCCTGTTCCTTTCAAGGCAGTTTGAGTGATCCCCTACACAACACACCCTAACTGGTAGCAGTTTTCTCCCTGGACAGCTTGCTTTACTGTTAATTTCTGATTTCAAACCTTTAATTTAATCAGTGCTGGCCTCCAGTTCCCTTATCTCATTTATTAGCAAATTATCTTCTGAGACTCCATTTCTCCTGAGAGGAAGTACTGCTTCTCTTTTCCTCTTTCAGTAGACCAATTGTTTAGACTAAACTTCATTTCCTTACCAAAGACATTCCACTTCCTAACTCTGTTCCTCTACCTCACTGCTAATGGCAGCATGTCATCACAGAGCAGAGTTAGTCTGTAATCATACCAAAACGGGATGAAAAAGCAGGTTTCACAAAAAACAGATCATTCATTATCACTGAAGCTGTTTTTTGTGAGCCAATACTTTTTCTCAAATCAAGATCACAAACAAGGAAATATTGTGTTTTGTGTTTCTCCAAAGTCAAAGTTCAGATTTAGCTCTTCAACAGCTCAGCTGGCTATGAATAAATAATAATTTTAATGCATTCATACCCAATTGCCATCCCAGGCTTGTTGTGCTTAGTTACAAGTATTTCCCTCCCTTCAGTACTCTGAATTGTACTTTCACCCTGTTAAATCAAGTTAATGTAAGCTAATTCTCCCTCAACTGGAGGTTTCCAATCTGCCTTGCTATATGAAATTCTTTTCTCCAAAAAACTTATTCTGATTGTGGTGTCTTTCAGTGCTTTTCTTGCTCTTCTGAAACAGCAGTTACAGAATTTAGATAGTTCCTGGATTTTCCAGCAGTATTATCCTCATTTTCTGTAGTACACTTGATTGCACCATACTGCTTCATAGCTTTAGCAAATAAAGAGAACTACTTCTGTTCTTTAGCTTCCCTATAACATGCGAGTAAAACAAAATAGCTTTTTGTTCTGATTCTGTTATAACCTACTCCAGAAATATGCAGATAATCACACACCTCTTCACTGCTGAATATCACTGATAAAGAAACGTTCCTGCCTCCATATGAAGGTCCTCTGGCTGTAGGTCAAATGGCTTATAAATGATCAACCTTCCCAGGTACTGCTAAGAGCTGCTAGAAGTCAAGAGCTGGATATGCATAGCTATACTTCGGTCAAACATTTGTGAAGTACTGCAAAAAAAGGGCTTCTCAGCTTTCAGTTATTTCTAGCATGTTTTCATGGGACAATGCACAGCAGGTTCTGCAATAGCTGGTGTCTGAGATCCTTTCTTCCAGAGAAAAATACCTTCCCAGTTCAGCCTGTCCTGCCTGGTTCAGAATACATTGCACCCCTGATGGACATTTAAAATAAACATTAAAAGCAAACTATTTTAAAAATACTTTTAGAGAATAATACGTATACTGGTCTTACACGAACCTCATTGTTACAATCCTTTCTTAGAAGAATAGTCTTTTTTGTAGCTTTGCCATGATCCCTGCTCTATTTCTTCTATACAGTTGTGGGCTTTAAGGAACAGGAGAAAAAGGTTTGTATTCAATACTTTCCTTGTACCTACATATTAGGAATATCTATGTGTGTATGCGTGTGTGTCTATATATGCCTATGTATATTTATATATATACTTACACAAAGTCTGAATTTTGAGTGCTGCACAAACATCACCAAGAAGGTTTCACACTGGTGACTCTTAAATAAAGATACATCACCTTATGACTTGTTCCTTACTTAAGTTTGTCCTTCTAAACACTCATATGAACATTATAAATGGAAGTATTAGGTCTTTCTATTTCTATTAATCAATTATATGTTGGACACTATTAAGAGCCTCAAGCAATCATGCCAGCAAAGGAAAACTTAAACAACTGTTACCATATTCACAGCCTCTCTAGCAAGGCAAGATCAAGAAGAATCATCATAGAATACCAGCTTGGAAGGGACCTCAAGGATCATCTGGTCCAACCTTTCTAGCACAATCTAGACGAGATGGCCCAGCACCATTTCCAGCTGAGTCTTAAACATGTCCAGCATAGCAGAGTCAACCACTTCCCTGGGGAGATTATTCCAATGATTGACTGTTGTCATTGTGAAAAATTTTCCTCCCGTGTCCAACCGGAATCTCCCTGGGAGTAACTTGTACCCGTTACCGCTTGTCCTCACCATGTGACTCCTTGTAAAAAGGGAGTCTCCATCTTCTTTGAAACTACGCTTTAAGTACAGGTACATGGTGATGAGATTACCTCTAAGTCTTCTTTTCTCAAGTCTGAACAAGCCCGGCTCTCTTAGCCTGTCCTCATACGGCAGGCTTCTCAGACCCTTGATCATCTTGGTGGCCCTTCTCTGGACCCCTCCAGACTGTCCACATCTTTTTTGTATAACGGGGACCAGAACTGAACACAGTATTCCAGGTGTGGCCTGACAATTGCTGAACAGAGTGGGTTAATGACTTCTTTATCTCTGCTGGTGATGCCCTTGTTGATGCAACCCAGCATCCTATTGGCCTTCTTGGCCACGGCAGCACACTGTTCACTCATATTGAGCTTCCTGTCCACCCGGACCCCCAGGTCCCTTTCCACAGAGCTGCTCTCCAGCCAGGTGGATCCCAGTCTGAGCTGCACTCCTGGATTATGTTTTCCCAGGTGCAAGACCTTACACTTGTCTTTGTTAAACTTCATAAGGTTCTTGTTAGCCCACTCTTCCAGCCTAATAAATGAATAAATGCTTTCGGTCACTTCATCCTATGGAAATAACCCTTTCTCAAAGTTAACATTAAATATATCCTGTTAACCTTCAGACATCAAACATATCCATTGATTGGATGCTTCACCACACAGGTATTTCCACGGGTTAGTGTCAGGCATCCATTTTCATATGTTAGCATCCATAGCATTGCCAAACTTCAACTTTGTAACTATCTTAAAAACATAGCCTGACTTTACCAGCCTTTTATGATGCTGTGAACATCCTTATTATTCAGTTTATAAACATGTAAAACTAATGCATGAATGTACTGCAAAGTCTTATTCCTTCATTGACAGGATATATATCTTATGTGAAGATAGGTCATTACACTCTTATGAACATGACAGTAAGTTCTACTGTAACAAACTCTTTTATGGAGGCTATGAAAGGTAACCGAATTTCAGCTTGGTCACTAAGAAGCCTAATTGTTTTCCCTCTTTGTACCTCCATGACTTTTACTGCTAAAAGCCTCACACAAATGTCTGAGCACAGCTGCTTTTGAATTAAATAGTTGCAAACTTGAGTGACATCTTTATAATTCCAAATGTCCCATAAGAATACTTTATTCCCATTTTACAGATTGGGAACTGAGACACAATCTGTCCTGAAGTCACTTTTTAAGAAAATAGGTGAGAGAGGTGGCAGAAGCACCCCCTGCTCTTGCATTTATACTGCAGTATCTTCCAGAGGACAAGAGGAAGACTCGGGCTTGTGCTTTCTCTTCTGCCA
The DNA here is from genome assembly GCF_965183815.1 of Platalea leucorodia. Taxonomy (NCBI): domain Eukaryota; kingdom Metazoa; phylum Chordata; class Aves; order Pelecaniformes; family Threskiornithidae; genus Platalea; species Platalea leucorodia. Next base: position 39,395,065 of record NC_138858.1, on the reverse strand, counting down.
TGCCCCAGAGCCCACCTGAAGGCTCTGCCACAGCAAAGGCTCATGTCCTAGAAACTTAGAACAGGCGCAGACACAAAATGCGCTGTACCCTGCACGTCTTCTTGAAAGTGAAGGACAAAGAAATAAACTGTACCAAGGCCTGCTAAGGTCAAGGTGCCACACTCACTGAGCCATCATCCCTTTTCTCAGAGAAAATACCTGGTCAGTTACATCCTGAATAACTGGCATCACAGAACCAGCTGTGTTTAAAACCTGGAGGTAGTCTAGCAATCATTTTATTTTATCAGTAGCTACTGACAATTTTTCATGCCTTATAATACAAGCTGTGCCTTTTAAATCATCTCAGTACTATGCAAGTCTTGTACCTCTTCTTAACTTACTGATATAATGACAGCTGGGATCTCTTTCCTCTAAGATGTCTTAGATAAGATATCTAATAGATGATCTCTAGGATAAAAATAGACTAGAGGGAATCAGAAGGCCAAGGCAGCACAAAGTTCACAAAGATCTAAACTGCATAAACATTTCTTGATCACTAAACCAAACTGTACTAGTTTACTAGTCTTACTGACACCCAACTCCTGACATTAACATTTTCTCATTCTTAGAAGTTTCTAAGTATGTGCACCAATCTTGAAGTCAATTAATACCCAGCTAGGATCTTTAAGCATTCCTCCTTCTTGAAGAAATAAGTGACTCACAAAATAATACACTCATCTGCTGTTTTACCCCAGCATGGCCACATTTGACCTTACGATCAACAGTGAAGTAGAGAGTCACATTTCCTCTGCTTCACAGTACAGATTTCTTTTCAAGCTTCTAGTGTTAGGAACTTTTATCCCCTTAGAGGGTCTGCTGTTAGAAGTAGGCTAATACTTCTGTCTGAAATTTTACCCAGTGCAAGACAGGAAGACACTTACATATTATTTCACGCATTATTCACACTTTAACTTTGCAGTAAGAAGTCACTGTAGACCGAATTAATCTTGCCAGGGGATGAGAAGGGTGTCCCCATTACAGCACCTGCTCTCCTGTTGACCTGACTCCATTAGTACCTTCGCTGTAAATTAGTCCCAAGGATGTCCAAGACTGAGTTGCTTCCTTAATTACAGTTAGCTTGGAAAGCATTTGCCCTATATCCCCATTAACCTAACTCATGCCAGTTCACAGGCAAAGATGAGTATGTAGATAGGGCAGGGATATGCAAAGCATTAGGCTTGTGATATTTTATGCAGTTTCATATGACTCCATCTACTGAGTACCACCATCTGGACATTGCCTTTGGGGTGGACCACGTCTCCATTCACCTGCAGAAAAGCTCCCTGAAGATTAAATTATGGGGGTTACCCCCCCATACATCAGAATTTTAAAAAGTGACTGGCCCAGGAGGGCAGCCATTCAGCATTTGTGAAAGAGCTTGAATGAAGATGACTCCTCTCAGAGGGAGCCTTCACCTCTCCATGCAGTTATTAGACACGTTTACACTACTCTAAATGAAGGCTGACTTTAATCCATAAATCCATGGCAAACCAGGTTGTAAGATGACATACTGAAGCATGTTAATCAAGAGGCCTTGATTAACAAAGGAAAAGCATTTTCCCTGAAGAAAGAAACTGTAGTTGAAGTTGATATTATTTTCCATCCTTATCAACGTACATTTCTAAGTCATGCTATATTCTCAGATGATATTTGAGAAACAGGCAGTTGCTTTAAGATATTCTATTATTTTGATGATACCCTGAGGTTTATATTTAAAAATGCTTGAAGAGTGGAGATAAACATCTCCTAGGATAGATCTTCAGAAATACCGTGTGATATTTGGAGTGCTCAGCCCATGACTCGCGAACCATTAGTACACGGCAATAACCATAAGCATGATGCTGTATATGTGGATAGAGCAAGGAAACAGGACCAGAAAAAATATCAGAACAAAAGAATTTAAGACTTGTAAAACATAGAGCTTCTGTTAACATCATTATTTTGATGTTTTTTAAAGTAAATTAATCTCTAGTAAGTACTTAAAATAGTGGTAAATGAATACAAGCAACTAACTTTATCTAGAAACAAACCAAAGAATGCAATGATTGCAGTCAGGCCACTCACAGATGAAGTACTCATGCCATGTAGTGAAAATTAACTGAGGATTCGGGTGATTGAGTAGAGTCCGGAGAAAACAGTGCCTCTGGAAATAACTCATCTGATGGGAATCCCTGCACAGAGTGAATTCAGATGTGTTCGATGCATTTTCTCTGGAAAGAGATTCCACATTTGTTAGCTCAGGAGTTAGTAATCTGACGTGCTTTCTAAGTTCTTCAAAATTAAGTCTGTAAACTACCTTGAGCAAACCCCTTATTCACAACAAATGGAGACCAATTGCTTTAATAGCCATATCACGTCTATGCTGCTGAGATGCTCAATTCTTCCTCAGTCCCTTGTGGCTAATTTAGAGCCATAATATATGCTTAATTTATTACTATTACAGGGGTTAGTACAGGGGCCAGAGCTCTGCCCAGTGATATTGGAGTTTGTTACAAAAAATCAGAGAGAATCACTCGTGCCTTATTCATTAGAAGTGCAAAATTGATAACCTCTTATTTGCCTCACCCCTGTAGAACATTCCAGTTCTAGCTTGCCTAGAAAATCTGTGTTTGCTTTAAGTGCCCCTACAGAAATTTTATCATAATACCCAAGACAGCAACCAAATAACTGCAAATCATGGGAATGGCTTTCTGAAATCACCCATGGTCTTGAATTCCTAACAACCGAGAAGAGCTCAGCATTGATGATTACAGTAACTTGTTTTGTGCCTGCAGCACGTGGCTGTGGAGGTATCACTCAAGCAAATATTTCAAAGCAAAAAGCTGGGATTGCTGTTATATTATGCAACTCTACATGTTTTGATGAATCATTGACATGGTTTCAGTCTGAACACAAAACAGTTTTCAGGCAGCCTAGGCGAATCAAATAGCTTTCTGCAGCCTTGCCATTTCTGCACCTGGCTTTGCTCACTACCTCAGCTGTTCATTACCTAACACAAAGTACATTTACATATTGCCTGTCTGCAACATAAGAGAGGCACTGTTTGGGTTCTCAACTGGTTCACTCCTGCAATTGGCTCTGCACTGTACATCTGTCTGGCAAAAGAATAACAAGCTGGATCAAAGAGAGATGAATCTCTCCTGGAGCTTGTAAGTCTATTGTGAAATATTCCATGTGCTTGTCCAGTGAGCAGGTGCTTCAAGTTAAAAGATATGGTGGGGAGACCAGGATGTGAACTATAAACAGTTCAGTTTCTCTTCACTCTCCAAAAACAGTCATTTCTTAAGGATAAATACCAAGACAATATGACTTTGTAGATGTTTTATTGCTAAAATGTCATGAAAAAGATATATCCATGACGTGAATAGAGAATAAAGGACTGTCAAGTGGGAAATACAAAGTTAGTAAGCTATTAAAAAATATAATTTGTTAATAGGTGTTGACATAAAATTTGTTTTTGCAGACAAGAAAATGTATGGACCTTTTAATAGTAACACAACTTTTTCATACTGTACAATAACTATGTATTTACAAATGTACATAAAGAATAAAGGATTGTATGTATATATTTCCATGCCAGTGATTTTTCTCTTTCCACTGGGAGTAACAACCTTCCATACTTCAAGAACTGAAGAGACTTTTGTTTCTTCTTTTGTTTGTTTGTTTGTTTGTTTGTTTGTTTGTTTGTTTTCTAAAAAGAATTAGATGCAGGCTTCTTCAAGTGTGGCTATGACCCATGAGAGTAAAAAGATCCCTCAAAGATAAGATCTCTGATGAGCTACAAGTAACTTGTTCCAAAAACATTATCCATCAATCTATGGATAATTTTCCTTACCATTGTTTTTCAAAGAGTTGAAAAGTCAGGCAGCATTTGCATAGACAACCACATTGTTGTATGAGTATTTGTAATTACTCACATAACCATTTGGACATGAAAAAGTGAAGCAGCAATTAAAAGAATAACCTTACCCTTATTCTAACTAGGTAGTATCATCACGGACTTCTACATTGTTAGCTCATTGAAAATGTATCAAGGGAAGTATATTTTATATGTCATAGATATATTTAAGGAGACTTACAAGCCACTTGGATGTACTGAGTCATCTGCTCTTCCCCTGTCATGAAAGCGATGGAGAAGAGGAACTAATTCTGGCAAGATAAAATGAGGCCTGGGAAAGAGCTACTCTATGAAGGGTATGAAGCTGCAAACACTGTAAGAACGTAAATGTACTTAACTGCTTTGTAGAAGACACTGATTGCCCACCTAAGACCAAGTTGGAATAGCTTTTCTTAATGGTTATTCTAAAGTTACTTTGAAAGGCCATTACCATAGCTCAGCCCTGGTTCTGGATTACAGAATCATTGAATAGCAGGTTGGCAAGGATCTCTGGAGACCAGCTGTTCCTAGCCCTGCTAGAATTAAAGAAGGTTTCCCAATGCCTTGTCTCCAAGGAAGGAGACTACCTGGCCAACCTGTTCCAGTGTGTGACCACCTGCTTTGTGACAATATTATTCCTAATATCCAATTGGAATTTCCATTGATACAACTTGTCTCTTGTCTCCCTTCCTGTCATCTTGTCCATATACCTCCAAGAAGAGTCTGAGCTTGTCTTTTCTAACATCAGGCATGGAATGAAGTCAGCTCCAGTCCTCCCTCAGTGTTCTTGTCTGAAGGTAGAACAAACCTGATTGTCTTAGCTTCTCCTCATGCTTTGTGCTCCAGTCTCCTAAACATCTCAGTAGCCTTCCACTGAACTTGCAGTGCTATGTTAATGATCTTCTTGTACTGGGGAGTGTACAACCAGACCCTGCTCCACGTGCAATATCAGAAGTGTGGAATAGTAAAAAAACCCACTTCCTTTCACTTATTTAGTAGACTGTTGCTAGTATAGTGCAGGATGCAGATAGCTTCAAACCTGCCAGGACACACCCTGAATTGTTCACAACCATTCAGCTTGTTTACCAGGACATCTTAAGTGCTTTTTTGCAAAGCTGCTTTCTAGCTGGTTGGTACAGTTTACTGCTGCATGGAATTATTCCAACCCAGACTCAAGACTTGTCATTTGCCTATAATAAGCTTCAAGAAGTTCATGTCAACCCAGTTCTCCAGAATGCCAAAGTCTATCTGGGTAGCAGTCCTGCTCTTCACCATAATACCTTCTCCCTCCAGTTTGCTACCATCTGCAAGCGTGCCAAGAGAGCACTCTGTCCCATTGCCTAGGCTAATAATGAAGCCGTTAAATAGCATCAGCCCCTGAGAAACACTGCTAGTAGCTGGGTGGTAGTTGGACTTTGCAACCTGAGGTTTGTGAACAGAACAGTGTGAGAAGTCCAGCCTCGGACACATGGCAGAGTTATGCTTTTGCAGCATCCTCTGGCCATCTGAACGTGGGGCCGGACGGGCTCCACAGCCTCTTCTGGGTACCTTAGCATCCTAAATTTAGACAATGCTAATTATGATAAAGCAGTCTGGAAAATTAATTTCCACAGACACCAGAGAAGGATGAATGGGAAAACAACATGTGGATACAAAGCCAATAATTTCTGATAGTTTTTCGCTGGGGGAGTGGTGGTTCAGCTATTTTTACTTTTTTACTGTTGAAGGCAAAATAGTCTCTTGCTCCGAGGAAGGTCCCAGAACCACTCACAGACAAGTAGGACCATATGAACTGCTGTGAGGTGCAATTCATTTCCTACTGTATCAGTCCACCCATTTCACTGGTGCATGCAAGCGAATCAAAATAACTTATCAGTATGATTTCTGATATGGTGAAACCCCATTAAAGATATAATATGCTCTAAGTGGGCACTAAGAAAAAAGGAATCTCTTTAAATAACAAAGAAAACCAAGCATTTCTAAGATTTAAATATTTATGAGACATTTCTGAGACATTTTTGAGAGTTAAAAACTAGTAACTAATTTAAGGGAACAGTAGCATATTTTGAAAGAAAAAAGACAATGTAAAAATAAATGGAGAGAGGCAGGAGTTTTGCATATACGTACCAGTTGCTAGGACCTACTGACTCACATTTACTGTTATCCAGATGGTCTTTTTAGAGCTCTAGTGGATGTTAATTCATTACACCTAATACTTTGGCAAATAAATCTGAAACCTTAAGCCAGAACATAATGAAGAAAAGGGGGGGGAAAGGGGAAAGACAGAAACATAAAGGATGTAAACAACCTGAAGTAAATTATTGCATTTTTGTTCCTTAAATGGAACTTGAAAAGGGAAAAAAAAAAAAACAACAAAAAGAACCAAACTTGTGTTAACTTCCAAAAGACTCCAGATGGGATTTTTAGTCATTTCTTTTATTTCCCAGACACAGCAAACTCTCTGGTTTTCTAAGGTAGTTTCATCAGCTTGGACAATGTGACCTTAAAGTGTAAATAATGTTGAACTGAGGACTTCAATGGCTTTTTGTGTATTGCACCGTTGCATATGATACTGCTGTTCAACTGTTGTAATTTACAACATAGATTTTATCAGTTTGCCATAAAAGTCAGAGACAAGAAAAAAAATCCAGGGACAAAGGATCAAATTTAGAGATTATGTTAGGAGAATGATTAATGAGTCAAAAATTTGTTAATTTTAAACATAAAAACCACAAGCAGTTGCTGGAATGGAAACAAAAACCTCAGCAAGTGGTAAAGAAAAAATTATCTGAGTTTTTAGTTTTGTAATATAAATTCTCAGGAAGAAAACCAGAATTGACAGTAGGACTCTGACTTTAATTTTCATAAAAACTTCAAAAGAGAAGAGGAGACAGAACTAGCATGCAATGAATGTACATTTAGATAAGTTTAAAGTTTTTCCTTGCTCCTACAGCACACTCTTGAATGTCATGATTACACTGAGTCCATTCCTTTTTAAATGTAAGTATTTAAAATTTTTTTTTCAGGAAATTATTAAATATTATCATCATTTGTCCTTCCTCAGAACCACCAAGTGTTGCCACAGATTTTGGAGAAGACAGAGTCAAAGATGCTTAGGGTATAGCAAAAAACAACCTGATGAGTCTTGTTCACTATTTACCATTTGAGCTGAATGGATCATCCATGAAAAATCAAAGAAAGCCCAATCTACTCTCTACTTGCATAGGATTTTGGATCACACTGACATCACTGAGAAGGGTGACAAGGGGCACAGCAAACAACATGACCAGTCAGGGTTGATCCAAATCATGTCATCATGCTGGGAAAGGTCATGGGGAATGTAGAAAGCTGAGGCAGAGCTGCAGGTGAAATTGAGGCCAGAGAGCCTGGAACAGGGAAGGACCTGGAGCTGGGGGAAATAGTGTTGTGTTTGCTTGTGACTATTTGGGAAAGCCGGGAGAAGAGAAGAGAGAAAAATCATAGCAATCCCTTCTGCAGGAAAGGACCAGCCTCCACAAGGAGCTGCCACTCTCTATCTCAGCCCTTCCTTTCCTCCCTCTCTCCTTCCTTCCTTCCCTTCCTCCTCTCCTCCTTCCCTCTCTTTTTCTGGGGAAGAGCAGACCATCACCCTAATTTTCCAGGAATCTGGCAATAACTGAGGAGCACTCTGTGGCCTGAGAGACATCTCTACCTTTAGCAGCCTCTTGATGAAAAGCTCAGCAAAGCATTCCCATGGAAACATAGGTGCCTGTGGACTCAACTACAGTCCAAAACTTCTGAACTATTTTACCAGAGGAAACAAAGACTTGAAGTAAACCAAAAGCTAGCTATTGCTACCACTGTTTTACTTTCTTGTCTGTGACTTTTTTTTTTTTAATGATTATTGCAATTTTGGAAAAGGACTCCATGATATTAGCATGACTGAAGAGACAGGAGTCCATTGCAGGTGTCACTAGTGATTCAAAATACTAAAGGTAATTGTGCATTTAATTTTGGACAAATGAACTGTAGTAGTTGTAGAAGATCAAATCCTGTAAGACAAATTCTCATCTCCTGCATGCGGATTTGCTCTCCTGAGACCTTTCATGTTGTGGAGTTATGTTCCTGGGAATAACGGTCTACTATGAAAATGGCTGGTCACAGTATCATATTAAATGAACATTTTATTTCCTGACACCTTAAGAATGTTAAGAAAAACTTGGTATGCCACTGTACCTGATTAACCTTCCTTCTCTAACCCATATGGCATTTCAGCTTCTGTTCAACAAAAATAATTTCCGTTTAATGGGAATGTTAGCATAATTTTTGGAACAACACTTATCACTGAGGAATTAGTGATCACTCTGAAGATAAACAGACATCTTCCTTTCTTCCTCTCCCGTTCAAGAAAATGTATTAGGTGGAGATTTCAGGTGTTGATGGGATTCACAAACGGTGAAGGACAAGATCAAAGGAAGATGCAAGGTTCCTCTGGCATCCCACAGGGCTGGAGCTACAAGTCTGTGAGAATCTCAGAATTGCTGTAAGTTTCATTTTCTGATATATTCTTCACTTTTTGTTGTAGGGAATCCATCTGTGTGTTCACTTACAGGAACATAGCCTTGCATAGCAAAAGAGACCTGAGACTTATTGTTGTTTCCTGGCTAATTACTTTTTAAACATCTGAACTCAAACTCCAGTTGTGCAGGGATGCAATATCTACAACACCATGTTGTTAGTGACTTCAGCTCTAAAATTTTGTCTGGAGAGCTTTTCTGCAGCTGGTACCTCATTATCTGGTGAGATCCAATCCTGAAGGGGCAGATGAGGTAGACATAGGGCAATACACATTTCCTGGTTAATTTTTGTTCCTTCGCAAATAAATGCACTAACTTTAAAATCAGATAAGGTTGAAAAACTCTGACAGAGAAAAAAAAAAAGAAATAAGCAAAGCAAAAAGTAAAAAAAAAAAAATTAGAGCTAGACTATAATACCCTTAGAGATAGAACACGATGAGATATTTAATGAATAAACAAATTTTAAAAGGGAATTACCAGGAAAATAAATTTTATGGACACCACCAGTGGGCTTTTTGTAGACAACAAACATGGCACTAGGTAAGCTTTATTACAAACCTGTGGTTTTCTAGCAAAATGCAGGCTTATAAAAAGCCTGTCAAGGCTTATGAAAAATGGGGCTGTCAAAATCTCCAGGTAATACTCACTTAAATTGAAATCTTATCTATTACCCTTGAGTCCCATGTCCTTATATCAGAAGACAAACCCAGAGGTAATCAAATATCATTTGTTAAAAAGGTTCCATCTGGCACCAACATAAAAGGTAGTTCAAGAGGCAGAAAAATGTCTGCCATTGGCTCCAGAAAGGTGACTGTAGTGACCATAGAAACAGAAATCTCACAGAAGGCTGATAAACACTCCTTTGCCAGCCTACCCATTGCTGAAGGTACACTGAATCTTGTGATACAGAGCCTGCTGTAGAGATGGCTGAATATCAGGAAAACATCCTGATACTCCATGATACTCTATTCACCTACACATTGGCCACATTTCTGATCTATTGCATTTGCTGACATTAGTGTTCTTAGCAAGCACTTCTTCCTGATAGAAGGACTGTGAAAAATTAAGCTTTAAGTTAATTTTTAATTTGCAGGTGTCTCAAACTAGAAATCCTTTGTCTAAATCTGATTGCTTCCTCTGGAAGTTGCCTTTGCCATTACAGCAATAGTAGGAGTTCCAGCAGGGAGCAGACAGCAGTAAGTGCTGCCAGTTTCTACATCAGCTATTAGCAAAGAAAGTCACCTGGTGACAACAAAAACCTGCAAGCAAATAACAAAATAATTGAAAATGTGTATTAGCTGTGATTCTCCACCATCTTCCATAATCATTAATATTGAAACAAAGTGAATACAAAATGTTTTTAAGCCTAATAATAATAAAAAAAAGTAAAGAAAAAAATTGTTTGCCAGAGTTCAAGACTATGAATTCAAACCCTACTTTATTTGATACATAAATCTACAAGAGGAAAAACAGTCATCCACCGTATTTCTGGTTTCCCTACTCAGCTCTGCCAACCAAGCACAACTTCAAAACTATCCAAACTGTCCACTCACAATATCTGTACCTGCTGGGACATGCCAGTGTTATGTCAGTCAAATGCCAGCTACTTACCTATGCTGGGACTGATTTGCCTTATCAAAAGAATGAGAAACATCAACTGGAAATTAGGATCTTGTCCTTTAACTGCAGTGAAGTTATTCTAGGCATATGCTGCCACAAAACAGAATCTGACCTGTATAGATTTGCCCCCATGTTACACAAGCATGGATGTTTATACACAGCAGGTAGGGGTGATACATCTTATGCTCATTGCAAATGAGGTGCAAATTATCATCAGGCCCAAGGGAGGAAGATACGACTATTTGTAGTTCCCTGAATCACTGGCCAGCTGGTGGCCAAACCAGTCTATAATCCCAAGGGTTGTGTAAGAGTGTTCTCTTTCTGCAGCCAGCAAGCCAGCCTACCTCTTCTCTTCAACCAGTTCTCCCGGACTTGTGGTGTACATGCCCTAACAAAATAAAAATTCATAGCTTTCCCATACATGTGAATACTGAGTGAAAGAAGGAACATGCTAGAAGAGAGTGCTTTCACAGGCAAATGTGAAAGTCCTGGATAGTCAGTGAACAGCAGAGGTGAAGGGTAAAATTCTTGATGTCTTCCATGAAAGACAACAATTTTCCTATGCTTTCAAATGTTTTTCTCTCTCTATTTGTGCACCTGGCTTATTTCTCCCACTTGTTCATATGCAGACTAGTTGCTCATGAACAGCCTCCCTGATAGTATTTGCTTCAGATTTATCTCTCAACCATCATCTCTCTCTTTGTGCCTCAGGTATATCTTGATTTGAAAAAATAAAAGAATGAAGAATTGGTTGCTTTTCTTAACAGTTTGTTCTATGGTTACTCACCCTCTCATTGGAGTGATCCTCAGGATTAGATATTGCTCGTATGTATTAATCTGGCTTCAGTCTTTTCTTATTAGAGAATTTCTTAGTGGATAACCTCTTGCCTATATAGATACAACTGGCATTCATAGGAAAAATTATGTACCTTGGGAAAAAAAGGGAATTCTGAGGTACATACATGGGTACATTAGTTTTCCTTATTGATGTCAACTGTAGTTGTTCGTCCAACAGATGCCTTCAGTTTCTTATTAATTGCTTAGTGATTTTCAGTTTACAGTCAATTACTAATTGCCTTTGCCCTCTTACATGCTACTTTCCCCCCTCCCAGTTTCTTCCTTTTCTTTGCCACTGAACTTGCATGGGCTTTTATCTAGGGTGTGCAATTTATGCCAGCTGTTCCTCTAATGATGCCCTAAAGAATGCATCTCTCTCACTCACATTATTTCATTTTAATTTGTCCTTCAAATCAACTTCACTCAATTTCTCTCAGCTTTGGCAAATTATGTACACCTGAAGTTTCTCACCATTTCAGATTGTTCTTTATTTGCCTACAGAAGATGTAATAGGTCACTGCTGGTTCCTAAGGAACAATGATTAATTAATCACTGGACTGGAACCATTAATCTTTATCTTCTAAAATTAGATTGAAATGTAAGATACCTCCTGTCAGATGCAATAGCACTTGCATTGGGAGAATAATCACCAAGAAGTTTTATGAACATTAATGCCATGTTCCAAATTATGCTCAGAATCCTGAAAGGCTGTACAAGAAAATTTTCAAGACCAAGTGTGAAACTCTGGTAGTCCTCAGATGAAAATGAACCTATGAACAAATGAACAAAGACTAGAAAAGGAGACAAACTGAAGTGAAAGAGCCACTTGATCCCATGTCTTCTCTGTGTCATCAAGATGGCTAGAGGACAATGAAAGAGCTCCTCTTTTGTACACTCTGAAGGAGACTGAAATATGTGGGAGAAAATTGCAGGAGAAAAATGACATAAATGCTCCAGAGATATCACAGAATCATAGAATCACAGAATACCAGGTTGGAAGGGACCTCAAGGATCATCTGGTCCAACCTTTCTTGGCAAAAGCATGGTCTAGAGAAGATGGCCCAGCACCCTGTCCAGCTGAATCTTAAAAGTGTCCAATGTTGAGGAATCCACCACTTCCCTGGGGAGGTTATTCCAATGGCTGATTGTGAAAAATTTTCCTCTTGTATCCAGTCAGAATCTCCCCAGGAGTAACTTGTACCCATTACCTTTTCCATGTGACTCCTTGTAAAAAGGGAGTATCCACCTCTTTGTAGCCACCCTTTAAATACTGGAACCTGGTGATGAGGTCTCCCTTAACCTTTCTTTTCTCAAGGCTGAACAAACACAGTTCTGTCAGCCTTTCCTCATATGGCAGTCCTTTGATCATCTTGGTGGCCCTTCTCTGGGCTCTCTCCACCCTGTCCACATCATTTTTTTTAATAATGAGGACCAAACCTGAACACAGTATTCCAGGTGTGGCCTGACAAGTGCTGAGTAGAGTGGGATAATGACTTCTGTATCTCTGCTGGTGATGCCTTTGTTGATGCAACCCAGCATCCTGTTGGCTTTCTTTGCCACAGCAGCACACTGTTCACTCATATTGAGCTTGCTGTCCACCCAGACCCCCAGGCCCCTTTCCACAGGGCTGCTCTCCAGCCGGGTAGATCCCAGCCTGTGCTGCACTCCTGCATTATGTTTTCCCAGGTTTTCCCAGACCTTACATTTGTCTTTGTTGAACTTCATAAGGATCTTGTTAGCCCACTCTTCCAGCCTATCCAGATCTGCCTGCAGGATGGCCCTACCTTCCAAAGTGTCTGCTAACCCAGTTTGGTATCATTGGCACACCTCATCAGGGTACACTTGATCCCATCATCCAGATCACATATGAAGACATTAAACAGTGTTGGGCCCCATATCAATCCCTGGGTGACCCCACTTGTGACAGGTGGCCAGTTTGAAAAGGAGCTATTTTCCACCACCCTCTGGGTGCAGCCTGTCAGCCAGTTCCCCGCTCATTGCACAGAACACTTGTCTAGACCGTAACGCATCAGTTTCTCTAGGAGGAGGCTGTGGGAAACCATATCGAAAGCCTTGGAGAAATCCAGGTAGACAATGTCCACTGCTCACCCCAGATCAATGGAGCAGGTTACTTTGTTGTAGAAGGCGATCAGGTTTGTCAAGCATGATTTGGCCTTGGTGAATCCATGCTGGCTTTTCCCAGTCACGTGCTTCATTTGATTCGTGACAGCCCTCAGGAGGATTCATTCCATGACTTTCCCAGGGACCGAAGTAAGACTGATGGGCCTATAATTTCCTGGATCTTCTTTTAAGCCTTTCCTGTAGATGGGGGTGAAATTAGCTTTATTGCAGTCTTCTGGTTATACATACCAACTCTTCCTTCACTGACGGTGGCTCTGTGTTTGCATCAAGCTGGATTTTTGTTGCCAAGGCCTGGGGCCCAACAGTGCTGGTAAAGACAGAGGTGAAGGAAGTGCTGAGAACCTCTGCCTTTTCAGTGTTGTTGATGACTAATTCACCTCTCCTGTTTAACAGTGGGGCAATATTTTCCTTCTGTTTCTGCTTGTTGTTTACGTACCTGGAGAACCCTTTCTTGTAGTTTTTGACATCTCTGGCCAATTTCAATTCGAGCTGAGCTTTTGCTTTTCTAACTGCATCTCTGCACGTCCTGGCAGTGCCCTTGTAGTTCTCAACGGGTGTTTGTCCGCTTTTCCATCTCTGGTACGCTTCTCTTTTGGTTTTGAGCAGACTCAGAAGCTTGCAGTTAAGCCAAGGGGGTCTCTTGCTCCGCCTACTTCCCTTACCTTTAAAGGGGATTAACTGTTTTTGTGCTTCCAGGAGAGTGTTCTTGAAAAACTCCAAGCACTCACTACCTCCTTTATCCTCCATGGAACCTTCCCATGGAATCCCTCCCAACTGAACTCTCAGCGAGCTGAAGCTTGCTCTTCTAAAATCTAAAATCTTTGTCTTAGTACCAGCCTTCAGCGTGCTCAGCAGGATCCCAAACTCCACAACGTTGTGATCACTGCAGCTAAGGCTATCACTAACCGAGATGTTACAATGCAGGTTTTCTTTGTTTGTGAGTAGCAAGTCTAGCAATACCTCATTCCTGGCTGGCACATCTAACATTCCTATGAGGAAGCAGTCCTCTACGCATTCCAGGAACTTGATGGACAACGTGTGAGCTGATGTATTGTTCTTCCAACAAATGTCTGGGTAGTTGAAGTCACCCATAAGAACCAGGTTCTGTTGACCTGAAGGTTGCTTAAGTGGCCCAAATATTGCTTCATTGGTCTTATCATTTTGGTTTTGAGGTCAGTAGCAGATGCCTACTGTAAGATCCCCCTTGGAGACAATCCCTCTGATCTTGACCCAGAGGCATTCGATAGGGCTTCCACAATCACTGTAGTTGACTTCTATACATTCAAGGTTCTCCTTAACATACAGCATGATTCCTCCTCCTCTTTTTCCCTGCCTGTCTTTACGAAACAGCCTATAGCCATCCATCACGATCCTCCAGTCACGTGAATTGTCCCACTATGTTTCAGTTATTCCTGTGATATCATAACTTTATGACTGGGTGCGAAGCTCCAGTTCCTCCTGTTTGTTCCCCAGAATGCGTGCATTGGTATACATACACTTGAGGTGTATTAAAAATACAGGCAAACCATAGTATCTACTGAAACAGAAAAGAATGCTGTTATTACTGAGATGGAAACAAACTTAACAATTTTATTACCCTAATGTTTGCTCCTGTTCTTCTGTAAAAACCGAGTTCACACTGACCTCTCCTTTTCCAAAAGAAGCTAATAAAAGAACTATCTCTCTAGAGAATACTAAATTTTACTTAAAAAAGAGAAGTTTTTAAAACTATCATCGGTTCTGATAACAACTTGAGCAAATGGAATATTATCTTTCTTTCTGTTGCTTGTCATTCATCTTACTAAGAAACATTAAAGGCAAAAATATTCTCCAGCATTTTTCTCTGTCAACTTGTAATGGTATCAGCAGGGAATTCAGATTCTATTGAAAATTGAAGTTGTGCAACTGTGTGCTGTTGACTGACCAATCCAAGAATCAGTAGTAGTCCTCTCAGTTTCATGGTTTTAGTTGGAAATCACCTTTTTTTTTTAATCCATTAAAAATCCTATTTGCAGATATTTGGGGTTCTTTCATTATCTACATTGAAGAAATAACCACTTTGTAGGAAAGGAAAGAATGAACAATCTCTATTCACTGGTTTTGCTTTTAAGTGGCAAATTCATGGCAGTAATTTGCATTAAAGGTAAAAGAATATAAGGCTTCTCTTGGATTTTAGAGGTCTTTTTGACAGAAATGAAAATATCATACATCTAACTAAAATGGATTGAATGGTTCAGTGCACAGAGTGTTCTTTTCATCAGTAAACAGCTTGAAAACTCCAGCATGTGAAAAATGAAACACTGATTTAGTCTAAAATTGAAACCTCTCAAATACCCTTCTGCTTGGAAACATTTAGCTTTGGGCTAAAGTCAAAGGCATTAACAAGTTTTCCCTCTGGAAATACACTATGTCATCATTAACATAAAAGACCACATTTCTAACAGCAGCAGAGAATAGAAGAAAACATCAATAATCTTCAAATAAAGGAAACCAAAGTCCAATCTGCTTCCGCTGAGGACATCCAAATTCTGCTTAGCTACAATTTGTGCCAGCAATTCACGGGGAGAATGCAGGCTGCATATAAATTACTTGTAATATGGATGCATCACCCCTAAAGACTATCCTTCTGTTTTTCAAGAATTAAATCAATCTAATTTAATATGCATTGTGTGACTACACAAGTAGCACTATGAAAAGTTCAAATAGTCATAAGCTATGCAGGGAGGGGGTTTGTCCATTTTTACTGTTTCATTAACAGTAAGAGTAAGAAAGTACCTTCTCCTTTGGAGTGTAGGAGCGAGCCCGGAGATAGATAAGCGTAAATAATCCTTATATTAGCATTTATAAAATTTATATACATGCATGACTTCACCCACATGTATACACATTCATAACTTCATCAATCAGTGACTTGTTTTACTAAGTCATATTTTTCGTGATAACAGCTGCTTTTAAAATATCATCATAAAGGGCTGTTATTCTGGAGAAGTATATACAAAAGGCAAGGCAACAGAACTAGTCCCATTATAGTTCTTTTTATTTGATTGTCTTTTAAATGAAAGTATTTGCAAAGGCCCATGAAAATTTATCTCACACTACTCTCAATTCCATAAGCCTTGCTACTCCACAAAAACACATGAGAAAGTGCAACATACATAATCTAAATCAGGCAAAAATACTTTTAGCAAAGAAGTGTTTGCATTATTTTTTCACTTTGAAGGGGAGGGAGAAATACCCTCTACCACCTTCTACCTCTCCCCCAATTAGTCATTATACAGTTGTTAAAATGTAACATAAGAGCTAATATACTGCCAGTCTCTTCTTTGCTTTAGTCCAGAAAAAAAAAAATTATTTCTGTCAACTCTGAAATCTCACTTCATCTAAGAAAAGCTATGGCAGCACCTTCTTAACCACACATATTTTCTTGCAAACTATCTACTGGCTAGTCTCTCTGAAAACACTAGACTTTATCCACTTAGGTTAGTGAAGATCCTTAACCATACTGTGTTTAAAAGTAACGAATTTAGAAAAAAAATATTTTTAAAAAGATCTTTGCCACTGTTACCCATTGATTTTGGTTTTGCTCAGTACAATGCAATTATTTAAAATAGCAAAATGTGTGTTTGTTTAATATCTTTATCAATGATCTGGATGAACTACCTTTCAGGTACTTGTAGTGGGCTGGGTGTCGGTCTCTTCTCCCAAGTAACAAGCGATAGGACAAGAGGAAATGGCCTCAGGTTGCGCCAGGGGAGGTTTAGATTGGATATTAGGAAAAATTCCTTCACCGAAAGGGTTGCCAAGCACTGGAACAGGCTGCCCAGGGAAGTGGTTGAGTCCCCATCCTGGAGGTATTTAAAAGATGTGTAGATGTGATGCTTAGGAACATGGTTTAGTGGTGGACTTGGCAGTGCTGGGTTAATGGTTGGATTCTATGATCTTTTTTTTATGATCTCTAGGGTTTTTTCCAACATAAATGATTCTATAATTCTATGAAAATATAACGCAATGGGCAGTGCAACATGGCCCATTATAGTTTATGATAAGCTTTGTGACACACCTTTCACTGTTTTCTGTAGTCCAGGTGTCCTGTCAGGACTGCTTCTTCAAAGGCTGAATGTGGGACTTTTTTTCTTTTTTTCTTTTTTCTTTCTTTTCCTTTTTTCCTTTTCCTTTTCCTTTTTTTTTTTCTTTTTCTTCTCACCTGCCTATTACAAGTGAGTAAAAATTTTTATTGCTGTTGGTAAAATGCAAACCCAGAAATAAAAATTTATCACTTTGTAATGCAAAATAATGATCAAATGTTCATAAAACCCTGCTGTAAAATAAAATGGAAGAATGAATGACAAGGCTGGTCATGGAGCATCTGTATTCAGAGAGAACTCTAACTGTCCTGTGCTTCTGTTCTCTTTTCAACAGGGAGGTACCTCTGAATGCTCTAAAAAGCAGTGGAATCGTACGTAGAAGGAACAGGCAAAATTCTCAGTGTGTAATTTTCGTGAGTACCTACTTTTCTCAATATCATTTACTTTTTTTGCCAAAATGGACGACAAAGTAATGATCCTCAGTGAAGATCTTCCACTTTTGTCCCCAGAGGCCTCTCAAATACACGGATCAAAAAAGAAGCACTTTAAAAAAAAAAAATAATTACTTCCCACATTTATCTCTGCACAATTCTTACAATAATTTTTTTATTTTCAACAAGCATCATGCCTACATAATGACCCACCACTCCATTTTTAAAAGTCCAGCCAAGTTTGTTTTATAAGCACGGTCTCACAGATAGCAAAAAAAACTGTTCTGAGAGTGACTAAAGCTACTTTCAATTCAAGTACACTAAAGCAGAGATAAAGGTATGACAAAATATAAAATACATGCAGCTGAGTATGGAATTCTTTTGATTTGCATCCATTACATACAGAATTAGAAAATTAATTAACTCCAAAGAATAGTTTTAGAACTCATATCAATGAACAGAAAGTTATAACAGAAATTTTTTGAGAATGTTAATCTATTTGTCATAAGCAGCAGGTATTGACTAAGATGCTATGGCACAAGATACCATGACACGCTTGGAACTGGAAAGAAATGAATTTCTTGTGTCTGACCCACTTGTGTATAGGACAGAGCCTAGGAGTGACAAAATGCTCCCCTTATCTTCTCTTAGAGGAACTGTCAGCCTTGATGGGATTCAGGGCTGACCCAGATTTTATTCTGAGTTGTATTAAATAGTTTTTAAATGTGCACCCTGCGTATCCCAGTAGGTAAGAATCACTAAGATTCATTTGTATTGTCTCTTGTTTTCTACATTGGACTTGTGGAAAAAGCTAAGAAAGAGATATAATGAGTTATTAAAAGATTGCCATAGGAGTTGAAGAAACCATGAAAGAAATTCAAAGCCTGGATGAACCCTGAAGCACAGGATCCAAAACATTCTTTATTCTGATATATTTTACCCTGATGACAGTGCATTAATTTAAGTGGGAATATGTAATTTTCCATGGTTCTAAATAAATACAACAAAATAAGCAAGTTTGCTTGACAGTCAAATCCATGTGTTTATTTTCCAAAATAAGTATGGCTGGAAAAACTGAGCCAACTCCCACTTTGGTTTTGATACAGATTCCAAAGCATAGATCTAGTTGAAGGAAAGGGAGCTTATTCCACATTTCAGACATGTGTGGCCACTTTTCAATCATGCAATCTCACATTAGGATTAGTCCTGCTGTTAGTTTAGGGATCTTGTTCCAATTCCCAGGCAGAATAAATAATACACACAGCCTTTAAACTGATTTCACACTGAGTATTTCACCAAGTGAAACAAATTTTGAATCTTGCTGATGCCTGCTTAGGGATTGAGATTTGCAGGGTTTGGCACTACTGCAGGAACTATTTTCCTACTAGTATTCCTTTGCTGCACATCGAGCCCAGCAAGTCCACCATGAATGATATCAGCTCTTATTGCAAGTACCCAAACCAGACAGACTCAGAGGGTAGCCAGTTGCTAATGAATAGGTTGTTTTAAATAGAGTGCTCAGGGACTGCAGAGTGAGAAAGCAATGCTGGCTATCCCTCAAGGGATTTTGTGAGGTTTAGGGGTGACAATTTATTCTGTAAAGACCCTTACACTTCCACAGAAGCCCAGCCTGTGGTCATTAATGCTGTGCCCACCCTCGTCACCTGGCAGAGTAGAATGGAGGCAGGTTGAGGTATGTTACTGCCTTTTCACTGGAAAATTTAGTGCAAGATTGTATTTTTTAGGTAACATGAACCCCGGGTGTGTCATCTTCTATATTAAATTGCTCTGTATGCAGCACTTTGTTTACCTGCAATTGCGCTGTAGGGAGTGTTTAGGGAGGAGATGTCTATGCTTGATCTTTTATTAATGGGGTCAGCTACCAACCTGGGAAAAAGCCTTCTGAGAAGCATCATGTTCCTGTACTTTTATCCCAGCATGCAGGGGCAACACACCACTCTCACCTTCCTCAGGGCAGTAACAGCAGCTGTATGGATCCAAGCTTGGCCACTGTTGTGTAGGAGGTACATCTCTCATGCATTGTCAAAACACCTTGCACAGAGCTCTCCCATAAGCAAGAAAAGTAAACAAGGAGAAAGTGCTGTAGCAGATGAAAAATGACTATATTCTTAGAAATTCTCAGCGCTGATGAAGATAAATGGCTGTTGTACACAGTATCTGAGATTGTGAATAGACCATTGAATAGTGGCAGAGGGTCATGCTGTGAACATGGCAGGACTGATAATACAGGAAGAACTTCAGGGCAGGGAAAGCATTCACAGGCGAACCCAACACAAAACTGACTGAGAAGATGATCAACAGAAAAGTGCAGAACAGGAGAGTGCTCCTGAACCCAAGATTTAAGCCAAACGTTGGTGCCAGTGTTTACAGGTGCTTCTCCGTTCTCTTTTTCTCTGGAAAGCAATTCATGTTCAGAAAGCTGAACTAGCAGTTCAGTAAGGCAATCCGTCCTGGCAGTAACCTCTATTCTCTAACAAGTTTTGAGCCTTAAGAGCTCACAGAGGGCTTTTCTGTTGTGGCCCTCCTTATTTGTGTTAGCTCCACTGGTGGACCTCCTAAGCCTTAATCACTGTTGCCTCTGTCTTGGCCAGACACAGATTGCTCTCAGCACTCAAGGGTGTCTCTCAGTGGAGTCATGGATTTTTACGCTAGGCTGCAGACATTTTGATACTATCATCTTGACTAACCTGGCAAAGATGTGAGACACGTCTTGCACAAGACTTGCTCCATCTCTGCCATGCAAGCAAGCTATCCTAGCCAATGTCAAATCCGAGTCCCTGTGCCACCTCTACACTGATTTCACTTCACTGCATTGATTTCACACTCCTGATTTAGGAATCTGTTGAACTGAAACCTTAACTGACAAGAAAAAATTTTCAGCTGCTGTTTGACCAGCTGCATCTAAGTCGTGAAACATGGGTTCACCTCTCTGTCAAGGTAAGGAAGAGCCCAGACTTGGATTTTCTGTTTTCCAGGATGTTGCTTAGGTACAGTGCACTGTATAACACTTACAGGAGCAGCAGTACAGATGGTAAGAGCTTGGGAAGTCCAAAGAAAACCTCATTTACTACCCGTGGTTGCTGTGGCTTGTTCACACATCCACAAGAGACAGAAGAGTCAAATTGTGAGTCCTGTCAGATTGCTTTATGATAGCCACTAATGGCCACTTGTTGTAGTGTAAAATAGGGCTTGTGTTAGACTGAAAGCAATAAAGTACTGTTAGCTGCATTTCTTACTGTCTGTTGCAGCTTGCTTCCTCTCAGAGCATAGGCTTACAGCCACAGACAATCCAGATGCTTCTGTTTTATTCCAAGAACTCCAGAAACAATAATTGCAACTTACTAAACAAATGAAAAAGAATTTGTTAAAAACTGTGTAAAATACAGACCTCCCTTCAAATGCAACCAACAGAAGAACAGGAGGTTAGGCGTACCAAAGTGGGCTGACTTATGTACTATATTTCCCATCAGCATCCATCTTATGCCCATGGGCTCTGCCATTACTCCACAAGGAGGTGCTTCAGAAGTGGTGCACTGTCCAGTGTGGTCTTCAGTAGCAGAGGTGGACTGAAGATGGGCTTCAAGACTGGATGCATGGAACATGGAGAGACATGAAATGGAGGGACATCATAAGCACCTGTTGCTAACCCCACTCAGATAGCTGCTGGGGTGTGTGGTTGTCTTAAACAGGATGGTTGCTTACTTTGGGATATCACATATTCACTTTCTAAGCCTTTGCTTCTTATCACATGTATCAGTATCTCTGGTTTCATTCTTGTGTACTAAAACTTCTTTGGATCCAAACCCCACACTATAAGTAAGGGGAGGTGAGGGATTCACTGCAAAAGTGCACTAAGACTCTGAACTAAGCTAAACCATTATATATGTATCCAAGGAGGTGTCATCTGTGAAAGGTCCAAACAAAGAGCAGTAGGGATACAGACAATGGTAAAATTTCAAAAAGTTAAACAGCAGCAGCATTTTTGATGCAGTGCTAGATACCCTCAAACTGGTTCTACCCTGTTGGAGAACATCAGCCTTCTGCTTCCACTTTCCTTGCTAACTGGCAAGGTTAATCAGATCAGGTACCTCCTTCAGGAAATACAGCTACTAAAACTAGAAATCTTGTCTCTGAGAATTCAAAAGGCCTATGGATAAAATCCACCAGGGGTAGAGGAGAACCAGTGACACCTCATCCCTAGAGGAAGGAAGAAATTTGAGGATGTCTTAATCATGTAGCTGGAGAACCAATAGAAATTGCCACATCTAGCAAAAATACAGTCCGTTTTCAAAAAATACTCTTGCAAAAATTCAAGCTATTCTTTGAAAAATATAGCCTGACTGCCTATTTAGTTATCAGGTAGGAGTTTATATGGGTCTAGGAGATCTTTTATTTCTTCCTCAGATTTCATCTAGTTTCCATCTACCCTTCTAAAAACTTAGAAAACAAAGTCTTCAACAGATTTTTAGTAGGTAATTTTTCTTTTTTTCCACCATCATATGCTGTAAAGACTATTAAACTCTTTATCTATACTTTTGATGACAAAGTAAAACAAAAAACCCAAGCTGAAATGTCTGCTAGAAAGCAATGGGCTATGAATTGTTGACTAAAGAAACAGATTGGATACTTAGCTCTCCCACATTTGCTGGTAATTTTGTTGATAAATATGCCCATTATCAATCTAGTTCCTGGAATATCCCCATACACTTTAAATGGAGAGTTTAATATATGTTAAAAAAAATTATCTTAGTATTGCATTGTTGTGCAAGATGAAGAAAGAGTGAGGAAAAATACTGGAAACAAAATGGAATCTGATACATTTTAAGTAGATCAACAGGGTTTGAGTCTTCCTTATCTCCTTGGAAATGCTCAGAAAAATCATAGTAGATTCCACCCTGAACAAATTTACACTCTGATCTTAGAATAATAAATAGTCAAGAGAATAAACATTTAAGTGAGTGAAGGGGCAACACTAGGTCAAACACATATTTTGCACAACTACGCTTTGGATGACTCTGTAGTAAAAATCATCTATTCTGATTACTTTAAAGCTATTTCAACTAGCTATTTTGTTCTCCATTAATTTTCTGTAGCTGTTGGTAAATAACACATTGTAGAGTTAGAGGTTGCAGGTCACCAGTTATCCACTAGGGCTTCTTATACTTTTTAGCTCTTACGCCTCAGTCATGACATTAGCACCACAGATCCATGATGGAGTATAACAATATAATAGTGCCAGTGAAGAGAATTAGCATTGGTAACAAGCAGCACAGGCAGACAGTACAGCAGTCTAAACCTGCTGAGAAGCAGGTGCATTACTCCACAAACACTTTCATAATATAACTATAACATTGCTGTTAGCTGAGTTAGCTACTTGAGAGATTGCTAGGAAATCTGTGCAAACCTGAGAATTAAAGGAGACTGACACAAGCATGACACTCTCATTGTTACAAGAACACTGTATAGGTGTATATAAACCAGAGAAAACACAATCCACTTTGCTTTTTGCACAGGCCAATGAGGCTCTGTCCTTTTTACTCTTCAGTAACTTCAGCCCCTGGCTATTATCTATATCTGTTTTATCACCAGCAGAAATTTGTTAATGACTGGAATAACCACCAAAAAAGTACTAATGCTACATGATGTCTCCTCAGCAGACCAATTACCTCAAGACTTTAGAGTTCAGTGCTGTTGATAGTAGCTTGAAAGCCACAATCAGAAGACTTCTCAAGCAAAATGCTTTAGCCATCACAAATGTATTTGTGGGTGCAATATTTGTTGACTTTACCAGAACATTCTTATTTCATAATGATGCTACTTATAGAAATAGACATGCAGAGCAGAAAGACCAAAAGTAACTTCACTATACTTGTTGCAAAATAAAGCTTGCAAATACAGCTATGGTAGATACTCACTTTAGCTCTGCTTCCTAGGATGGTTATATGCTTATACTGGGAGCAAAGACAGTATATTCTCATGTCACAGAAGTGAAGAATCATATCGACTTTACACAGGTAGTCGAAGTTTGCATCTGCAAGTACAGCTGGCTTCCCAGGCCTACCTTCAACTGCGTTTCAATCTCCCCAGTCCTGTATATCACAGGGGGAAAGCATTTAGCTGTAACTCCACTTACCTTCACAAGGAGTAGCTATGCAGGTCCTTTTTGCATGACAGCTGCAGGCTTTTGCTGCTCTTAAGATGGAGGAACTTCACAACAGTAAAAACAACCCCTCCTTTACCAATTTTCTAGCCTTCTTCAAGTCATAGCCTTCCCATTCATCAAGCTGACTCAAGCCTCATTTACTCAGTTGAGTGGGCATCTTAGGTGCCCAACACTCAGGCGAGTTTAGTTCCAGCTTGCAAAGAGTTAAAGGGATGTTACTGCACACCTCTGCAATTTACCTAGCTGATATTGCCTCCTCCATAAAAATTCAAGGAAAAGAGCTAGAAATTAAACAGTAACAAAGCTGAGGCTTCATTTTAAGGAAGACTAGAACTGTATGCAGCACAGGACAGGGGCAACAACTCCCCAAGGAGCTGGCTGCAAACAGGGTGTAGGAGAAGAATCACCTGTGAGGGATGCTCTACTGCTGGTGTCCAAGGCCAGAGGGTATAATTAAAATGTACAGGAGGCTAAAAACATTTTGAAAGGTAGATTCCTGACAATTACATCATATAAATTCAGATTTCATTCAATCAATAGCCTGGAAGCTTGAGTTTATAAACCTGTTCTGGAATCAATAGGAGTTCTGGCTGCACAAGATTTGCAGGATATTGCTGTTCATTACCAACACTGCTGTTTATTACTGTAAAGATTTTTTAAAAATGAGGGAAAGAATGGTATGCTGATCCTTTTGTCACTGAACAGTATCTAAGTGTCCCAATCATATCAAAGTAACTTTGCCAGATGTTAAAGGACAGGAAAATTTTGTTCACCAAGTATTAATTTTTCTATAAACACCTAGCAAGCACTTTTATCTTCAATGAGCTACTGCTGCTATATCTAACTGCCAGCCCTCTTGTAATCTTCTACAGTGTTTGTTGTCAAAAGACATTGCTTGGAAATGCATGTCTTTTCCAACCAGTTCTTATTCAGAGAAAGACAGTAGCACAAGATTGAGAATTCAAAATTGCTTCTTCCTTAGCGTGGAAAAACAAACTAGAGATCAACAAAATTATATTCTCATTACAATCTGTCAGCACATGGGTATGCTATGAAGCATACTAAAAACATCAGACATATTTAAGTGCAGTTCTGCTTAACAGAAGACAAAGACTTATATGTATGCATTTGGAAAACATATCTAGCTACTGAAGATTATTAGTAACTACTATTTTTAGAGCTCTTTTGGTGTATTTTTCACAGAATGCAAACAAAAAAAAAAACCAACCAAAAAGTACAAATAAGTGTGGACGAAAAGCTTCAGGAAAAATGTTGTCACATCAGAGCTGGACCAGTCAATTTATCTAAACATTGCACAGTGTTTTTAAGATGGGCTTAAAATTAAAGGCAAAAGACTAAGCATCAATCTAAGCTTAATGTTTCTGTGATCACTTTAAATAAACATGTGAATTCCTTTGTAGCTAATAAGCAGATATAAGAATTTCCATGCCACAAGTCTAAAATATTTGCATTCTCTCCAGATAGGAAGCAAACTGAAAATTCTAAACCTGGAGTAGAATTATGAAAAAAAAAAAAGATTGGAAAGTTTTCAAGAGATCAGTGTTTCAACTGAAACCAAAAGATCCAGAAAGATTTGTATCAAATTAAAGCTGATGTTATGTTTCTTCATAAAGGCACACTTTTCATTGAGAACTGCAGTTCTGAAGCCTTTGTCCTTTCTTTATGGGCTAGGTACACTGGAACAGATTCCATCTTCTTTAAAATAACCACATCCACAAGACTAGACAATACAGGGGGAACTCCCATTGCCTTTATCAATGACAGAAATACTGTTTTAAGTGGCACAGTCTGTAGGAGAGCTAGGTCTCAGACACAGTTGCCACAAGGGGAACAGAGGGCCTGATATGCCAACCAGATCCATCCCATAGGGAAGTCTGCTGCCTCCCTGGGGTCCAGGTCAGAGACATTACTAGGAAACTCCCTAGGCTGGTACAATCATCCAATTATTATCTACTATTGATTCTTCAGGTTGGCAGCGACAAGGTAGCCAATAGATGTTCAAAGACAAAAGGGATTTCAGAGAACTGGGGCAACTACTTGAAGGATTAGGAGCACAGGTAGTGTTTCCCTCCATCCCATCAGTAGGTGGGAAGCATACGGAAAGGAACAGGAGGACCCATCTCATTAACACGTGGCTCAGAGGCTGGTGCCAGAGGTGTAATTTTGCGTTTTTTAATCATGGGGCGGTTTACATGGCACCAGGCCTCTGGAGACAGATGGGGTTCACCTGTCTCAAAACGGGAAAAGGATTTTGGCTCAGCAGTTAGCAGGCCTCACTGGGAAAGCTTTAAACTAGATTCAAAGCGGGAAGGGGACAAAACCAGGCTTGCTAGGGATGAGTATAAGGGTGGCATGCCTGTGTTGGAGAAGAAATCGACAGCCCAACTGAAGTGCATTTACACCAATGCACGCAGCATGGGCAATAAGCAGGAGGAGCTGGAAGCCGTTGCATGGCAGGAAAACTATGATGTGGTCACCATCACAAAACATGGTGGGATAACTCCCATGACTGGAGTGCTGCAATGGACAGCTACAAGCTCTTCAGAAGGGATAGGCAAGGAAGGAGAGGTGGTGGGGTAGCCTTGTACGTTAGAGAGTGTTCTGACTGTCTAGAACTCAACGACGGTAATGATAAGGTTGAGTGCTTACGGGTAAAGATGAGAGGGAAGGCTAATAAGGCAGATATCCTGGTGGGAGTCTGTTATAGACCACCCAACCAGGATGAAGAAACAGATGAAGTATTCTACAAGCGGTTGGCCGAAGTCTCACAATCTATAGCCCTTGTTCTCATGGGAGACTTCAACTTACCAGATATCTGCTGGAAAAACAACACAGCAGAGAGGAAACAGGCTTGGAGGTTCCTGCAGTGTGTGGGAGATAACTTCCTGACACAGCTGGTAAGCGAGCCAACCAGGGGAGGTGCCCCGCTGGACCTGCTGTTTACAAACAGAGAAGGCCTGGTGGGCGATATGGTGGTCGGAGGCTGTCTTGGGCACAGCAATCATGAAATGATAGAGTTTTCAATTCTTGGAGAAGTAAGGAAGGGGGTCAGCAAAATCACTACCCTGGACTTCAGAAGGGCAGACTTTGGATTCTTTAAGAGTCTGGTTAAGAAAGTCCCTTGGGAGGCAGTCCTGAAGGGCAAAGCAGTCCAGGAAGGCTGGATGTTATTCAAGAAGGAAGTCTTAAAAGCACAGGAGCAGGCTGTCCCCATGTGCCGAAAGATGAGCAGGCAGGAGAGAAGACCGGCCTGGCTGAACCGAGAACTTTGGCTGGAACTCAAGAAAAAAAAGGAGAGTTTACCATCTTCAGAAGAAGGGGCAGGCAACTCAGGAAGACTACAAGGATATCGTTAGGTTATGCAGGGAGAAAATTAGAAAGACAAAGGCCCAGCTAGAACTTAAACTGGCCACTGCAGTTCAAGATAACAAAAAATGTGTTTACAAATATATCAGCGACAAAAGGAGGGCCAAGGAGAATCTTCATCCTTCGTTGGATGCGGAAGGAAACATTGCCACGAAGGATGCGGAGAAGGCTGAGGTACTTAATGCCTTCTTTGCCTCAGCCTTTAATAGTTGGACTGGTTATCCTCAGGGTATTCAGGCCCCTGAGCTGGGAGATGGAGATAGGATTCAGAATGAAGCTCCAGTTGTCAAAGAGGTAACAGTCAGCGACCTGCTCCTCCACCTGGATGCTCACAAGTCCATGGGGCCAGAGAGGATCCAGCTGAGGATACCGAGGGAGCTGGCAGAGGAGCTTGCCAGGCCACTTTCAATCATTTACCAGCAGTCCTGGTCAACCAGGGAGGTCCCAGATGACTGGAAGTTAGCAAATGTGACGCCCCTCTACAAGAAGGGTCGGAAGGAGGATTCAGGGAACTACAGGCCTGTCAGTCTGACCTCGGTGCCGGGGAAGGTCATGGAGCAGATCATCTTGAGTGCCATTACACGGCACGTGCAGGACAATCAGGGGATCAGGCCCAGCCAGCATGGGTTCATGAAGGGAAGATCCTGCTTGACCAACCTGATCTCCTTCTATGACAAGGTGACCCGCTTAGTGGATGAGGGGAAGGCTGTGGATGTTGTCTACCTGCATTTTAGTAAAGCCTTTGACGCTGTCTCCCACAGCATTCTCCTGGAGGAACTGGCCGCTCACGGCTTGGACAAGTGCACTCTGCGCTGGGTTAAAAACTGGCTGGGCGGCCGAGCCCAGAGAGTGGTGGCAAATGGAATCAAATCCAGTTGGCAACTGGTCACAAGTGGTGTTCCCCAGGGCTCAGTGTTGGGGCCAGTCCTGTTTAACGTCTTTACCGATGATCTGGATGAGGGGAGTGAGTGCACCCTCAGTAAGTTTGCAGATGACACCAAGTTCGGTGGGAGTGTTGATCTGCTGGAGGGTACGAAGGCCCTACGGAGGGACCTGGACAGGCTGGATCGATGGGCTGAGGTCAATTGTATGAGGTTCAACAAGGCTAAGTCCCGGGTCCTGCACTTGGGTCACAACAACCCCATGCAATGCTACAGGCTTGGGAAAGAGTGGCTGGACAGCTGACCAGCAAAAAAGGACCTGGGGGTGCTGCTCAACAGCCAGCTGAATATGAGCCAGCAGTGTGCCCAGGTGGCCAAGAGGGCTAATGGCATCCTGGTTTCTATCAGGCCAGCAGGATCAGGCAGGTGATAGTGCCCCTGTACTCGGCACTGGTGAGGCAGCACCTCGAGTACTGTGTTCAGTTTTGGGCCCCTCACTACAAGAAGGACATGGAGGTGCTGGAGCGAGTCCAAAGAAGGGCAATGAAGTTGGTGAAGGGTCTAGAACACAAGTCTTATGAGCAGCGGCTGAGGGAGCTGGGGTTGTTTAGTCTGGAGAAGAGGAGGCTGAGGGCAGACCCTATCACTCTTTACAGCTACCTGAAAGGAGATTGTGGTGAGGTGGGGGCCAGTCTCTTCTCCCAAGTAACAAGTGATAGGATGAGAGCGAATGGCCTCAAGTTGCGCCAGGGTAAGTTTAGGTTGGATATTAGGAAAAACTTCCTCACGGAGAGAGTAGTCAGGCACTGGAACAGGCTGCCCAGGGAAGTGGTTGAGTCTCCATCCCTGGAGGTATCTAAAAGACAGGTAGACATGGTGCTTGAGGACATCGTTTAGTGGTGGACTTGGCAGTGATAGGTTAACGGCTGGACTTGATGATCTTAAGGGTCTTTTCCAACCTTAACGATTCTATGATTCCAAGGGAGTGAAGAAAAATGAAATCCCACCTGTGCTGAAATCATGTGTTGCAAAATGTCAGGAATAATTATTAAAAAGACTATATATACTTATATACATATATGTGTATATAAGTATGTGTATATGGGTTTATACACATGTATACATACATGCATAGGTGAATATACACATGTGTACATACACATATCTCTATATGCATTAATTTACTTCAGATAAAACATTTTCTGCAATTTCTTTCAATGGTAAATTGCTACTTATTGAGAACCCTGTGACAAGAATTACTTACTGAAATAAGGCACCTGACAATTTTCACTAGCTGAACATTTATTTAACTGTTTGTTCATGGAGATTGTACATATCATTGTATGATTTCTACATAAGCATACAAAATTGCATGCCACCCGTTAGAAAGTCTTGAATGGAGGAAGGACTTGGAATCATTAAAATGTAACTCACTTCTGATTTGAAGTCTGTAAAAATATATTGAACCTATGTTTTCAAATATTATGCATATATTAAAAGATATCTTACCATCATTCTCTCAAGTAATTTTGTAATTTGTTTTGTAGGCTTTAAATTCATGAGCCATTGCTGCACTCACAAACCAAATCAGGACTGAGAAGAGTGGAAGTCATATTTGACAAATCTATGAAACACTCGGCAACAGACAGCTGCAAACTGTAAGGATGTTTAACATGCACCCATGCAAAGACCCGATGGGTTCAGGTGTTTAGACACACATCTAAGGAATGTTTGGCCAGCTGGGGAGAAGATCACCACAATGCGAAGGCGATGAAAGAAAGCAGCTTCCAACTCTGCCTAATGTCTGTGATCTGTGGATGTAGCCAGATTGCTTCTGACAGAAAGACAACAGGGGTAGGCAGAAGTCAGGCAGAGACCATATGTGGTGTTGTAGAACCACTTTGTTTATTCATACCATCATCTCCAGGGGCCTCAGGAGACCATTAAAAAGAAAAACCGGAGCTGTGATACCTACCTGGTTGAATTTGGTGGCTAATGTTCTTGCTGTCTAGATAGGCACTGAAGAGGTCAGACTCTGGCTGACCCATGTGAAGGAAAAATAGCCAGAACTTTCATGAACTAAGTCAGTCCTCACTCAAGAACTGTCTGCAGGTTGCCAGTTTATATAATGTTCCTGCAATGCAAATTAGGTGGAAACATGCCTCGCTAGCTCACAGGATGCAATATGTGCTAATGCAAATCCTCCTGAGCCTTTAATGAAATTGTAAAATAAGTCTTGTATGGTATAGAGGGTTTCTGCAGAAGGATTTCTGTACAGGCTGTAGGAACTGTTTCCCACCATATGAAGTGAGAGGGCAGTTGGTCTGCAAACTGAGAAGCAGCAGAGTGATCACAGGAAACTTCTAATGCTTTGGGAACCTCCTCAGCTGGATCTAGATAATAAGACAAATAAACAGAAATTAGAGAAGCATAAATTGTAAATGATGGGTTAACAGCTACTTACATATTTGTCAGACTCTGAGAAAGTTGATAGTGAGATCACACACGGAGTGTCTCAGTGGCCAAACTGTGGGTTAGAAGTGAAACCCTGATCCTCATTTTATGATCTTGGAAAAATTTAGATGAAGATTTTCAAGTGGCGAATTACAAACACTTCAGAATTTCAAGAACTGACCCTTGTGTAATATAAGAAAGCTGAAAAGTGGTGTATGGTGTTCAGATTGCCTACATGTGATATCATGTGCCCTACTTAATTAACCTTCCAGCAAACTCCCCAGAACATCTACTGTATCTGGACTTTAAAATCTACATGAGCTATTTATTACAGAATTGCACACAGGCTAACTATTTCAGGCAGATACTTGAGAGCACAGTGGCTGAGGTTCTTTTCAGATGCAATTTCTGTACTATTACTTAATAAGTTGGTGAATTTTTTCCATTATCTCTTAAATTTATACTTTCATTGTCCACACCCACAAACTGACAACAACAACAACAAAATCTCTATTACTTTTTTAGACTTCATTATCAACTTCAATCTCTTATTGCTTATGACACAAGACAGTATGAAATAATACTCCTGTGGAAACTAAATAGAAAAAATATATGTTCAGATTGTTACTCTCACCCTGGGACAATGTCTTGGAGTGAAGTGACAGAAGAAGAGGATGACCCTACAGTATGAAGAGAAAAAAGGTTCATTTTTCTCCACTTCTGTTTTACTGACTAGTGAAACTCACTTAGCCAGTGTCATAACTCATTTAGTTTCCAGGACTTCATTCCAAATCCATAGACAGCTTACAGGTGAAAACAGAAGGTTTAAGCAAGACTGATAATTAATGCATCCAACAGGAAAGAGTCCAGGTTGTCTGAGGTCAGACTTTAGTCGGTTACAGCACTTTGCCTTCAGGGTCACCCGACAGTTCATTTGAGCTGGAGCAGCAGGGTGACCCTGAAGGATACACACACCATTGGATATATCACTGCAGCACACAAACACATCAATCATCAAAAGGAAGCAAAGGGAACCATACAACAGCTATCTCAAGGGATAGGTCACACCGAACCGATGGATACAATTTGCTTTTTACAGGTTGGACAAGAAATCAATTGGTCAGCTATGGAGTCCTCCTTCCTAATTCCCATATCTCCCTCCCAGCTTTCTGGCTCTGAGAGAAATGGCTTACAATTTCTTTAAAACATATCTTGTAAATTTGAGCTGGACTCAAGTCACTCATTAACTTTCCAAGTTAATGTTAGAATTACCTTCCAACACAAACACACACACAAAAAATATCAACTGGTATGATCCAGAAATGCACTCCAAATCTAAGTTAAACAGCAATAGCAATAACTCTCTTCCCATCTAGTCCCTCACATGGCACAGCTCACAGGTTCTCCATAGCAAGTCCACTCAGCACTCTTGATTCAACAGCAAAATACCATGAAAATTAGAATGCCTTCTTAAGGTCTTTTGGTATACTGCCTTGAATACGAGTCAGGTCAGAGAGAGTTGCATGCCATACTTAACACAAGTCCAACTCGTTGCTGAGGATTAAACAGAACATACAGAGAAAGCAACTACCTAAAAAAGCCTGCAACCAAGGTAGAGACTGGTATTCCAAAGCTCACAAACAAGACTGGCAAAGAATTATTGAACCTTCACAAGATCTGAGAGTTAAGGGGAGGACAACAGCATCCTATGTAAAGAAAGTTTTAAAACCTGAATGATTGAAACTAAATGCTATGTTGAAAATAATAAAACAGTATGAACTACCTGAAAAATGTTAGTAAATATTGAAGACCACAACAAGCACATAAGCTAAGACAATCAGATTTCTATACAAGATTATTAAACTCTTCAGGGCTTAATCCATACAGATGTGAATGACCAAAAGGCTCAAATCAAACACATCAGCAACTGAGCCTCTTGTAGTTGTCATATTAGAGATCAAAGACACAAAACAGCGGTGCTTAACTGTCTGAAAAGGAAAAATCCACTAGACATACTCATGCCTTGGCATTTTTAATTTTCATGAGAAATTCTAGTATAATGGCTTGCAAAATGTCTCCTATCAGGAAAAATGAGCCAGTGATCAAACTGTCATGTCACCCTTTTAATACAAATGGATGATTCTCAGATGATTCTCAGATATTGCCCTCATTCTGTGTACACTGAGATTTCTGGAAAACTTATTTTTTTGTGGGAATTGCAGCAATTGCCCAGAATTAAACCAACTCAATTCTACAAGGGAAAGGCAATACAAAGAGGCAGCTTTACAGGCTGTCTACCTCATGGAAACCTGTTTTAGGCCTACATGGGTGTTAGTTATGACTCCTTTGGATGTGACATTTTCTCTGGTTGGACAGCTTTCAAGAATACTTTCCAGTTTGATCAAGTAGTATTCCTGGCTGGAAAAATAGCTCAGTGCATTCACTTTGTAAGATACTATGCTAGACAGTATGGTGTTTTCTAACCAAAATAGTAGAGATTATTTCCCAGACAGACAAGTCAGTAGTAATGCACTACATTAGTAGCAGAGTAGAGCATCTGGTTTCTTGAGGAGTGGGATATTAGTCTTGGACCAAGAGGTGTGCTAGCTAGGGAAGCAACATTTTTACGCATGTATTCTGCCTGCTTACTGCTAGTCACTTGAGACTGTACTTGCACAAGCCCTGCCAAGAGAAAGCTTGTAAGATCACCTCTGGCTGAAAAATTTTTCTTTGGAGGATTGTGGAAGATAAAAGGAACCTTACATTATAATGTAAGTACTTCTTTGCAGGCTGTGTTTTTCCAGGCAAACAGAAAAGAACAGGGGAGAAAATGAATGTTGACGTTCAGCATGAGTAGTAGCCAACGTGAAAGTGATTTCTGAAATGGGCATAACACAATAAACAGGTCTACTTTGCTTATAAGCAGAGGAGTCCAGTTCAAACCTTGCTTATCTGCACTTCATTAACCTCTATGATGGCCTCATTTGCTCTTTCCACCTCCTAGCAAAGATTCAAGCTGAAACTGCAGGAGACTGTCACTAAGGAATCATTGGTGTTACAGACCATGTGCTGGCATACTCAAACACTACCAAGCACAAATATCAGCCATCAGAATCTTACAGCAAATTTGAGGACAAAGGACTTCTTCAAACACATTTAATTTATCACTGACTGTGTTTACATATTCAGTGTCATGGTTTAACCCCAGCTGGCAACTAAGCACCACACAGCCGCTCGCTCACTCCCCTCTGGTGGGATGCGGGAGAAAATTGGAAGAGTAAAAGAAAACTCATGGGTTGAGATAAAGACAGTTTAATAGGTAAAGCAAAGGCTGCTCACACAAGCAAAGCAAAACAAGGAATTCATTCACTACTTCCCATCGGCAGGCAGGTGTTCAGCCATTTCCAGGAAAGCAGGGTTCCACCATGTGTAACAGTTACTTGGGAAGACAAGACGCCATAACTCCAAACATCGCCCCCTTCCTTCTTCTTCCCCCAGCTTTATATACTGAGCATGACATCATATGGTATGGAACAGCCCTTAGGTCAGTTGGGGTCAGCTGTCCTGGCTCTGTCCCCTCCCAACTTCTTGTGCACCCCCAGCCTACTCACTGGTGGGGTGGGGTGAGAAGCAGAAGAGGCCTTGACTCTGTGTAAGCACTGCTCAGCAGTAACTAAAACATCCCTGTATTATCAACGCTGTTTTCAGCACAAATCCAAAGCATAGCCTCATACTGGCTTCTATGAAGAAAATTAACTCTATCCCAGTCAAAATCAGCACATTCAGTAACTGAAAAAATTCATTACTCTGCAGATTTTGCCCTGTCTTTATTGCAAATATGTTCTAGAATTCAGTTTGCATTTCATTACGTACTTTGTTACAGGCCAAACACTCATGATATAAGAAAACTGTGTAGATACCTGGTATACACATTATTGATGAGATTATTCAGCTATCCAAACCATGTAAACCGTAATCGAAGAGGACAGAACTTGCCTAAATTTGAATGTGGGGTGTGCGGGCTTTCCCACACAGCTCATGTTGTTATGCTTTTCTCCTTCACAGATGGATCAGCTGCAGTGAATTGTAAAGCTCCTTTGCAATCCTATTTACTTCACTTTAGTTAATGAGGGATTAATTTGGCCCCTGATGTTTAATAACTCTGAATTTGAAAGAAATAGTTTGTCAGTAACCACCAAATTAATTCACTTTTGGACCTCAGGAGTCACTTTATCAGAATGATTTTCTGTGAGGAAAGGATTTTGAGACTGTCTCCTTTTCACAGATCAAATAGCATGCAAGAAATGTATTGTGCTACCTAGATCACCAGTTTTATAAATTGAGTTGTAAGTACTGACCGCTGGATGTGCGCTTCTCATGCACATCTGGGCAGAGATCCAGAGACAGCAATAAAATAAACAATTTTTTTTTTAATAGTTTTTCCTTACCTTGGTGGTGTCTTTCAATACCAAATGTTTAAGTCTTTTGAAGGGAGAAGGGAAAAGGAGAGTGGATGGATGCAGAGTACACTTGGAAGCTCAAGAATATTTTAATATAAGAAAAGTACTGTTCTGGAAAAGCTGTCTCCAGTATATCCTTCCAGTATGTGACAAAAGAATTATCAAATACAGACACTTCCATTTCCAAGAAGATGGTGTTTCAGGAACTTATTCTGCTCTTCCTGCTGACATTAACCTGCACTAGCATCCATGGACTTCATTGAGACTTGCACCAGTAAAACTTAGGGCTGAATTTGTTGTAACTCTCATATTTGCACAACAAAGATGATGGCTGTCAAAACACCTCTATGTATCGGTAGCCTGCTTGAGATACTTAAAAGAAGTCTGATTTTTAAATAACCATCAAATACTCACATCATAAAAACCAAGGCCAATAAGTTATCTTCAGGTGGTGATTCAATAACAGAGCCTTCTGAAAGAGCAATTTTGAAGAGTCTTTGCACTGGTAATAATACTTTTTAAAGAAGATATATCTGCTTTCTTATCCCTAAGCAGGAAGGAGGCTTATCTGAAGGACTGCCAAGCATTTCTTCACAAGGGAGGGGAAAACTCACATGCACACACAAATCTTGGGAGCAACAGGCATCCACCATATAATCTAAGTGCACAGAAAAACTCAAAAAGAAGGAATCTCACCAGTTTACACTTCCCAAAACTCAACAATTTTTTCTGTATTGTATGATTCTGGAAGAGGGGAAGAAAGTCAAACTGTCTTTTAAGACATTCAACAGTAGAGAGCTGACTCTATGCGAAAGCATCCTTTTTCTCTTTCCTGTCCAGGCTTGAGCTGAACAGGTAAAATATTTCTGAAGGAAGAAATCAGAAGTACTAGAAATTTGATTTTACTGCAAAGTACAGTTATGAGTTATTTCACCAGCCCATCTCTAGGAAAATAAATATATAGATTTTTTTTTCTTTTTTCAGCACTTCTTCCTGTAGACTATTCTTGATAACTAAACCACTTCAGATGATGAACCTGGGAACCAGCTAGTATCAAGAAAGTACACTGAAGAAAGCAAGGATGTAACTTTGGCTCTCTGATTCACCCTGAAAGCTTTGCATCAAGAGCCATTCTTGAATTGTCATCTCTTTGGCTCCATTGCTTGATGAGAAATCCTGCTGTAGGTTATCCTCTAATGGGACATGATATAGCCTGAGGCAAAAAAAAAAAAAAAAAAAAAAAGCACCATGGCATCAAGAAATAGACAATGTGAGTAATTGTGGTTTTGAAGTATGGATTATTTATCTATCTGCAGATGAGCTGTACGTAGAGAAAAAATAGCTTAGTCTATTAATAATATCTTCACTGTATGAACGGGGAAAGAAAAAGTATTTTTATTTTCATTAAAATTCAGCATGCATCAAAGTTGAAAAACAGAACATCTTTCTTCATGGCTGGAAGTGAAGAGAAACTGATGATTTTAGAATCCTGCTGTGTGCAGCAAGGAACCAGGTTAGGTGACATATTTTCCTAACAGATAGAAACACACACGAAGACAACTAACAGGGCTGTACTGAGATCACTTCGAAACAGGATCACTCCAAGCAAGACAGTCAACATTTAAACTCCCTTTCACTGCAAAGGAGACACATTTTCAGTGTTTCACAACATGTATTATAAGCCGCACTTCCCTTCAACTGATGGGATTTTTGTCTACATCTCTACTTTGAAATTGTTGCTGTACTGATGTCACAACTAAATGTCTGAAAAAAACTATTAAGAACACTTGGAACAGAAAGACCAAGTCCTCTTGGACCACTCAAAGCAATAGCCTAACTTATTCAAATCATGTTTCCATGACTGTAGATGGAAAAAAACTATTATGCAAGCTTTGTCATCATGGTATATATTAAATATCTAAAGACAGAGTTTAGTTAAAGGTGACTACATACATGTATCTGCATTTGCCATCAGAACATTTCTACCTGAAAGGCCTGTTTCTTAGATTATATCATGTGAAGATCTGGATAGTTGCTGATAGTTAGTATATGATGTCCATCCTGCTTAAATTCAGCTGCATAGTTCTGCACTGCAAAAAAATATTTATTCTTGTATGACTACCTATCCTAAATCTCTGTTATGTTGCTTTTTCCCACCAGTGCAAATCTGTAGACCAAAACATACTTCCAGTAGTGTAAGCAACACCAGAGGCAGAGTATGCTTTTAGGGAAACAGAGAATAATTCTGTAGAAGTCAATGTTTGATTCCATACTTCCGGTAGGGTGAACCAAAGCAGGTTTACTCCAGAGTCCAATTCTCCTTTTTGTTTTAACAGTGGAGTTATAGTAGCAAGCATCTGATGGAGATGAGAAGAAAATCAAGGCAATCAATAAAACAACAGACCACACAATGCATAAAGACATCTTTACAGGCATTGTAAATTAATGAAAGCAGATATCAGCTTGGAAATAAAGAAAAACATTATTCTTAGCTAATAATGTTCTCCTTCCCCAGACTTCAGTCCATTTTGTTGCTGTCTGTGAACTTGGATTCTAATTTAACCTTCTGGCCAGCACTTCATCTCAGTTTATCAGAGGCATCAGTCTTCATAACTGTGTTCTGTGAAGAAGCTGTTCTCTCCTGCAATGTCAGGGTCCTCCGGCCTGCACCTCCACAACAGTATTGAATTTTTACTTCTTACTAGCAGTTTAGAAAAATTATTTTTTTTCCCCTCTTAGAGATGCCATTTACAGATAAGCTCTGTTTGATTAGAGTGAAAGACAGGACTGCACTGATAAACATACAGATAATTGAAAAGGAAGCATTTTAATTTCCCCCTTAATGCATAGAATATGCAGTTAAAACTGTTGTTCCTTGTTTATCTTCTCCAAGAAGCTGATGTGGAATATGCGCCGGGCTTCACAACTGGGATACATTTTGTATACAAAATCTTAAGTGCACTTTCTGCACTCCCCCCTTCCCCTCATGTTCCCTTCACAATTCACTGAAATAAGACATATTTCCCAGAGATGGCAAACATTTCTCCCTGATAAATATTTTTTTGTTTTATACATTACTTCTGGTGTTAAGATCTTTATAAATCTTTCTTTAACTAAGGGACAAAATGTCACTCTCTGTGCAAAAAATATATTTGTTTGCATTAATAATTTAAGACTGACTTTGAGTTGACCCCATACTGTATCTCTCAACGGAGATCTATGAAGGGATATTTGTAATACCTGTGGACATCTTGCATTACACCAGTGGGAGTTTTCATCATCAGTAGATGAATAGCTGAAATATGGACAGAATAAAACATGGCAGATATATGCAAAAGACAGATTGAACCTGATTTATTTAGCAGTCTATTACTTGCTATAGCCCTCCTTGTTCTCTCTCTTGGGTATGTGAAATGGCATTATTTCCTGTAACAGTAAAATAAAACTGGAAAAAAGGAGTGCACATAATAAAATACCACTTGAATAAAAGAAGCTTAAATCACAAATGTTATTTCCTGGTTCCTAAATACAGTATATTTTCATAGAAGCCTTCAACAATTTCTATTGTTGTCAATCCCCATGTGAAAGAAACTAACAAGATTCTTATTCTTTTTTGTTGTTACTATTTTAGAGCACCCACATGAGCACTTGGCACTTTACAGGAGTACAGAAGGAAAAAGGGAGCTCATGGCCTTGACGAGTATACAGACTCCACAGCGAACAGTTGCTGGCATAACAAACCCAAACCGGAAAAGCAAAGCCAATACCTGGGTTACAAGTATGATTACATGAGCACTTAAACAATCAGGACTAGTCTTAGAATTTTATCTTAAACATACAAATTGTTTTTTCCACTCTCCCTCCTCCACAAAATATTTATTACGGACTTGCTCTCCAAAGACTTGCATACCAGATTTTCAACTACCTGGCAATGTAGAAATCAGTCTACCAAGATCCCAGTCCACTCTGTATTTAGAATTACAGAAAGTATTAATCAGCATGAAGAGCAGGAGGAATGCATACACTCTTACTCCTGTTGTTTTGACAGAGAAGAGATTTTTTTTCTTCTTAACATGCAGTAAAATCAAAGGGGATTGTGTGGAACTGGTGGAGCCGGTGAAGATAACCTCTGCATAGAAAACCAGAGGTGGAGAAAAGGTACAGCCAATAGTTTAATTAGTCTGATTGCCATTTATTTAAAAAGATGAAATATTTGCATTTAGGCACCAAAGATTAATAATCTGGGTCCCCCAAAAAAGGTAAGGGCAAAATTTTAGCAGTGGAAACCCCAGCAATGAATGGTTCTTACTTATCTTCTCAGAGTATTGCGTTCTTCCTCTCATGACCAGAGGTCACCATGCACACCCAGGGAAGAAAATACTCTCTTGTAAGATCCATTCCTGGTTTGTAACAGAGGGGAAATGCCTGTGGCTTCCCAGACCAGTTTTTCCCAGACAGTCAGCTCCTTCTTCAAGTACCTGGCATTTTATTTTCAGAAGGGGACTAATATCTGGGACTGGGTTTCCAAAGCCACCTTTCACCTGAAAGGCAAATACTGAATATGCAATGCTACACACTGCTGCCACGATTATGTTATGTGACACTTGCTCCTGGACACCTTTCCTCTAACCTCTATCATCTATTATTCTTTTTGTCAACTGGTGAAGTACTGCATGGTTTAGGGCACAGATGACTTTTAGAAAGTTAACTACCTGAGATGATGCTTAGCTTGATTCATCTTTATTTAAGCTGGTTGCAAAGTCCTGGCAAGCAGTGGATCATTCGCTCAACAGCTGAAACACACAATTATTATGACTGTTTAGTATGTTTTCTTGACCTAGACAAGGTATAAAAGACTCTACCACATTAGCTTTCTCACAGCATCATTGAACAACCAGAAAATGGAAAGTAATTGAAATAGGAAAAAAGTCAATGGGATATTTTATTTTCTCAATAAGGAAGATTAAATTACTGGTCCTTTGCTTATTTTGAAAAGTGTCATCTGGACTTCAGTTATAACTATCCAAGCATGTTTTAAAATAGAAGTTACCTGATATTAATAGAATCACAGGAGAGGCTAAATGAATAAAATCAACCCTTAGGCTATAGCTTAAAATTGCAGAGAAACACTGTGAAGGTACAAGCCAAATTCAATTAAATTTTCCAGACTGAAAAGGACTATGTAAATTACAGCCATTCTTAGCAATGCAGAGTCACCATTGTTATTGGATTAAAAAGAAAACCAAAACCAAGACACAAAGAAACAATGTAGTGATGCAAATGTAATTCAGTGTTTTTCTCCAAGTTGTAATTTCTGAGATTCATCAAGGCCTCATAGTCATTCATGGCTAAACAGATACACTGTTATGGAAGAGATTTGTCTGTTGTTTTGGGGGTTTTTTTCCTACTTTTTTTGCTTAGTTATTTCTTTTGGAACAAATCCTGCCTCTAGACAAATTTAGAAGGCAGCATACCTTTCAGAACCACATCACATCCTCGCTTTCACAGAAGAAAGTCACCAAGTCAGTCCTGCAAGCTCCATCCACTTGGGAATCAGGGAACAACTCTGATGAATGTCTCATGAGAAGGACAAGTGTAATCTCTGTGGCTCTGGGAGGAGAGCAAGGTCTCTGCCTGATATTCTTAGAGAGCACACATAACCTCAGGTTGACCTTGCGTATTAGTATGAATCACCGACTGTCAGGCACAGGCAGAGAATCAGGAACTGGAGCCAAAAATCTTGTGAGTTATTGGCAAGAAGCAATGAGTGGAGAAAAGCAATAATAATAATTAAAAAATTGCTTCTCTGTTTGCTGCAAACCATAAAATTTTCATGTAAAACACTCCTTTGTAGAAGCATAGTTTTAAAGGAAAAGTGCATGCAGAAGATATGTACACATTTTCCTGTATATTATTAATAGATGTGGCTAAGCAACTCTCCTGAGCTACATTTAGCCAATTATTTCCTCACTGCTTATTGATGTTTAATTCCTAGGACTTCCAGTGTATTTTTCAATAAAACTTTTGTAAACTAATCATGATAATAAATTGCATATTTTCCCTGTGTTTAGGGAAGACAGTCCCCTAAGGAGCAGACTGAGAAGTATGGATTCATTTCTCAGTTGATAAGAAAGCCTCCTGGAAGATATGTTCCAAAAATACTTTCAACTAATTTTAAGGGAATTAAAAATGTAATCTCTCATTCGTAATCTTCTGCTCTGGCGATGCACCAGAAATGCTGTATTATCTCCACTGGTAGAAGATCCAGGAAAAGTTGCTTAAAAGAAGCAGAGACCCCAAACTCACTAATATAGTATTTCTATGTTCCTCATTAAAAATTAACAGAAAAATCAAAAAGTATTCATGAGTGATATGGACCAGAGCAATACAAATAATTTTTTCAATACATAGTACATGTACAATATGGGCATGTTTACCATAGAGCTTATCTTTGAAGAAGATAATTCTCTTGCAGTGTCTAAAATTATGCCAAGAGTGCCAAACAGAGAATGAAAGATCTTACAGCTCCAGTAGAAAAAAAAAAAAAAAAAATAGAAAAAAAAAATTAGATTGGGACAAACTAAGTTATGTACAGAAAACACCTTGGAAACACTTCCATTTGCTTTTTCTCTCCTCTCAGCCTCCCTCTCAGGACATTTTTTGCCTCTGATTCACCCCACAGTATCTTCTCCCTCCATCTGAAAGAGAGACATAACTGTCCTCCCAGTCCATGCTCAGCAGATCCCGAACAGAGCAGCTCTTGGGCAAAACCCAGCTAAGCCATTTTAGCGTGCATTTGTTTGCTACCTACCTCCTTATTGCAAATGGACAAGTATTTGAGCTAAATCGGGTTCATATCTGCAATACTATTCACCAATTCACAACGTAAAAACAGCTACTTTGTGAAAAGCTTTCTCAAAAGAAATGAATAGAGAAAGGGTTCCCTTCTAATAGTGTTAGAAGATTCTGTGTTTGAACACAGAAACTATTGCATTAGCAGGTAAACAAAGGCTTTCTTTGGCGAGTACGGGTGAGGGGGATGAAGAAAAGAGAGAAATCAACAATGAAAATTTATAATTCTGTGTAGATTTATTTTGTACGAAAAGTCATTTTAGGAAATATTCAAAGAAATGTATACTAAGCCAATATTAATAACAGCAAAAAAAAATTTCTGAAATGCGCTCTGCCAAGTTGCAAGCCAAACTTGTTCCTACTGACATATCTCTCCAAGTCTGAGGTTATTATTTCAATTATAGGTGGTAGAGTGAAGAGTCTGTTAGACCTTTAACCAGGGAATGATTGTAAATGCTTTTCTAATTTATGCACAGGCACTGATGCTAATTAAGTAATAGCAGAGGTTGTCTTCAAGTTTATGGAGCTATAATCAGTTCCCTTGTGTTCAATAAATGCCACAGCTACAGTGTGTGGTGTTAATTTCACACTACAGTGGGAAATGGTGATTGTTGCCAAATATAATCATAAGTCACAAGCAATTGGGATTATTACAGTCAGGTAAGGTGCATGGAGAAATGACTTAGTCCATAATCACTTTTTAAAGTCACTACCAGACATTTAAAAATTATGACTTTTCCACCTTCAGCTACAATATACTGTATCTCCTGTTCTTAACCTGCAAGTGATCCAGAGGTAACATTAGATACTTAAACTTGCTATTCAAAAAAAAAAAAAAAAAAAAAAAAGTCACTTACTTATTTTTTCTTGCATTTGTCAGGTATAGGAAATCTCATTAAGATACATTGTTGCTGATAACGAACACAGGAGAAGTTCCCATTTGTGGCAGAGGCTCACACTGAGTCAGTTTTGTCTGGATTTCCCAAAACCAGAACACTCTTAAAGGAGAAGTACGCTTGTATTCTCGTCCCTCTCCCTGCTCATTGCTGATGCCAGGCAGACTGCTCTCACAGCGAGGCTTAATGCCAATGTTATATTAATGGAGGTGTTACCGAGACAAAGACTGTTATTGGACAATGTCTTTCAAAATCAGTCAATACAGAAAATTTTATCCTATCTTGGAAAACTACTTTTGCTATTTGAATAAAAATAGAACACTAAAATACAGGATTCCACTTAATCATCTTGGAGTAACCATTCCAGCAAAATCCATCAGTATAAGCAAGAAGTTTAGTTTATCCAGAACTGCTTCATTCACATTTTCCTCTTTCTTTCTCCCTAACCACAAGAAAAAGAAATAAGAGCATTAGCTATGCTGTGGCAATACTGATGGCCCCCTCATGTTTTGGGAACTTCTGTTCTCTAATTCTAAAAAGTAGCCCAAACCCCAGAGATTGTTTGGGGATGG
This sequence comes from Platalea leucorodia, assembly GCF_965183815.1. Lineage (NCBI taxonomy): Eukaryota > Metazoa > Chordata > Aves > Pelecaniformes > Threskiornithidae > Platalea > Platalea leucorodia. The sequence continues at coordinate 39,351,792 of NC_138858.1, read as the reverse complement.
CATTTACAGCAGCTGGTTCTCCCATGGAACTCGCACATGGAAGTCCCCAAAAGAGCGTAAAGCACTGACAGGGGACTGCATCTGATTCCCAGGCAGGTCAGCAGAGGTTTTCTTGCTCTTGCAAGCCTGAATCTAAACAGCTTCTGGTAGCCATGCCCTGAAAATGGCAGGTGGGAAATGCTGAACATTGCCACAAACCAACATTAGTGGAAGAACCCGTCTCAGAGGTGCCCTGCTTGGGCCTCAGTATCAACTGGAGTAACCCTCATCAGGTCGCTGGCATGACACCAAAGCATGTCAGATTAAGCGTGCAAAGCCTGCCGAAGGCAATTACCCCTTACCCACACAACCTTGCAACTCCCTGTCTCTCTCTGCCTCAGAGAGCAATAGCGTACTTCCTTCCACTGCTAATATGTTTTAATAGATAATGGCCTTCCCAGAGAAGTCCTGAAAGATGAGTTACTTACACTTTTAACACAGGGCCAGGCATTCCTATTGAGAGGAAACTGGAAGGGAAAATTGCAAAGAAATCCACTGAGATCTCTCTATCTTTGTATCTGAGCTGCTTGCCATTACAATGCTTGGCCATCATAAATGGCCTAGTAGATGCTTTTCATTTTTAGAATGTATGATTTCATATACATAGACACTCAAATTCTCTTCCGAAATCCCATTAAACCCACACTGCTACTGCATCTTCATAAAGTCATCTGCTTTAATTCAGAATGAACTCAGAATCCCAAATCATGGATGCTGTCTGGGTCATTAACATAAACAACTTCACTTATTAACAAGTTTGTATCATAACAGCTTCAGAAACTACTGTTGGCACTAAAGAGTTTAGTCCCATGCTATCTCCTATTTCCTGCAATACTATTTGTACTTTACTAAAGATGAAATAATGCTCTCTCTAGACCAAACAGATCTCTTGCTTAATCACCTTCAGATCCCTTTGCAAAACATCTGCTCTTCCTTGCACAAACGCCCAGATAGGTTTTTTTTTGTCCGTGAACTCCCAATTTCTCACTTGATCATCAGCTGCTCATCCACTTTACAAGAAAGTAAGCTATCACAGGTCTCCTGAGTCCCTTTGAGACTGTTTCTGCAATGCTGTAATCCTGCTGTTCAGCAGATAGGTACCATGTTTCTTCGAGAGTGTGAAGAACATGGCTTAATAATGTTAATATTTATTGTATCTGACACACAAAATTACAGTGAAAATGAATATACTTGGATAAATCAATCCTGGAATCACAATTTTTTTCCAAATATTTTGCTTAAAAAGAAGCAATAAAAACCCAAGAACACTCATAATGGTAAGTAAATGGTAGATAAATTTTGTTTATTACTGTTATAAAGTATTAACAAGACAAACATTCTTATACTAAATTTTGGAAATACTGTCAAGATCATTGTCAGGAAATGACCTAAACATTTCAGAACTAAAGTGTATGTTCTTGTGGACTAAAGACCAAGAGGGATAGCTATCTGTTTAGGTAGATGCATGACATTAATCCAGCCCCACAGTCCCTGAATCATTAGAGTAGCCACCAGCTGGGACTTGCAGTAGGTTCTCTGCAGCCAGACTCTGTGTATGTTCTTATTTGCATAATCATAGCTACCTGCACTCCTGTAGCAGTACTACTATGTTTCATCACGTGGCTTTCATTTAGTTTGCCAACACTTTCATTGCTCATATTAGCAAGTTTTTAAAATACATTGTCTTTTTCCCCTGTATAACTCTAACTACAGGACAGGCTTTTCTACTCCCTCAGGGTGTTCCCAAGTAAAATTAGCTCATGGCAGAACTCTCCACAGGAGATCGAAAACAGTTATCCAGGAATAGCATAACTTTATGGCACAGCTTCCAGTCATATGGAGAGATTTCCCTCCTCCACATAGAATTAACAAATATATTTAACAAAGCATAGATACACATAGAAAATAAACCATAATTCAACCAATGGGTTTGCAAGATATCATAATTCACACCAGTAATAGAGAGAATGAAAAATCAATTGCCATGAAAGTTTATTGCTTCTAGTACTATTAGTGATTTTCCAAAGTGCTTCATAAAGATCTTATTTAGCATTTCCAAGGGTAGATTTTAATATACAAGACAGAATAGTAAGCTTCTAAAGATATTTGATATTTCATAGAATCATAGAATCGTTAAGGTTGGAAAAGACCCTTAAGATCATCAAGTCCAGCCGTTAACCTATCACTGCCAAGTCCACCACTAAACGATGTCCTCAAGCACCATGTCTACCTGTCTTTTAGATACCTCCAGGGATGGAGACTCAACCACTTCCCTGGGCAGCCTGTTCCAGTGCCTGACTACTCTCTCCGTGAGGAAGTTTTTCCTAATATCCAACCTAAACTTACCCTGGCGCAACTTGAGGCCATTCGCTCTCATCCTATCACTTGTTACTTGGGAGAAGAGACTGGCCCCCACCTCACCACAATCTCCTTTCAGGTAGCTGTAAAGAGTGATAGGGTCTGCCCTCAGCCTCCTCTTCTCCAGACTAAACAACCCCAGCTCCCTCAGCCGCTGCTCATAAGACTTGTGTTCTAGACCCTTCACCAACTTCATTGCCCTTCTTTGGACTCGCTCCAGCACCTCCATGTCCTTCTTGTAGTGAGGGGCCCAAAACTGAACACAGTACTCGAGGTGCTGCCTCACCAGTGCCGAGTACAGGGGCACTATCACCTGCCTGATCCTGCTGGCCTGATAGAAACCAGGATGCCATTAGCCCTCTTGGCCACCTGGGCACACTGCTGGCTCATATTCAGCTGGCTGTTGAGCAGCACCCCCAGGTCCTTTTTTGCTGGTCAGCTGTCCAGCCACTCTTTCCCAAGCCTGTAGCATTGCATGGGGTTGTTGTGACCCAAGTGCAGGACCCGGGACTTAGCCTTGTTGAACCTCATACAATTGACCTCAGCCCATCGATCCAGCCTGTCCAGGTCCCTCCGTAGGGCCTTCGTACCCTCCAGCAGATCAACACTCCCACCGAACTTGGTGTCATCTGCAAACTTACTGAGGGTGCACTCACTCCCCTCATCCAGATCATCGGTAAAGACGTTAAACAGGACTGGCCCCAACACTGAGCCCTGGGGAACACCACTTGTGACCAGTTGCCAACTGGATTTGATTCCATTTGCCACCACTCTCTGGGCTCGGCCGCCCAGCCAGTTTTTAACCCAGCGCAGAGTGCACTTGTCCAAGCCGTGAGCGGCCAGTTCCTCCAGGAGAATGCTGTGGGAGACAGCGTCAAAGGCTTTACTAAAATGCAGGTAGACAACATCCACAGCCTTCCCCTCATCCACTAAGCGGGTCACCTTGTCATAGAAGGAGATCAGGTTGGTCAAGCAGGATCTTCCCTTCATGAACCCATGCTGGCTGGGCCTGATCCCCTGATTGTCCTGCACGTGCCGTGTAATGGCACTCAAGATGATCTGCTCCATGACCTTCCCCGGCACCGAGGTCAGACTGACAGGCCTGTAGTTCCCTGAATCCTCCTTCCGACCCTTCTTGTAGAGGGGCGTCACATTTGCTAACTTCCAGTCATCTGGGACCTCCCTGGTTGACCAGGACTGCTGGTAAATGATTGAAAGTGGCCTGGCAAGCTCCTCTGCCAGCTCCCTCGGTATCCTCAGCTGGATCCTCTCTGGCCCCATGGACTTGTGAGCATCCAGGTGGAGGAGCAGGTCGCTGACTGTTACCTCTTTGACAACTGGAGCTTCATTCTGAATCCTATCTCCATCTCCCAGCTCAGGGGCCTGAATACCCTGAGGATAACCAGTCCAACTATTAAAGGCTGAGGCAAAGAAGGCATTAAGTACCTCAGCCTTCTCCGCATCCTTCGTGGCAATGTTTCCTTCCGCATCCAACGAAGGATGAAGATTCTCCTTGGCCCTCCTTTTGTCGCTGATATATTTGTAAACACATTTTTTGTTATCTTGAACTGCAGTGGCCAGTTTAAGTTCTAGCTGGGCCTTTGTCTTTCTAATTTTCTCCCTGCATAACCTAACGATATCCTTGTAGTCTTCCTGAGTTGCCTGCCCCTTCTTCTGAAGATGGTAAACTCTCCTTTTTTTTCTTGAGTTCCAGCCAAAGTTCTCGGTTCAGCCAGGCCGGTCTTCTCTCCTGCCTGCTCATCTTTCGGCACATGGGGACAGCCTGCTCCTGTGCTTTTAAGACTTCCTTCTTGAATAACATCCAGCCTTCCTGGACTGCTTTGCCCTTCAGGACTGCCTCCCAAGGGACTTTCTTAACCAGACTCTTAAAGAATCCAAAGTCTGCCCTTCTGAAGTCCAGGGTAGTGATTTTGCTGACCCCCTTCCTTACTTCTCCAAGAATTGAAAACTCTATCATTTCATGATTGCTGTGCCCAAGACAGCCTCCGACCACCATATCGCCCACCAGGCCTTCTCTGTTTGTAAACAGCAGGTCCAGCGGGGCACCTCCCCTGGTTGGCTCGCTTACCAGCTGTGTCAGGAAGTTATCTCCCACACACTGCAGGAACCTCCAAGCCTGTTTCCTCTCTGCTGTGTTGTTTTTCCAGCAGATATCTGGTAAGTTGAAGTCTCCCATGAGAACAAGGGCTATAGATTGTGAGACTTCGGCCAACCGCTTGTAGAATACTTCATCTGTTTCTTCATCCTGGTTGGGTGGTCTATAACAGACTCCCACCAGGATATCTGCCTTATTAGCCTTCCCTCTCATCTTTACCCGTAAGCACTCAACCTTATCATTACCGTCGTTGAGTTCTAGACAGTCAGAACACTCTCTAACGTACAAGGCTACCCCACCACCTCTCCTTCCTTGCCTATCCCTTCTGAAGAGCTTGTAGCTGTCCATTGCAGCACTCCAGTCATGGGAGTTATCCCACCATGTTTTGTGATGGTGACCACATCATAGTTTTCCTGCCATGCAACGGCTTCCAGCTCCTCCTGCTTATTGCCCATGCTGCGTGCATTGGTGTAAATGCACTTCAGTTGGGCTGTCGATTTCTTCTCCAACACAGGCATGCCACCCTTATACTCATCCCTAGCAAGCCTGGTTTTGTCCCCTTCCCGCTTTGAATCTAGTTTAAAGCTTTCCCAGTGAGGCCTGCTAACTGCTGAGCCAAAATCCTTTTCCCGTTTTGAGACAGGTGAACCCCATCTGTCTCCAGAGGCCTGGTGCCATGTAAACCGCCCCATGATTAAAAAACGCAAAATTACACCTCTGGCACCAGCCTCTGAGCCACGTGTTAATGAGATGGGTCCTCCTGTTCCTTTCCGTATGCTTCCCACCTACTGATGGGATGGAGGGAAACACTACCTGTGCTCCTAATCCTTCAAGTAGTTGCCCCAGTTCTCTGAAATCCCTTTTGTCTTTGAACATCTATTGGCTACCTTGTCGCTGCCAACCTGAAGAATCAATAGTAGATAATAATTGGATGATTGTACCAGCCTAGGGAGTTTCCTAGTAATGTCTCTGACCTGGACCCCAGGGAGGCAGCAGACTTCCCTATGGGATGGATCTGGTTGGCATATCAGGCCCTCTGTTCCCCTTGTGGCAACTGTGTCTGAGACCTAGCTCTCCTACAGACTGTGCCACTTAAAACAGTATTTCTGTCATTGATAAAGGCAATGGGAGTTCCCCCTGTATTGTCTAGTCTTGTGGATGTGGTTATTTTAAAGAAGATGGAATCTGTTCCAGTGTACCTAGCCCATAAAGAAAGGACAAAGGCTTCAGAACTGCAGTTCTCAATGAAAAGTGTGCCTTTATGAAGAAACATAACATCAGCTTTAATTTGATACAAATCTTTCTGGATCTTTTGGTTTCAGTTGAAACACTGATCTCTTGAAAACTTTCCAATCTTTTTTTTTTTTCATAATTCTACTCCAGGTTTAGAATTTTCAGTTTGCTTCCTATCTGGAGAGAATGCAAATATTTTAGACTTGTGGCATGGAAATTCTTATATCTGCTTATTAGCTACAAAGGAATTCACATGTTTATTTAAAGTGATCACAGAAACATTAAGCTTAGATTGATGCTTAGTCTTTTGCCTTTAATTTTAAGCCCATCTTAAAAACACTGTGCAATGTTTAGATAAATTGACTGGTCCAGCTCTGATGTGACAACATTTTTCCTGAAGCTTTTCGTCCACACTTATTTGTACTTTTTGGTTGGTTTTTTTTTTTGTTTGCATTCTGTGAAAAATACACCAAAAGAGCTCTAAAAATAGTAGTTACTAATAATCTTCAGTAGCTAGATATGTTTTCCAAATGCATACATATAAGTCTTTGTCTTCTGTTAAGCAGAACTGCACTTAAATATGTCTGATGTTTTTAGTATGCTTCATAGCATACCCATGTGCTGACAGATTGTAATGAGAATATAATTTTGTTGATCTCTAGTTTGTTTTTCCACGCTAAGGAAGAAGCAATTTTGAATTCTCAATCTTGTGCTACTGTCTTTCTCTGAATAAGAACTGGTTGGAAAAGACATGCATTTCCAAGCAATGTCTTTTGACAACAAACACTGTAGAAGATTACAAGAGGGCTGGCAGTTAGATATAGCAGCAGTAGCTCATTGAAGATAAAAGTGCTTGCTAGGTGTTTATAGAAAAATTAATACTTGGTGAACAAAATTTTCCTGTCCTTTAACATCTGGCAAAGTTACTTTGATATGATTGGGACACTTAGATACTGTTCAGTGACAAAAGGATCAGCATACCATTCTTTCCCTCATTTTTAAAAAATCTTTACAGTAATAAACAGCAGTGTTGGTAATGAACAGCAATATCCTGCAAATCTTGTGCAGCCAGAACTCCTATTGATTCCAGAACAGGTTTATAAACTCAAGCTTCCAGGCTATTGATTGAATGAAATCTGAATTTATATGATGTAATTGTCAGGAATCTACCTTTCAAAATGTTTTTAGCCTCCTGTACATTTTAATTATACCCTCTGGCCTTGGACACCAGCAGTAGAGCATCCCTCACAGGTGATTCTTCTCCTACACCCTGTTTGCAGCCAGCTCCTTGGGGAGTTGTTGCCCCTGTCCTGTGCTGCATACAGTTCTAGTCTTCCTTAAAATGAAGCCTCAGCTTTGTTACTGTTTAATTTCTAGCTCTTTTCCTTGAATTTTTATGGAGGAGGCAATATCAGCTAGGTAAATTGCAGAGGTGTGCAGTAACATCCCTTTAACTCTTTGCAAGCTGGAACTAAACTCGCCTGAGTGTTGGGCACCTAAGATGCCCACTCAACTGAGTAAATGAGGCTTGAGTCAGCTTGATGAATGGGAAGGCTATGACTTGAAGAAGGCTAGAAAATTGGTAAAGGAGGGGTTGTTTTTACTGTTGTGAAGTTCCTCCATCTTAAGAGCAGCAAAAGCCTGCAGCTGTCATGCAAAAAGGACCTGCATAGCTACTCCTTGTGAAGGTAAGTGGAGTTACAGCTAAATGCTTTCCCCCTGTGATATACATGTGGTGTGAACTCCATGCATGTACTGTGATATAAGTCACATATCAGGTATATGCAGATTAAACCACTTTACCACCTACCTTGATTTTGATATAGGAATGGCTAGTTTTGCAAAACTAACACAAGAAGTTTACTATATGGGAGGAGGGATTGCAGCTAAAAAAGTATTCACAAGAACCTTGTAAAGTAACGCTGTCCACAGAACAAGAAAATTATTCTTAATGTTGTTTGTTATTGCATGCAGTAGACCTGCTTATGCTCGAACAATGATGAACTTCTCTGCAAAGAGTCACAAAATGTTACATGCTCTATAACGTTGCGTTAGATTTAGGTAATTTCTATCTTTTTTCTGAATTGGACCTGGTGAATTTATATGAATTGGTTCTCCCCATAACAGCCAAAACATCAGGGTCTGGTGTCTTCTGAAAACAGAAGTGTGGTGCTTAGGGGGAAATATGTAACATCATGAACCAGAAACATTGCAATAGCAGGAAAGAGATTATAGTAAAAGTGGACTGAAAGCATGGCAATGGTGATTCTCCTTACAAGGCCCTGCTAGTGCAAGGAAAGCAGATGGAGCAAGAGTTATTGCTTTGTGTCTCAATATCATCATTTCTTGCAGTAAAGCCAACTCCCATCCATAGGTGTTGAATGGGATTACGTTATTACAAGTCAACTAGTGATCTTTCCAATGAAGAAAATGTGACCAAATCCTGGAAAACACTATGATGAAAGGAGGTTGCAAGGTTGGAAATTAGCTAGCGTATCTCTTCCCTGGGTACCCCACAGGCAACTCCTACAGACTCAGAAACATCTGGACACAGAAAGTAGCCAGGGCATCCAATGGAGGTGCTGAGTGAGTGCGCTCATGCTGTGGAGATAGGGAAAGGCTGCCAGCTTAACCTTGTCAAAGAAAATCTCAGCAGAAGCCCTGTTTGCTTTATTCCAGCTGTGAAAAATAGTTGCAGCTTTCAATGATGGTGCAGAGAAGGCATTTTCCACATTCCTGCATCAATGGTGTAGATCTGCTTTGGTATTGTGATGGAGGAGTGGGTGCACAGAGAAATATATGTACAGGACTATAGACCGCTTTCAGTACCAAAGCTCCTACCGTGCCCTAACTCCCACACAAATAAATGCTCTTACATCAGTAGGGACGTACAGAGTTCAACATCAGGGCAGAATCCAGCTGTGGGTTTCTATGCTTCATAATAATGTGATTGTGTTGGGGTACTGCAAGAGAGGGACAATGCTGAAGCCTTTGCAAATCAAGTTTCAGCACAAAAACACACATGTATCCTCCCTATTCTGGAGAAGCAGAGTTGGGAATTGCAGGGTATCTTGTCTGGAGCTCTTATGCAATCAGATGGTATGCATTTGGCATTGTGGCCTTGTTTTCAAGTGAAAGCAAGCCTTTGGTGGGAAAGGAAGTGAGAGCGAATAATAAAATCTACCTCTAAAAATAAGATCAGCTTTACAATAGGCTTTTTGCTCTTACACTGTTTATATAGGCAAATTACTTGGCAGACTCTGCTCTGACAGCACAGAAGCAAGCTTTAGCCTGCTATTTTTGAGCCACTTATTCATCACAGGAGCTTTATTAAAAATGTACTTTCCATTCTTCTGCAAACAAATACAAAAATCTGGTCTCTGAAGATATCAGAGCCATTCATTTTTGAAGCTGGCAGCACTGACTTGGAGAGAAGAGTTATGCATTACCATTTTTTTTCAGAGCAAACTTTTCTTTTTATCCACTGGAAATAATGAAATATTAAAGGTCATATAAAAAAATTTAAAATGTTTTGAAGGGAAGAGAAAGCAAATCACAGAGTCTGACTCGAGTTCACCACAGGGAATCTTTCTGATGCTGTGGAGAAGCATAAGAGAGTGCTGCCAATTCACATCCACAGGCTACTCCTCCCATGCAGCCCCAATACTAAACAATTCAGCATTTCTAGGAAAATAACTTCTGTGCCTTATGAGCAATGTGTATAACGCACTACCAGAACAGCAGTCTGTGGCTGGTGGTTCAGCCACGTTACATATTCAGAACAGATTAACCTCATATTTCCGTAGAAATCATCACTGCCTAATTTCAGCTGGCTTTGCCTGGTATAGCTCTGAGGTAGGACAGCAGAAAAGTCACCCCTTGATATGGATGGTCCTCCTTGTTTCTTGAACACCACCATCTCTGCTTGGCACAACTATGTTATCTACAGACATGGCAAGAATTTTACAATATGATCAGGTTTTGCGGGGACTTTTTTCATCATTTTTATGTTTAGGCTTAAGTTTGACTCTTATGATTAGAGAAACCGCAATCAGGGGATTGGGGAAATGCTAAAAAGATGGTTACAGCTGTTTGAACAGCTAGTACCTTTATGCATTTCATTACCAACAAGTGTACTAACACGACACCTCCACCAACACCTCAGAGTCAGGACACAGAGAACAGAAAATGCCAATTTCTTTTTCCTTCCCCAGTGAGTCAGAATTACAGTAACACCTTGTTTAAATGCAGTACGAAGAAAAAAAAGCCACCCAGTATTTAATAGCCCTTGAAAGGTCTTGCTTCTTATCAGCGAGGAACAAAGGCTTGATTCTACAGACTAGCTTAAAGTCTTTCTAACCTGAGGTACAGAAAAGGGCAAGGAATCATTCCCAGATGTCTGTTTAAAGGGACCAGGGTCTCATCCCACAATTCTGGATAGCACCACGCTGACATAGAGTCAGAAGATGGTGACATAGTGAGACTGGGTGCTGATATCTCCCCTCCCAGCTGCAAGAGGCTGGGGCATCTCTGCCACCTTCAAGGAGGAAGCACAGAGCCAGACAGCACACAGCAGGCCCAAGACTGCAGCTCTGACTCTGTAGGGCTGCATGAGGGCAGGGACCGGGACCCCTCTGTGCCACAGCTGCCTGCAGAGCCAGATCTCCTGGCCTCCATCACATTGGTCCCACAGGAGGCAGGTACCACACCAGTGTGAATAAAAGCTCAGATTTACCCCTGTCACAGCATCCACAGGAGAAAGACCAGAGAGCAACCCACAGATACCAACAGTAAAAAATGTTACGCACGTGGAGCTCTAACACTGCTCTTGGTTGCTAGACTGCTGCACTACTGATTTGTAAATATGATCAGAAACAGAGAGTACAGAGTTGGCTTATTAAAGCCCGGAAAAATAGTTAGATATTTTCCTTATAACTGCAAGGATGTAAATGCTCAAAGCATTGAGGGAGAAGAAATAGGCAAGGCCTTGAAAGCATCATCACAAAACTGGGGGGCATATTGTTAATGAATCTCATCCCACTACTTATTCCATAGAATTATTATTTCTACTGATAGAGATCTGTGATCTCTTTTTAGGCTTCATTGTAAGTGGAATTCAATGCCTATATCCTACAAATATAGTCTATAAATTAAGCCAAATTTCAAGATCCATCTTTAGACAGACTTTTCATGTGTGCATATTTGGTTTCACAAAAATAATTCTTTTCAGGGTGTAAGTGTGATCTGGTACTTATTTTAAATATTTAATTTCAAAATGTTCGGTTGATATTAACAAGTCCCAGTTGGTCATATAAATCACCATGTATATTTCTTATTCAACTGGATGATCAGAGCTTACTCAGTTATTGGGTTTGTGATAACATATACTTAGAGGATCTGAGCCAAAATCTTGCTAGTTATTGGTAGGATAGTAAATGGATGATCAATTTATCGGCTTTTCTGTTTTTCCAAGAGCACTTTGGCTATTAAAAATTAATGGCCTGAGTGTCTGCAAAAAGTAGACATTTTTATCTGAGGTTGTTTCTTATACAGTATTAAAAGCAAAACAAACCCACTCAGTTCTTGCCCAGCTTTGGTTTAAACCAGCTTGGTTTAACTTGGTTGCAGTTCTGGAGAGTACGTGTTGATGTGAAGAGGGGAAATACTACTAGAATGAGCCTTTTTCCCTTCCCAAATTCATGGAAGAACGAGAGCATAGTTACTTCATTGGGGCTGATGAGGCCACTGGAGACAATAAGAGCCAGGCAAGAGAAAGCTGGCAACAGCCCAAAACACGTAGGCGCTAGCTGTTCAGAGCACAGTTTTCCATAAATGGTTCAATGTCCATTAAACAAAACCTTTAAAAGAGGACACTGAAGCCAGTGGGCCAACATCCTCCCATGCTAACTCGGGGCTACAATCCTCTGGAGACATGCTCTTTCCCTAGATCCCCTCAGGAGCTTAGATGGCTATGCAAACTCTCTCATTTACTTGTTAATACAAGTATAATTTTATCACTAAATAATTTTAACACTAAAATTATATCTTTTAAGAAAAAAACACATCAGTTTTAACCTATCTACATCCTATCCCCCCCCTCCCCTGACTGAAGTAGGACTCCTTATAATCCTGTAGGATAAAGTGTAATAGTATGGTGACCATACAGAATCACAGGAAAACAATTATATGTGTGGTAATTTTGGAAAGTTCATCCCATCTGTTAATCCATCTCATTTACTTGGAAGACAAGAGTAGCAATTGGGAACCTGGTTCCTTATCACTGTAGCAATTCTTTATAAAAGGACATAGCAGATAAGGAAAACATGCCCTAATACAGCAGTAGCCTGCCATTTGGCCTGCTCAAGAAATACTTATCTATCTGCATACTGAGTAGCTGGATTAAAGGTCATCAATGATCGATGTGGCACTGAGTTACCATTATGAGAAGCCTATTAAACACAGCTAATAAGGGGACAAAGCAGGACCTATTCCTCATCATTCTTAAATTTTGGGACTTTCTACAAATAATAGAGCAAAAGAGGCACCTCCAAACAGATGCTGGATATGTGTGATTTCACATTCATTGTTTCATCTTTATCATTTGCATTTAGTATTCCTTGCCTCCTGTGAAGGAAGTGTCAGATATTCAACGAAGGGGCAGGCGTGAAGTTGAGCACTACATTTCAAGGTACCTGAGAGCAAAAAGTCACTGAAGAGCAGACAGAAGTGTAGTCAAAATCAATAGCAAACAACCTATATGAATCAACTTATTTATCAAACATTGGTCATTTATGAGAGCAACTGGAAATATTCATTTGCAAATGATCTAAAAGCTTAAGCTTGTAGGATACTTTATCCAGATCTGTCCTGCTTAATATACAGCCCTGATTTTATATATTTAACAGGACACTTTTCATAGGATCCTTTCTTATAAAAATAGACAACAGAAAAAACAAACATCAGAGGCAAATTTCTTATACTGCCACAGCTTTCCAGACAGCCTAGTTTGGCTGTCAGTACAGTTGATGGTAAAAATCCCGCAAGACTTCAAGAGACGTCAGATGATTCAGGACTGAGCACTTTCTAATTTGTACTTAACCTCAATCTGGAAGCTGTGTGTGTATGTGTGCACTACCTGCTATTGCTTTTAAAGGCCTACATCCTTCACGTTCAGTCTGCTATAAGAACTACTGCGCTTTCACTAACGTGTTTCCAAAATGTTAATCAGTACTTATCAGTGCAGTAAATATATGGCATGCTGATGTCTGAGATAATTTTGTCAATAATAAACAAAGTTATTCCAAGGATTAATGTTTTAATTAGGATTTCTGTTCTCTCTTTTGAGCCCTCTGTAACTTCAAATGATCTTATCAAGCTCCATGTCATTATGTATTCTATAGCACATATCTTCTGCCCCATATTTCACACTCTTCTCTCTTCCCTTATCTACTTTGTTGGATGTCTCACAGTCTGAATAAACAGACTCTTTCTTGATTCATTGCATAGCACCAAGTATAATGAAAACAAGTCATAAAAGTCATCTTCCAGTCATTATCCAAAAGGCAATAGCAAAGACAGGTGAGGTATTATTAATAAAAATCTGATAAAAAAGAAGAGGCAAGACAATATAGGTATAATTGTGCTAGATATTTGCAGGTAAGGAACAGTAGAATGTGTTTATACTCCGTTACACTTGTAAGGGAGACAGAAGGGTAGACAAGCCATCCTTAAAAGTGACAGAGGATATCTCCTTTTGAAAACTTTGACTGGCTTTAGCTATTTTGTTTTGTTATACTTAGTAAATTCCCTTTCTGACAATTTCAGTCTCTCTATCAGAGTAATAAAATTAAATATGTTGAAGTTTATATGATACATTAAAGGGTGACGGGTGCAAGGGAATCTTAGGTAATGATACAGTGATATGAAAACTAACCTTTTGTGAAATAATTTACAGATTATTTGAAATAAAATTTAGCTTATTCTTCTCCTTTCAAATTAGGAAGGGGACTGACGAGATCACGCCAAATTCCGATTTCCTGGGGTTAATATTGCACAACTTATGAGTTTCACAAGCTACTTCCTTTGCCAACGATCAGTTATTTAATTTAGTGCTGTTTGCCTAGCCTTGTATTTTGGTGCAGGTTCTTAATGGAAGCTGTATCTCTTGACTTGTGATGTCCCTGCCCTGCCACAACACGACTGCCATCATGTGCCTCAACTTATGTGCTGTGTCTAGCTTAGCACAAGAGTCCATCAAACTGCAGCCCAAAAGGCATGGCCCAGCAACAGCAAGGCAGGATTTGCAGCTGCACCTACACAAAACCTAGTGCTAAATTTTTAATATCGGCTAATACAATTATTGCAAAAAATCAGTGCTGATCTGCTGTATGAGGTGGCACCGTAGGACCTGGCCTCTTTCTTCTGAGAGTGCAGTGTGTTTCCAGGCCCCTTTTCAGATCAATTAGTACATTTTGATGGCACCATTTTCATAGCTGGACTATATAGCATTGCTCCCTGAAATACGAGTCCATTGCCAGACCAGTGCTGGCCACAGCAGCAATAGAAATTATATACTGGGAAAAGAGAGTAAGCAGATAGAAAGACCTTCCAACAAATCTAAACGTAATAGACCTGTGGGGGTCTGAGGCTCTTTTAGCTCACCCAGCTACTACCCAAGCCCTAGCCTCCACTGGTTTTACACATCTCTGCAGAACTCTCTTCAGCAGTGGTGTTTCAGTAGGTGGCACTCTGTCCTTGGGGTCTGCCTGGAGCCCAGCATGGACTTCCAGCAGACGAGAAAGTCAATTCTACTTCAGTCCCTTGGCTGTTGCAAAGGGTTGCTTTGGTCAGTACTGCAGCGTCCCTCACCCCCCAGCTCAGCCCTTCTCTCCCTCCATCGTGGCCGTGCTGCCCTCTAGGAGGGCTGAAATTCAGTGGTCAGTGGAGCAATCTGTCTGAAAGCTGTATTAGTTTCGCAGAGGCAATGGACATTGTCATGTTCAGTAAGCAAAGAGTTAACCTCTTAAAGCACTGCAAATCAGCTCTAGAATGACACAGGATTTTGTTATATACTACTCAGTTAGTATAAGGAAAAAACAAAGCCCACACATAAGAAGGAAAAAAGGTGCAGTCCAGGGTTCAATATTCAGCTGCAGTGGCTATCTGGAAACCAAATTGTATTCATTTGGCTTTCCAGAAAGTACACCACAGAGGTAGTTGATGACAGTAACAGCTGGTGCCCAGGACAGAGAATCGCGCCCGAAATGTAAATCAAGGGACAGGGTAGTTTGATCAGTAGGTGAGCGAACAGCTGTTTGTCTGCGGAAGTCAGTACAGAAGGATCATTAACTTCTCCTTGAAGTCACTTTCTTGTACTCAGGAAACTTGGTGAAGGCATGATTACTGTTGGTACCACCCACTATGTTTTCTTTTGCTGTTTATCCATGAAATTCATTTGCACTGGGTGGATTTGCAGGCAAGCTGTTGTCCAGGCTCACGGGGACTCAGGACCAGGTTATTGTTCTGCATGGATTTTTCAGCTGCATTCAATGACACTATTGAAAACTCACTGATTAAGAGATTCAGCTGACATGTATAACAACAGAAAGTCTACAGGGATGGCTAGTAAGAAAACCAGGAAAATCTGCACAACAAATACTTGGTTAAAACTGTGTTTGGAAAATGGATGAACATTTATTTCGGTAGTAAAACTTCATTCTAGAGGAAACACAGTACAAAGGCAATCACTACGCAAAGGCAGAACACTGTCTTCCATTTTCTTAGAGCTGCTCGTTTCTAATGTTGGCAAGTATCTCCTAAAGTAGCTTAATGAAATGAAACAATGCTTGATGTCGTAATAGGGTAGCATGGTAATTGCAATCAAATTTAAGAATTAACAATCATACTTTTACTATGAATTCGCATGGCTTTCAGCACCATAAGACTTAATTTATTCAACACTTGTTCTCAATTAAAGTTATAATTACTCAACCTTATTTTTTCCTGCCCCCTAATAACTTACAGGCAATTGAAAACGAATGTTTGTATTTATGAAGCAACGCAAGGCTTGTAGGGGAAATAATTTCTTTCAGCAGCCCAACAGAGCAGGCGACCACCCCAAAATATCACTCTGGTAAAGTAGATTGGTAAATACTAGCAGGTTATCCAGAGAGCTATAGTCATAACTTTGCATTAAGAGACAGTTGGCCAGAGAAGGTGTGCACTGGAAGATTCACACCCACCTCATCCAATTCAGTCCTGCTCCTTACAAATAACACAAGTACATAGGTCCATCATTTCAATGACCAGTTATTGTTTAGGAAATAATCAAGAAAGAAGTGGTATTTTCTTGTCATTCTTTGAAAGCACAAGGGATTATCACAATCTCAGATCCCTCATGACAGGCAAGGATGATCAGAAAAGGAGCCTTTTCTGTGCCTTCTTGCCATCCTCCTGACTTTTATATGCTGTTTAAAAGTCTGGAGAAGCTGTGCTCCTCTGAGCTGAACACAGACACCCCAACATCCTTAGGAGAGTCTTCCTCCTCTCCAACTGCTACATTACAGCTGCATTACAGCTTACTCTTTTGCAGTTATTCTCACAAGATAAGAAACCACAGATTCTAAGACTAGATTTCTTAAGGAAAGGTGAAAAACACACCTTTTGTAAGTAACAAATGGGCAAGGAACAAAGACTACAAGTTACCCCGGTAACCAGACCCACAAAAACACCATTAGAAATTTTGGATATTTGTAGTTATTCCAGATGCCTACAAGTGTTTTTCAAAATCACTTGTTTTAAAGGAATAACAAATCATGATCACATAAGTAAATTGTTAAAGTGGCATGGACAGCTGGTGCAATACCTGTTAAAGAAACACGGAAACCCATTCTCCAAGTAGCCCTCTCAAAGAGGACATTTAACAGGAACCTGTGTTGAATGTGGAGCCAATGAAACAGGCTCCACATATGTAGGCTTGTACCACTTCAGAAGACCACTCCAAAAACTACAGGAGATATTTGAACCTGATGTCAGCTGCTTATCATCTGAGGTTTGCGGCCTGAGGTTTTTTTTTCTAGTAGTTTAACTTAGACTTAGCAAAACTGACTTCTCTCTGAATCTGCTCTCTTTGCATGCTTATCTCTTGTTTTCCCTTTCAACTTCTTAATCCTATTCCTGGGTTTTTCTTCTTTCTTCTACTTTTAACTCTCCTTGTAATCCATCTAACATAGTTTCACTTGACTAATGAGGAGTACCTCCTTATTCCTAATTCTGATTGATGCTATACATTGTTAAGTGAGAGCAGTATCTAGAGCTTGTGGCCAAGCAGAACTACCTTTTGCTGCTGCCATGAGTTAGACTTTTACCATCCCAATATACATTTGAGCAATATGCTGACTGTGAAAGACACAAGCCTTCCCTCTGCTTCTTTAATGTGGAACTGAGACCAGTGAGAAGGAGAAAACAGGGATTCCACCATAAAGACACTGACAGAGCAGGAATTGTTGCAGAGGGTGATGGATACAGATAACCATAAAAAAACTCAGCTTTTGAAGCTTCCGAAAGCAAATGTTATCTTCCTCCTTTTCATGGCTATTATAATCACCTGACTTCCATTTGGTTACAAGAAGTTTCAGATTCACTCTCTCATAACTTAAATTTTTGTTGTATTTTTACCTGCACTGTACAGGTCACTAAAGGGACCAAGTGGGGCATTTGAAAACATCCCCTGAAACCTCACTTGGAGGACTGTTAAATGTCCCTCTGTGGAATACAACATGATGGTCTGGCAACCATCAAATGCTCCTGCAATGAGCAACACTTGGTGCCTTCCTGGCCCAGTGCTCACAACAAGTAAGGCATCAGTAAGCAGAGAGCAGATGGAAACCTCAGTGTTCACAGCACATCAGGAATTCATGCCAGAACTTCCTCCCTCCTCTCTTTTAATTTTTATTAAAGCTGCTGCATTTTTAGTAGTTTGTTGCTGTCAGTTTATAATTATATTTATCTGCACATAATGTTAATCAGATTTTTTTAAAAACCTCCTTTTGGATCTCCATTTCTAGAATTAATAAACAAGTTTCATACTAACGCTATGTATTTATGTAAGACATCAAATGGAAGGATTTTGCTCCTGAAACTTTTCCTGGTTTATTAATCTGATAGAGCTGGAGAAGAGATACTGTAGCCCATACAAACCTTGCTTGTATGTATAAATCAGTTTAAAAAAAAAGTCTCCAGTAGTTGTCTATACTTCAGCTGTCCTATTTTTCTGTGAGCATTCTGGTCTCTTAATATTACTCAAAGGAGAAATAAAAACTCACAAAAATTAACTCAGAAAAAGAAGTCTCAAATAATATTAAGAATTTTATTTCAGCCTGCATGAAGTTCAAGATATTTCATTTGCCCTCAATACATCCCATTGTGTAAGCGATTCCACAGAATGAGGATTCTTACAGACCATACATGACATGGTATCTACCCTAAACCCTACATTTCCCCCTTCCTGGTCCCCCCTTTCAAATTTAATTTGGGCTTTCAAAGTTGTTTTTTGAATAGGCACGGGGCAGGGGGAGGGGGCAGCGTGGAGAGGGAAGGGTGATTCACTTGCTAGTTTTGTAATTGTGTTTGTTCCCATACATATTGTTCTGTAATGACGCATACTATGAACTCTCAGTAATCCTGGAACCAGCATTTCAGCCCAGGCTACACCCTTCCACTGGTTAGAAAAAAGCATCATCATGTTAAACAACATTCATGTAAAACAAATGGTAGAGCAAAAGACAATGACAAATAAACAAAGGAAGAGAATGAACCAGAGAGCGGTTTCAATGAATGGCATTAAGTATGAAAAGCAAGTTTTCCTCCTGGCATAATTCTTTAGTATTAATCTGTGTTGATTTATGACCTGATCACAATGGATATTTTTGTATATCTGAACTGAGAAGAGAGAAGCATGCCTATAGAAAGGGGCATCAGCACACATGCACACAAGTTGTTACTGTGTGTTTCCTTCTTTCACTAGTGAATACACAGGTCTTGGATGTAGATTTTTCCTCTCTAGAACAAGAACATCTCATATACTTTGTCACTTAGCAATCTGACAATCATAAGGGGATTTGAGAATTTAGGATAAAAAAAATAAACCATTTTACAGATGTTTATTCACAGCGCATTACATTAGACATTTCCAGAGGTCTGATTATCTTCTTATCACATACTCATTTTCCAGACAGAGAACCTACACAGCATCGCTTCACACCTGTGGAACAACTAATGGAGGCACAGCATGCCTGCTGCCTTCCAGCTAGGTTGGAGTGCATTACTTTTGAATGCTCGTTATGTTTGGTTTGATTTTTGGTTTGGGTTTATACACGTATGTAACATATGCCCATCCCTGCAAAGTCCAGTAAGACCAACCCCAGAAGTCATTTGGACTGTAGTGAGCAGCAGCTCAACCATGGAGATACAATCCAGTTTGCTGTATCCTTCTGTATCTTATGGACACTAAGGATGAGTTTCTGACAATTGTTCTGTTTCCCTTAACTGTTCCCGCTGTTCCGGTGTTGTTTGCTCTCCTAGTTGGGCACAGACATATCCCATTTCAATATGTATTAACCTCACAGGGAGTAGAAAGATACACAAAAGGAGAACCATTTGGTGCAGAAACAGTCACCTGCTTCTTAATTAGAAGACCAACTGTCCAAACAAAAGACTGAATTGCATTCCTGGTTTACTGTGATAGAGTGAAAGGAAGCCTCAAATTACATGATTTACAAAGAAGATGACACCTCTGCTACAGCCCACCTATTTGCAGCACGTAATCAGGAGATGGCAAGGTCAGATTTTTACACAATGATGAAAATTTGGCAATTCTTTTTTCTCTCTTCTTTTTTTTGCAACTTAAGGGATTACTAAAAGCCTAAACATCTCAGACCATGTATGTTAAAAACAAACAAACAAACAAACAAACAAACAAAAACCAGCAAAAACCAAAACTGAAAGTCAAGTAGCTTGTCCCAAACAACAGAAACATGAGAAACATGTCCTTGGCATGAACTTCTTTATTCTTTTGTTGATTACTGCAAGACCTTCCATTTCTCACATTTCTTACAGATAGTTTTAAACTTCATAATTATAATGGTATTATGAAATGACTGTAACTTGATTTAGCCAAAACCTGAGTGTGTATAGTTCCCACTGCCTACAGTGATAGTGATGGGAGAGGAGTGTTAGAATACTTTAAAGTTTTTATCTGTCAAGCAGATAAAAACTCTGGTAGTGCCCCCTGCACCCAATCAAAGTGAGGATTTTTAGCTAACCAGATTGCATTTATATTCCGAACATTAGTGCTAACAGAAATCTGTGCATGTATAAGCATGCAACTGTCTTAGAAGAAATGACAGTCTTTTGTGCGCACACACCACCCTCTCCTCCTCCTTCTTTTAAACCAAAGCTTTTCCATGTGATTTGGGATGTGCAGAGCTAGCATACTATCTTCAGTGATTTGCTCCAGCCCAGAGGTACATACATCATATGAGAGCTGTCAGCACAAGTTGTTGCTGCCTGGGGCTACATACTCAATATGTATATATATAATAGAATTCAGTAAATATATCAGAATTCGGTAGCTGTACCCACCCCCTGACTTTTGCAGCATTGTCTAAAAACGATGCAAGTCTTAGCATCCTGGGCTCACTGCTGGAGTCTCTGCCCAGGCAAAACTACCATTCAATTCAGAGAGCGCTTTGCCTAGGTAAGCCCTAAGAACCAAGAGCATTACTTTTCCAGGTACCAATCCTGATCCAGGAATGTAGTTAAGCCTACTCGTTCTGCTGGGTCAGCCTGAGGTAAGATCAGAATCTTTTAAGCATGAGTCCCTTATTCTGGGCTTATGCAAATAGGAATGTCAGGATTCACAGGCAAACTTCCAAGATCTAGGTCATCCTTTGACAGGAGTCAGGGTCTTGCTGCAGCAAAATGTGTGCAGGCTACATACACACACTACGTGTCTTAAGGGAAGAAGAATAATTAACTGCAAGTTTGAGAACAGGCAGAAGGAAGCCAGTTGGGGTAATCTATAGTAGACCATCCTATTTGCAAGGAGAGAAAGTGTCTGTTGAGCAGCTGCTCTCAGACTGCACCAGCTCAAACATTTCATCCCTCTGGACCAAACAATTTTACTCAGGCTTTGCCTTGAGCAGAGTTTGGATCTTGCTCCAAATCTTTACCATACGAGCAAGAAGATACACCACTCAGCCCCAACTACTCACTTAATACCCTGTTGCACTGCCCAAGAAAGAAGGCAGCAAATGATGCTCAGAAAGCGAGGAGTGAAATGACTCCCAGGTAATTTTGAATGTTGTAGAGGAAGAAGATGGGGTTTGTTTATTCTTTGGAGAAGTCTACGTATAATTTCAAGGAAATTCACTTGGCTGTCTGGAATAAGTACTAATTCTCAACAGAAAAACTTGATAATCTGTCTCCTGACAATTCTGCTTAATCTTTGCTTGTTATAAGTAACAATAACATATGTTACATATTTTGACACAATGAATATTTTAAACTGATTTGAATGAACAGATACATTAAGCTTTCTAAAATGAGAAATGTGCAGTTTCCCCTCTCTGGCAGCCTTTTCAAGCTGATTGTGAGCTAATGCAGGTTGCAAAAGCCTTGTTTTACTTGTTTTACTTTTCCCTGAACTTACAAGAATAAAGCAATCAGGATACAAAATGCTTGTGCTGTGCAGGCCCAAGCTCCAGTCACAGATTAATTAAGCAAGTACATCCTAAGCATTTGGCATTTCTCTCCAAAATCAACAGCCTGCATTAACAAAACCCTGTTTGCTGTCATTGAAATACTATTGCTGTTGATACAGTTTAGGTGTAAATGCTAACAGCACAGCTGGTGTTTCATGAGCTCTTAATATCTAGGTCCTTAAACTGAAAAGTTTCATATCATAGACAGCTAGAAGCTAGGGCATCTGTATTGACTACAAAAGGACAATGCTGTCTGGTGCCAGAGCTTTCTCTGTGATCACAAAACAATTTCTCAGCCATTGCTTTAATTCTCTTTTAACAGAAAAGAATGTCTCCTGTAGATCCCTGCTGTTGATTCATAAAATAGCCAGGCTATGCATCGTGACTACTGAGATCTTTTGTAAGTTTTAATACATATCCAGAGCTATCCATTTTCAGAAATGTTACTTTGTTGTTATTGCAAAGCATCTAACAAAAGATCAAGAGAACAATACAGAATTTCTTCTCCTTGAGTATCTACAACAAGCTTATTACAACAGAACTGAATAGCTGAAGTTAAAACAATAGGAACCTCTTCCCACGTATAAGAAAAATTGCTGCCAAGTCATCTAAGACCTTTTGGAGCTACCATTAATGTGTTGATAATTACATCAATCCATTACTGGCTTGTTGCTTAAAGAAAAGAAAAAAACACCAAATATCAAGTTAGAAGAGAAGGCAATCTCCATGAAATAGAGAGGGTTTTCAGTTCCCATTTGTAGTGTACAAGTATTTTCCAGGAAATACAGAAATTACAAACCTACCACTTACACTCTCTGTAACATTAAGGATAGGGTACTGTATTAATATTCTTCCATAAGGAAAAGGAAAAGATAGTGATCCCACAGTAACAAGAAGCCAGACATACTGAAAACATTTAATCATTTCTTTAAATGGCCTGACTACAATCCAACTTCCACCTCTCTGCAACTTCTGCACAGCTCAGACTTGTTTCTGCTGTGTGCCTGCTTTTTGGTGCAGAACATAAGCCAACACAGGAAATATGTAACATGACAGATTTTGTCACAACTGGGTCTTGCAGTTCCATCTACATTAAGCATCAATCTCTGGAAAATGAAGGAGGTCACTCCCTATTTCCTCCTTTCTCTCTTCAAATGATTCTTTAATACATCTTTATTATTCAAAGACATCTTATAGGCTTTCTGCACAGACTATTGAGCATTGCCATGTAAGTGGTCACACACACAAACATGTTAAAATCATTGGTGGCCACAGTATATTAGGCAGGAGCCCTATGGACTATTCCAGTGAGAAAGAGTGTATTGAAGCACTGAAGACAAGAAATCCACTGACACTGCTAAGATACTTCAGTTTGTATGACTAGAGGTGATTATACCAGCTAAGTTAGAGAAGAGAATAGAAATGATATAAAAAGACATTGAAGACAGAAGTTATGAAAAGAAGCAAAACCAGCAAGGTCCATCACCAAGTATGTGAAACGTGGAAGTGCTGCAGATGGCAACCTTCTATTGATCATTTCAGACCAGGGGTGCAAGGGAGCACTAACTCTCTCACAGCTCTTCTGAAAATGAAACCTTCATCTGGGCAGCCACATGCTATATTGGAGGTTTGGTTGTTAAGGATAAGACTTCACATCTCTATTGCATGTTGCATCCTCCACTCAGAAGAACTTACTAGTATTACTGGCATTAAACAATAAAACATACCAAGTGTCCCCAAATCAAAAGATTTTGTAAAAGGATAAATTCCAGGTCATTTTCATTTGATTCCTTGGTTTAAGCTTTCTCCAAGCTTCTCATTACCAGTGCTTTCGTTTCTTCAAGGGAGGGATAAGATGCACGGACACTTGGGACAGTGGGAAGAAGAGGAAATATCACAAAACACAAAGTAAAGCTGCAAGCATTTGTAATTCTGAGTGCTTACCTCAGAAGCACGTTATTAGGATTAACAAGAACGATTAGTGGTGTAGAATGCAAGACTGTGTAATTCACTGTGGGGGAAGTTCTGCATCTGTCCAATGTCCATACATTCGTGTTTTGCAGTTGGCAAGCCCTCACATGCAGTTGCAAGTATTTATACACCCACATAGACATGGTTTAGGTAATTATCATGCTATTTACACTACTCAAAGGTGTGCACTTCCATTTTGAATGTTGGAAATCTGTGGCCATGTAGAAACAGAAACCAGATATTTTGGTTGAAAAAAAATGAGGAAAATCAGACTTCTTTTCTGTCCTTGCTATCCTTGGGCAGGCAGTCCCATCCACTCCTTTGTACCTGTTCCGATGTTTTCACTGACCCAATTCAAGTTATTAACCTGGCAAAAGATATTTTTGTTGGTTGGATTTTCTGTCAATTTTCTGCTTTGAGCAAAGGGGAATGGAGGCTCCTCTGCTTAATAGTATTGGTAGCACTAAACTGTTAAAATCAGTTCAATCCAAAACACGCAACTTTGTATTTAAAGTCATGCATAATCAGCCACAGTACAATGAAAGAGACTATGATGTAAAAAATGACTCTTTTTCCATGAAAACACATTAAAATAAACAAACATACACTTGTATTTAAATGAGAATGAATTTTTAAAATTAAAATGTGGGTCTCCCTTCATGTTTTACCTCTTTTACCTTTTCTTTGCAAGGTATACAAGTTAAGTCCTACAAATCAGTCTTTTGCCTTTGTTGTTTCAGTGACGTCTTGTTAATAACAAATCCCATATACGACCAGTAACCATGATAAATTGGCACATTAAAGAGCTCTGCTGGGGTAATTTTAACAAGTGGCTTTGTTTTTCCTCGTACAAGTAACACACTTGAAGGAGGAAAGAAATTACTTAATTTTTGAAATAGCAAATGACCTCTATTTCTCTCATACCAGTGAGCAGAGAAGTCATCAGCAAGGGCTAATTGTTACTTTAAAATTAAGGTCTTTGTACAGAAGAGGAAAAATTCAGAGTTCTCCTGGGACCACTGAGTCCCTGCTTGGATTGTGCTATGGGAAAAAGAACTGGGGCTGTTGCTCTAAGCAGGATTTTTTCTGTCCTACCTGCAGGCTAGGCTCATCCATGCAGGATTTTTTTACTGTAACATATGTTGTATTTTCATAGAGCTGAAGGGCTTTCACAAACTTACCAGTTTGGTCTGGACTGGAGCAGATAAAGGTGCTGCCACCTAGCCTGGACCAAGCATTAGTGATTTGTAAAGCAAAAGTCTTTGATTTTCACACATGCTGCAGTAGTAATTAAGTTTCTTCCCAGACAAGGATGAGATCCTGATAAAAAGTTGCAGGTTCACTTGAGTCAAACCTATTGCCTAGAAATGTCTTCTTTATTAAGAAATAATCAGCTGTCTTTCCAACAGCTAGAGAAAGCTGTCTGCACAGGGCTCAGATATGCTAGTTATTTGTAAAAGAAAAAGAGTAACGGAGAGGCTCGCAGACAGTTTCCAAGGTTACTCAGGAGGGTCTGCTAGACTGCTTCTCCACTCACCTTCCCACATTCCTGCAGCTCTCCTAATGGAGAAGCTCTGCTGGGATATAGCAAGCTCTAGACATCACTCCTCACTTGAATGGGTAAGACCCTCCCTGTTTGGAAGACTGTTTGAACATTCAAGAGGGACAACATGCATTTTTTCCTGGTCTCTTCTAAATCCATTTTTCAAAAGTTTTAGGGTCTTTTCCCCTTTCTTTTTCCTCTTATCCTCTCTAGTCAACTGGATTTTTCTCAGCAATAGAAAACAGCTGATCAGTCCTAACAGGTAAATATTAAAATGTCGGTCTGGAGAAATACAGTCTTTTTCTGTTCACATTCTACAGTATTTTCACTTGGAGCCCCATTTAAATTTGGAGCAATTCCAGGACCCAAATGGGAAAATAGCCTTTCACAAGCCCTTGGTAGGCAGAATAAAGAAGCTATTGAATGGGCATTGATAAAGGCAGATATGACTCCTACTTCTAAGATCAGAGAGGTACTTATACTTGGAGAGTTTTTTTCCTGTAGTCTATTTTTTACATGATCTAACAGACCCTTCCTTTGAACAATATCAGTGTCTATGACATTTTATCAACTGAAAACATTCCCTCCTCAAAAGTTTCCCCATACTCCATGTAGTGGTAATTCTCTAGATTACCCTTGTAAGTACTGAAGTGAGTACTTATCACTGCCTTAAAGAAAAAGTGGGATCAAAGAAAAGAATTTTTAAAAAACCTTCAAGCTACACATTCACTGTTTCTCCACAATCAAATGGGACAAAATATTGGACTGTAGCTCAATTTTGGCAAATATACTGTGCATCCTTGTGGGAACAGTCAGTTCAGATGGAGCATAAGACATCAATTATTTTCTAAGGAAAGCTTAAAGTATCAGAAGTAAAACCAAAGTGATATTCTGGTTAAAACACACCTCACATTCAAAGACAGCTGCAACATTTTGGGGATTAATATTCTACCCATGCTTCTCTATGTGTTTTCAAGGTCACCAAAGTACTTGCTGAATGAAAACTTTACAGAACCATTTCTCTTTCCTTAAGGATTTGACTGAACAAAAAAAAAAAAAAAAAAGCGCCTGCAGATGCAGGGGACAGCAGAACTTCGTCAGAGAGCGTTTTCTACTGGATGGGAAAAATCTTTGGCTATTACACCATTACAGGTTTCTCTGGTGAAGTGCATTTGTTCTGATGAAACAGAAAATGAAGGGGGCAATGAAGTTGACTACCCTTTACGTTTTTGTAAAGCATAATTTCCCACACAAACATCTTACAATACCAGAGTGCTGATATTTCAAGGATGGTCTCAGTATAAAAATAATTCTGAAGTTTTTGGACAGGCCAGACTGCTAGCAAAATAATGTGCATGCAGACACATGCAGATATGTCTTCATAAGTCAAGATTAATTCGCTATGCTGTTTAATGAAAGATTTGCCTCAAGTACCAATGCCATCTTAAAATATATGCACAAAGAGTGCTATCACTTTAGTATAACATGCAAAAAACCTTGAACCTTTAATTAAGCCTTATCTTCCCCACAATATAGTGAAGCCACTGAAAGGAAGTAAGCATGAACAAAACAGAAACTCAATTTTAAATAGTCTGATGGGAAATCCTTCCTAATTTTATCCACCCAACTGCTACACTCCAGCCTTCCTGTTTCACTGTTTAATTTCTTCCCAAAGAATCCACCATCCTCTACAAAATCATAACTTCTAAGTTTTTGAACACAGAGCCCAACAGAATCTGTCTTTTCTCTCAAACAAAAGAAACAAAACCCCCCACATACTACAACCACAACCATTCAGACTTTTGAAGCCACTGCAAAATGCACTAACTCCTCCACACCACTTCTGTCCACCTCACACCTCTTTATGTGTTACTAAGTTTCTAAGATTAGTTTAGAGAAAAGATGTCATCATTCCAGGATAGTATATTTCTTGCTAGGAACTATATTTGATACAGTAAGTTATAAAAAATAAGAAAACTGAGATGATAACAGACTTTTACTCAACTCCATAGTGTCCAGGGTGTCACAGATACTATGACAATGTATGCTGAGATATGCCACAGTAGACTGAGGAGAAACACACAGAGAAAAACACAGCTGTTGTGGACTGCAAACTAGCTAGTTCCTACAGACAGGTCATGATAAATTGGGGGTGTGTGTGGTTTTTTTTTTTTTTCTTTTTACAAAGAAAAATAAAGTTCACGAGTGAATGAAAGTCCTGCAATGAACTGCCTCATGAGTGGCAACCAAATAAAAGCAGCACTTACTACATTATTCATCCAGCAGTCTTGTCGGAGATATTCAACATGTTTAGTCTTATGCTAACGTTTAAAGAGGAGGAAGTGGTACCATCAGATAAACTGAACATGTTCATAGTAAGGAAAAAAAAACACTGAAAAAGAATTGGATGAGGAAAGCCACTTATGGACATAGATGCAACTGGTTAGATTCAATAACATTTGAAAAGTTGAGAAACCATGCAAAAATAAATACATATTCAGCAACCATATGGGAAATCTCTGTAAAGCCCTACTTAAACTAAAGTACACACACATTTATTTCAAGCAAAGAAGAAACAATATGTAGTACTTGGCACCACACACTGTTTTTATTTATCTGGGTGGGCTTAGGCTGTATGTGGCCACTATAATAACTAATAGTCTGGGGAGAGAAATATTAAGGCAGAATTAACAACTTTCCCAGGCTATGCACAAAATCTAAGCCAGAGCTGCCTGGTAGTTGGCAGTCAATTTTTCTAAGAATAAGTCAATTGTACCCAGAAAGCAAGCAAGAGGCATGGCAGCAGTTCCTTATGCTCACTCTGTTTTCAACTTTCTACAGCAGAAACTTGTTTTGTTAAGTACCTCAGCTGTGAAAACGAAGGATTTAAATGAAATATACTCAAATCCTTGGGTTTAGTCCTACAAGGAAACCTCTGTGCATGAGTAAATCTCTTTGAAGTCAGTGAATACCTTGAGTCCTTTATAGCGCCTGCTTGCACACACTCAGTGGTGCATAGTCATGGTCTATTTGGGGAAGAGGATGCCACATGCCTGGAGCACCCCCTCCCTGTGGGTGCAACCATTTGAGTCACAAACGTCTGAGAGGTGAGTGGTGTCACCTATAGCAGAAATACGCCAGTTTCATGTAGGCAGGAAAAGGCAGAAAAAAAGACTATTATACCAGACTATGAAGAGCCCTAATCAACCTCTTCACAAAAGAATCACTCTGCTGAAATAGTTTCCCACTGATTTTTCCTTGAAAGAAAAATTACATTCTGTTGCAGGCTACCTCTTCTGTCACCCAAGCTCTGAATGAGAGATACGAAGTACATATTTATTTACAAGGTCTGAAACGCTGTATATTGCCCTCACAAAACAGGTGTCTATGTACCTGATTGGTTTAATCTTGTTCCCCATTGACATGTCTAGAAATGGAAACAAAGCAGTTTGACTAAATACATAGCCATTCACAAGTCACCAGAGATGTACAAATGTGTTTGCCTGTTAATGTGAGTTTTATTATTTGAGCTATGAAAATGAGATACACTAGAGAGCCAAAGGATTACATCTTTTTAATTAAAAAAAATTAGAGTAATCATCTGGTTGGAAGATTTATTCTTTTCTAATTATATGTCATTTTGTAAGTTCTCTTGGGTTAATAGAACTTATTTCTTAAATGCTAGTGATCTGAAAACAAGACTGTGCTGCGGGACTTGTTTCAAGTACAGTGCTAGAAAAACTGTTTCATTTTTCACACATAATATATATCAGGCACTTATGTAAAAGGTTAGAGAAAAAATTATTAATGTTTTGATGTAATCAAGTGCTGGAGGTCAATATTTTGAATTCTAAAAAAAATTTGCACTACGCCTTGGGACAGAGTTAAACACAGCCAAAGGATAGGGAAAGGTTTTTTTCATTGAAATTGGGACAGCCTCTGGGTGAAAATCATTCAGCAGAATTTAACAGCCAGGAAAAAGCTGCTCTGAAGCAGCATTACACTACTTACTGAAAGAGACAGTATATTTTTGAGGTAGGTGTAGACCAATTAGGCCCAAACTAACATTTTACTTAGCAATGATTCACCTTGCCCCAGGATGAACTGCAGTCTAGGAAGGCCACTTATGTTGTATGTTGTCTTTGGAATGCTATGGCAGATCTCACCAGGCATAAACATGAAAGCAGGGAATACGGCCCAGAATCTGCCTCTTCCCTGCTTTTGAGCTGCCTTTCTTTTGCGCCTTGAGCCAAGGTCACGTCCTACACCTCTCCAAGACAGCCACTGTATTTTGTGAGGGACAACATAGGCCAAGGAGCTCCCTTGGTTCTTGCCCTTTCCACCCACCTTGTCAGGGAGTAGATGTCACCTGCTCAATTAAGAGTGTCAGAGCAAATAGTTTCTTTTTCCATGCAAAATCTTTAGTTATCTACATTGTCATGGGTTAATTAAGGTCACAGAGCAACAAGATGTGAACATTACCTAGGCTTTTGTGCAGAAAGAAAGATGGGAGGGTGAGGCTCAGTCCCAAATGGAGCAGATGCAGCTGGAGGGAAGCAAAAAACCCCTTTTATGGTTAGCAATTACACCAAGTTAGGCAAAGGTAAGGTGGTGAACTCCCACTTGTCCTGAGCACATTTATAAGTAGAGCTGTGTATGCCTCATAACCATGTAAGAGTGTCAGATGAACATTGTTAAAATCTTCATTATCATGCAGTAAGATGCACAGCACAGTTTTCTGATGATTCAGTTTATGAAGAGGTTGTGCGAGCTCTTCCTTTCCTGGTAACAGCTCTCGGCTTTTCACCTTTAGTGTCAGCCTTAAAATAGAAATATCTGTCAGTTTTGACAGTGACAAAACCTACAGAAACATCCCTGATCCATCAGAATTAATCTAAATGCAATTCTCCCTCTCTCCCAGCAATGCAAACAAACTATTTTTATCTCTGTCACATCTCTTCTGTTTTCATGTTTTCCATAATGGCATTAGACTCAATAACAAAGTCAAATGTAATGTAAACACTCAGTAAAGACTTCTTTGAAGCTTGGTTAGCTCAATGGATTGATTGACCAGGATTCATGTCTAGATTTTGAAGCAGCCAGAATGAGTTTGGCGGACTGAAAGTAGGACTGACAAAAATTTTTGCTACCTTATCCTGATGCAATGTGGCAACGAAAAGCATTATCATGAGTAACCATGCACTTATTTCCAGCACCAGGCATCGCAGCAAGAAGATCAAGCACTGTCTTCTTTCAGTAACAAGCTCACTTCAAGTCCACATCATTTTGTACTACTAGAAGCCACCAAATTATTTGCAAACAACCTGTCCAGTGAATTTAGCCGTGTTTTCTGGCCTGCTTCCTACAAAGACACTCACTATTCCAACATATTTGTTATTTCCCACAAACAGCCTGGCAAAAGGCAATCTAACAGCTCCCAGGCACCTCAATTGGCTTCAGCTGATCAGGAGACCATGTCATGTCCACTGACCCCTCCCCAAACTAGTAACTGCCAAATATCAACAGCTATTCTGCACTAACAAGGAGAGCAAGAACACATCCGAGATTGACACCTCTCATGTGCAAAGTCAGAACATGTGGAAAACTTCTTTTCACCATGGAAATGAATCCCTGTTTATGAAGGGGAGGTTTTTATAACAGTAGGTTATCACTATTATTTTTAGTTTGTAAGAGTTGTTTTCAGCACACAAAAGAAGCCAGGTCCTTGGAGGGCTTTCATCTCGGCAGAACAACTTCCTCCTCATTACAAGCACAGAAATATATCTATTTTCTCTATGTGCCATCTGTAAACAGAGGATGCAATTTGTTAAGGGCCCCTCTTGAGGTTTTACATGGCCTGTAGACACCTGTAGTGGGGAAAATTAGTTCAATCATTAAGAGTACCAGAGTACCTCCAAAGGCCACCTAACTTGCTAAAATATTTCCTTTCTTACTAGGCTTAGGATAAGCTCCAGCAGAGAAGGGGCAGAGTTTTTTGCATTTTTTTTTAATGTGTTAAAAATTCAATCTTGCAAGCAGGGAAGGGCAAGCTGTTGAGTCTAAGACCACCTATGCACAAGCTGGATTTTGCCTTGAGAGTGCTGGAACTGCATTTTGTCATTCTCCGAATATTCCTCTTTAAAGCAATAGGGCCTTCCATATGCTTCCGTATATTAAGCTTACATAAAGCCTTCGAGGCACAAGCACATTGAAAGCTACAGGCAAAATAAAAATATATTTGTTATTGTTTAGTATTACAGATCTGGTTGTGGTCCTTTTATTGTCTGATTCACTGAGCAGCCTCTCAATGAAACTGAAACTGTTAAAAAGATACTTGGGGATATATTCATGTTAAGAACAAAAGCTTTAATTCATTTGGAAAGGTTTGATGTTCTCAATAGAAAGAGGATTTGCTCTGCAGAAGCACAAGGCTGATAAAATTGTCAAAATTTATGACTCTTACTATTTTTTGCATCCCTTAGGAATGGCTCTTCACCTCTGAAAAAACATGTTTTAAGGCTATGCTGGAACAGTAAAAGGGCTGATTGGTACACCACCACAGAAAAGCAAGTTAATTTATCACGTAACAGCGTCATGGCATATCTGAAAGTAACTCAATATCACATGCAAAATTCAGAATTTACGGCAAAGAAGCATAAATAATAATACCAAGAGAGAAAGGACTTTTGCATATAGCAGCGATTTTTGACACATCTATTAATAACAGGATGAGAAAGAAGGGAATAACATTTACCTTCAGCCTAATTTGCCTTAGGAATGATAATGTATGGCAGAATTGAGCAGCAAGCCGGCAAAGAACCACAGGTCTATGAGGTGCTGACAGGGGATTTTGCACTTCCAGGTAGCTGGAACTGAGCAAGAGGCTGAGCTATAGCTGCCCTCAGATATCTCTGGGCTCAGGACAATTGCACCAGCTACTGCTCTGCCCCCAGGTAATTTTCATATCTTGTATTTGAGCCCTAAACTGCAATCCAACTCTTTCTCCTCCCAGAAAATCCTTAAAACCAAAGAGTAAAAACACCAGTGAGCAAGTTTGACTTTGTCAGCCAAAGTGCTTCTACTTTTAGCTGACTGAAAGCCATGTTTCTTCAGAATGGGAAAGTAATTGCTACAGTCTGCTATTTAACCCTTCAAAATTGGAGTGGAAGTGTGGATTTCAGAGGTTGTTTCCTGTATAATACAATAAAAAGCTGAGAACTGCCATTCTCCTGCCACTCTGGAGCTGTAGTGATGTGAAATTGTAACATAGTGGAACAGAAGGACTAGGGTCATCCTACTTCAAACAATAACATTTTAATAGTAACACATACAACAGTACAGCACACTCTTGAGAGATGCTCTTTTATATAGTGTAAATACATGATGTTGATGATATTCCTTCATTGTGCTTTTCCATGGCATCTGCTAACCTCAGTTGAGCTCAGCAACCCAATGTGCGGGATCTAGTACAAAGACTTCGTCTTTCCAGTACACCCAACAGTATAAAACTGCATCATACAATGAGATGTAAGGGGTTCGTCACTGTCACAACAGGGTTGTCAAACCAAAGGGTTTCTATGAAAGGCTAACAAGCTTTTTTATCAGGGGAGAAGTGAAGTTTTTTCAATCTGTACAGTTGAGGGTTCATACGCATTTTTTCCTTTGACATTATATGGCATGAAATGGAAAACATGTCTTTAAGGTTATTGCCCACTTGTGATAACAATAACCCAAACCCTTGGATACTATCACAGCCAAAAAAATTAAGACTAACTAGGTACATGAGCTCCTGTTAAAAGTTGCCAATGACACTCCACTAAAGAGTTCTCACAGGTCATCTTTCATAGAATCATAGAGTCATAGAATCATAGAATGGTTTGGATTGGAAGGGACCTTTAAAGGTCATTTAATCCAACCCCCCTGCAATAAGCAGGGCCATCTTCAACTAGATCAGGTTGCTCAGAGCCCCATCCAACCTGACCTTGAGTGTTTCCACGGATGGGGCACCTACAACCTCTCAGGGCAAGAGAAGACAGCAGAAGAGCATCAGGGAAGGTACAGCTGCAGAAATGGCTTTCCAAGCTGTGCACGTGTGCCAGTATTGCATTCATCTAGCACTCGGGATCCTAGAGTCACTTCCTAGGTAATTTCATAGAAAGGTATCTTTGCAGTGAAGATCCCCTGCACAACCTTTCATTGAGTAGCTAGGGAAGGTGTGGACCTGGAACAGAGAATAAAAATGACACCAACTTCCAAATACCTCCCATCTCCCTAGCTACAGCCAGTTCAGCTATCCTTCATGTGAAAGACATATGACACTCTTCAGAGAAACAAAAGGTTCTAGATATACTTGCTGTGAAAAAATACTTAACTTTTTACTCTGTTCTTCTCTTGTGGCACTTCACCATGTGCTGAAACTGTGTTAGGCAAGACATTCACCAAGCATGTTGACCTAGGACTAGAAATGTCACGGGCAAGTTCCATATTTTTAAAGCCAGCCAGATAAACTAAAAATCTCTGGGCAAGTTACTGGCCATCAAAGCCAATAGAAGGTTCCCTGTTCATTTAAATTCATTGGTTTACTCTTTATAATTAAGTCAAGTCCTCATTAATACAATTGTTGACAATTGATTATCAGAAGTGAAATAATTAATTAATATAGCTATTTAACATGTTTGTCTTTTTGCCCTGACACTAAGGGTCCAACTCACTGGGAGAATCCCACGGATTTTGGTAGGATTCTATCTATTTTATATTCTAGTTAATGATAAGAGTAGTTAGCTTACAGTTTGCTCACCTGAAATACTTATTATTTTTCTTTTATTTCTGATGGCTTTCTGGCCATTTTGTGCAACTTCCTTAGTTGAATCTTTCTTAGTTGAATCTCACATTCAGTGAGATTCATTCTGAATTTAAATAACAAATCATGTCTTCAGACTTTTTTCCTGTATTGGTGACTTCTTTTCAGATCATTCATGTGAGTAATCCTAGTAAAACACATTCATCCCTTGCAAACCCATTGAAGTCAATGCATTTACCTCCATTCTGACTTTAGATTCTTTGCATTCTTTGGTCTTCTAAATAGAGATTGAGTTTTACTATACATCGGTATAAAGAAACACCTCCTACACACCCTGCTGTGCATAAAGGCAACTGGGGCTATTCATGTAAAGTTAGCAAAACTTATCCCCTAAGCCTTATGATAGAGTTTTCTTTATCTGGTTTTCCTTACATCTGCTCCACATCGCCTTTTTTTTTTTCTGAAAAAAAGATTTTCTTTCTCTTATTTCTTGCCTGAGGAAGAAGCATTTTCTCAAGGCTATTAACCCAAAATCCAAAGTTGAGTGATAACTGTGAGTTAGACAGCTTAATGGACCAAGATCTGGCCTTTCACCTCTGTCAGTGGTAAAAATGTAAGAAAGACCTTTGTTTATTCATATTATAGGTACAGGGGACACAGCTGTGAACAATGGTCCATAAAACTAATTTCTTAATGACTTAAATAGGTGACTTGGAAAGCCTGATGCAAGGTTTGTGTTAGTGTGTATGGTGTATAGATGTGTACACAAGGATGAGTAAGAATTGGATTCTTCATGTTGGCACATCATTGAGCGTTTTCCAGAGTTAAAACACTATACCAGCTATCAAGGAGTTATGTCAAATATCAGGGTACTATGTATTCCCTAATGCTCGTTTGCCTAATTAATAAAAAATAAAATAGTAGATTGTACTGTAAGGAGGTAAAAAAAGAAAGTTTTATCCTAAGGTTAAAGAAATTGCAACACCCTTAAAGAGTAATCTTAATTCAGTGCTGAAGCGTTTGATAGAGAGAAATATAATTAGTGAATGTCTTAAAGCACTAAAAAAGGTTCAATTTTAATTATATTTAGAAAGTAGTTTTTCTTTTCATAAGAAATCTATGCCATGACCAGACAAGGTCTCAATAGTTCAGTAGGACTAATGGATCCACAAAGACCCTCTTCACACATCTACTGCAATGCCTCCTCCGCTCTTTATACTCTCATTGTAACTATATGCTTTCTGACAACTAACAAGGGACGTAACTTAATCCACACCAGCAATATCATACTCTCTGGTGCCATCAACTTAACTCCCGTACTCCATTAATAGGAAAGATTTCATTACTTCAATAGTTCAGGAATGATTTGCAAATTAATTGTGTTTTGAATCCTTCTAATACAGAACAGTGTTCTTGAGTTTATCTGCCAAATTAATCCCTCTGAGTGCACCTAAGAGAGGCAATAATCTTGGGAAATAGCCAGGAAATTGGACCTAGCCTCAAATTTCAATTGCTTGTATCAATGTTGTTATTAGTTTCTGGTGTTAGGCTTGAAAATAATCCAATTAAATTGCTTCAGGAAATGGCACTGTATGATAACAGACGTTTGGCTTCCTGCATGTGCAGAATGTGTGTGTGTGTGTGTACAAACTAGAAAGCCAAGGCAAACATTTCAAAGGAACAGAAGACAGTGTAATGAAAAGCAGTGTATTTCTTGTTAGATGTATACAGATTAGGCACATTAAAATCAAATAATATTTATTATAGTCTGAGACATTGCAAGAACAATGGATTGATCATTGTTGCTGAACACTTTATTTTCTATAAACATCCCCATGGTGTTGAGGGACTGCTGGGCAAGGTGAGAAAGATGAAATGTCTATTTTGAATTAGTATCTATTACTTTGCACTGACAAAAGTACATTTTCTTTCCACAGGACAATCATTATTAATGCTTTCAATCTTCTCAAATCTTTTAATCTTTTCAAAGGCTCTATGCAAATTTGCTTTACATATTGCTCACAAGAACAGCAGTCTCAAAACGTAATTCATCAGTGTGAAGGAGAGAAGCTTAAACTGTGACCTCAGATTCCTTTCAACTCAAACATTGACATCATCCTTGCCCTGTAAACTCATCAATTGCCTTTCCCCTCCCCCCCAATGTGACATCATAAAACATGACATTGGACTGGAATTACTCATGTCCAAATCTCTGTAAAGACTCTGTACGATTATCTCTACTGTCAGAGATCTTGTTTTACAGCCTATGATCAAACTTGTGCATGCAAATACCTAAGGGGCAAAAAATAATAATCAATCAATTATCTCCCCATCCCAGCATTTTGGTTACATAGTAGCAGATACTACACGCACACAAGACCTTTTTCCTTTTAGGCATTTTCTATTTACTTTCAGCTGATGACACTTGTGGTCACTCAGTTGTAACATAGAGCATACTCATATTTTACTAACCAAATACAGAATCATTTTAATGGGTAGAAGCAGTCTTGGGCCAGTTCATCTTGTCCCACTGGAGAAAAAGGAAGCAGGGTCAGGCTTTTCTCTAAGGTTAACATTTACTGTTACTAGGAGGGAGGAGACTATTTCCTAAAAAGTGACTTGGCAGTCATATCCTCAGAGGCTTCACACCACTCCTTTGCAAAGGTACTTCCCATTCACTACTGGGACAGGTAAAATCCTATGAAAATAAAGGACTGCTGTTCCAGCAGCAAAGGCGACAATGGGTAACATGTCTGCAAGCAATGGACCCAACTCAGGGCTCATGCCAGCCCCCCCCAGGACAGTTTCACAGTAGAGACATCTGTGAGAGAAATCTATCCACTTGACAAATCGTTTTCCAAAGGGGCATGGAGAGGCTAAATCTGCCTCTAACCTCACTAAAGTCAATTCACCTTTTCAGTCAATGCAGTGGAGAGTACAGTCCTTGGGATATGTTATGCCTGGTCTGCATTCACACATCTGAGTTTTCTTCTGCCAGGACTCTGTAGAGCTCACTCATGGGGCTCGCCAGCAGAAAATTCAGTTACAAATCTATGAAAACAACATGCTTGACTCCTCTTTGCTCTAGGCCATGGTTTTACTCTAATATTTACCTGCTTCAGAGTCTGACCTTTTTTCTGTATTCCAATGATTGACCTCTGGTGAACAAAATACCTCTATGCAATACTCAGCTGGCAAAAGACACACACTTTGAACAGAGCCAAACCGGAATGATGATGGTAGAAAAATCTTGTTTGGTTCATCCCTATTAGTTTTCCTCTTTGTCTCTTGTTTCTCCTCTTGGTTTTTGTTTTGTTTTGTTTTGTTTTCCTGCAAGTTTGATTTTTTTTCTTAACCTTGCAGATGAGCATTTAATCTCCACATCCTTTCATTTCTGCTTGAGCTGACCTTTTCTTTCTCTTTTGGAGCATGGGTATGGGGGACAAAATGGGTTAACTTCACTTCAGGATGAGCACAGAGCTGATCTAACTATGAAATGAGTGCCAGCAAGATGGCAACACAATCACTCCTGTGATGTCCAAGGAACTTCTACAGGGAAAACTCAAATATCCTCATTTTTCATTTCTTCAGTCAAAAAGAACAAGGTCAGTTTGGAGCCTGGTGGGGTTTCGTTTGGCCTTTTGGGGGGGTTTATAA